>NC_059328.1:186618424-186929020 GCF_018350155.1 Leopardus geoffroyi | reverse complement strand
TTTGGGACACCTGGTTGGCTCAGTGGTTGAATGTTGGACTCTTGATTTCAGCTCAGGTAATGATCTCAGGGTTGTGGGATCAAGCCCCATGTCAGGCTTTGGGCTGAGTGTAGAGGCTGCTTAAGATTCAATCTCTGTCTCTCTCCCTCTCTGCCCCTCCCCTGCACTCTCTCTCTTTCTCTCAAATTAAAAAAAAAAAAAAAAAAAAAAAAGGATTTCTATATACAGGATGTGAAATGCTCTGGCCCAGGATTAACCCTGACAAGGGGAATTCCTAGAGTCTTCTTTCCCTGTTCAACCTGCTTACTTTGGACCCTTGGCCACTGCTTTCCTTACGGTCCTCTTTGATGGTGTCCTTGGTCTCCTTATAGTCTTAATAGCCCTTTTATCATCAAATCCAGCAAATCTTCCACTTGAAACTTGTTAACAACTCAGTAGTCAGTTTAAGAATGTTTATTTCTGAGGGGTTTAAATGTGTGTGTATGTTCAAAACACACAAGACACAGTTCGTGCCCTCAAGAAACTGACAGTTGCATATAATGATACAGTAAAAACAACAAAGCAAGATCTTATTAAGTACCTCAAAGCAAACTTGTAAGGTTGCTCTGAGGCTTCAGGTAAGTAGAGCATATGAAAATGCTCTGTAAACAGGAAGTGACATGCAAATATTGGTAATTATTATATTTGTTGTTGTTTTCCTTGTTATAGTTGCAACAAAAACTCCTGACAACCTGCATAGTATGTAAACTGTCTCCCTAATTTCAAACTCTTGCTTAGCCTGTCACCCTTTTCACCCTTCCTATAACCCATAAGACCTACCCCATTGTTGAAAATGATGGATGTAGAAGAAAGAGCACCCCAAAAGACAAAGGTGAAAGGGAACGAGGGGGAATTTAAAAAGGACTTATTGAGTTGAATGGGTACATGGCAACACCATTTGTAAAATCAGCTTATTTGTATATATAAAAATTGGATAAAAAGAAGTTTTATATTTTATAGTTTGGTATTTGAACATTTATGTTAGAATACTCCATACTAGACAGTTTTTGAATATGCTTTGGATACTAAAAATATTATGTATTAATGCCTTTTGAACTTAACCTATAAGTATACGGGCTCCAATTATTTGGCCATTCTCACCTTAACATAGTGTATCTATTTTAGTAGTAAATACAAACCAATCTTCATTGGCACACACGTAGGGAAAAAAATTCAATGAACAGAATGAGGCTAAACATTAGTGTGTTGAAGCTAATGATGGCAAACATTTCCACAGGTTTTATGTAATTATTTCCATAGTTTCTTCACATTCGTCTCCAAAAATCATCTTAGGAGGTGACTGCTTTATCTAACATTTTACTGACTGAATTCATGATTCTTTGATAACTTATAGCCTTAGAAAGTCCATCAAACTGTCAACTTGTATACTAAAATAAACAAGTATTTGCTTTTTAGTCACAATGGATTATCATTGATTACTCCAGTATTTAAGACAGACTAATTGTTAAACGCTCAATAAAATTATTTTAGCCATAGCATCTTAAGTAAGAAACTCTACAAATAGCAAGCAAATAACAAACTCTTTCCCTTCTCCCATTTTTCCTAAGAATAGAAATGTTATGATGAAGGCTTTCATTTTCTTTATAAAATCATCATGGAAGTACCACCTACAATTGAAAAAATTCTATATTGATTTTACTGAATTAAATACCATGTTTTTTGTTGAAACCCCAGGAATATAACTGCTAATACATTTAACTAGAGATTGCATGATATTTTAAAAATGTGTAAATATGAAAAATTTTGCAAATATGAAATATGAATATTTAAGAGTTGCCCCAATTTTTTATACATTTGAGGTAGAGATGTTTATACTAATGACCTGCCTAGTGTTTAAGTCATTCAGAAAATCAACTTTTGTTCTTGAGCCCCAAATTTATGCAAAACATTCAGAAGACAAGGAATATGATTTAAAAGCAGTAAAAACTTTTAAAACAACTCACTGTAATTAATTAGCAGTAAAATTTCTTCTTTTAAATATTTCATCTATTTCTAAAAAATTATTTAACTTCTATAAGCTTATTTTCTCTCTTTAAAAACAGATTCATCATTTTTGTGGAAAAATTAAAAGGATTCCTAATTCTTTGACATACTATAAAGCAGAGATTAAATGTACACAATACCTACTCTAGCTAAAAAGAAATTATATCGCAGTAAACTTAGGGAATCAATATGTTCAAGTAATGACAAATGTACTTATTTAAAAATTCTCTTCTATGTTTTATCTTCTATTTAATTTTTTATTAAAAATTTTTTTTCAATATTTATTTATTTTTGAGAGACAGAGAGAGACAGAGCGCAAGTGGGGAAGGGGCAGAGAGAGAGAATCTGAAGCAGGCTTCAGGCTCTGAGCTGTCAGCACAGAGCCCGATGGGGGGCTCAAACCCATGAACTGTGAGATCATGACCTGAGTCAAAAGCAGATGCTTAACTGACTGAGCCACTCAGGTGCCCTTTAGTTTTTTATTTTAGATAGAGCATGAGCGGGAGGGAGAGGGGCAGAGGGACAGAGAGAGAGAGAGTAATTTAAGCAGGCTCCATGCTCAGCTTGGAGGCCAACCCCTAGCTCTGGGATCATAATCTGAGCTGGAACCACATCAGATGCTCAACCAGCTGAGCCACCCAGGCAACCCTGATCTTCTATTTTATATCTTTTGACATTAGTATCAAGTTATATGAGGTTCTTATTAGCATGAGCAAACTGCAACCACTTCAGAAACAAAAATTATTGAGTTTAAGTAAGAGTAGACTTTTATCAAAATTTAAACAAAGGAAAAAATTACCAAGGGCAGAGAATACTCTGTAGGCACATCCTATTTACCCATGATGATTATTAAAAAATGTGTAGAGCCTGTTTAAAAAACAGTATATAAAACAAAGGAAAAGCCTCATAAAATCTTGTGATTTTTCCTTTCCTCATGTGAGCTTGTTTGCAAATTTAAAATTTCAGTTAGTCTTTTTCCCATAAGAAGTAAAATAGAGTAAAAGCAAAGTCAAATTAGCATAATGTTATTTTAAGTTTAAAAAAAGCTCATCTTTTTAGTTTCCAAAGAACCAAAAACATACGTAGTCTTAAAAAGCAAGTAGTCACTGGAGGGATATGGAAACTGAAGGATTCAGTATGAAATTAGGAGCAAAAAGCTAAACACACAAGTAAAACAATTTATATTTGGACTATCAAATTCTTCCTTTACCAATCTTTTATCTAAATAAGGGAAGATTTACAAGATGGACAATTGGAATTCATTAATATTTGGTAGGGTCAAAATTTATCTAAAAAGTAAATTTGTATTTATTGCACAGAATAGAATTTTCTGAAATTTTTCAGTACTTGTCTGCTCATTAGAAACCAAAAGCATAAGATGATGTCTCCATAGTACAGTTTTAATAGACATTTTCTGGGTTTTAAATCTTCCCTTTATACCTTTATACATACAAAGGGGCATGATAAGAAAAGTCAATCAGAGACGGCCTTTTTCACTGTTATTCGCCTTAGCTTAGTTCAGTGGGGTCATTACATGTAAACAAAACAGGCGTAACAAATTTGCAAACTTCCAGCTGATGATACTCTCTGCATTTCATATTTTGTAGGTGGCAATCATTTGAGGTTTCTTTTCTGGTGATCTTTGTATACAAAGATCAGAATTTTGTTATCTAAGTTCAATACCTGTTGGTATGGGAAGAGGGTGAATGTAATCTGGAAACTGGCCCTTGAAGGTGGTAAAGCATACAGATCTGTCACGTGGTTCATTCAAAGTCCTGAGCAACAACAAAACTCACCATTTAAGTGACAAATTAGCTCAACCAGCACACACCAGCTGTACTCACCTTCCTGGGCAGCTCCAGCTCTTCAGGCTATTCCTTCCAGGTTCTTCTTTATTGATTTCCTAGGTCCAGCCCACCACCTTGTTCTGTACAAAGCATACCAAACGAATACACTGGAAATTAGGACAGCCCTTCTGCAATAGTGAAATACTTTGTCCAGTATTATCAGGGAGACCAGGCTGCTGGTGAGAAGATCCTCAAATGAACACTGCCAAGGTTTTCTCTTTGCTCAGTCTCAAGGAAGGAGATACACCTTTCCTACACTTGGGAAATCGGGTATCTGTTTCAATTAAACTCCTTTTACCTGCATTGAGCAGGCACTAGATGAAGAAAAATCCATTTCCTGAAAGCAGAATATACATTCGTTGGCATTTGCATCATTAAAACACAAATGAATTGCATAATATTTACTCTGAGTTTCTGAAAGTTCAACAAAGGGGTTCAAGAAACATCTGAAGCTATTTGAGGCACTTTTCTTTATGCAATGTATTCCTTTGGCTCCTGTCATGTACAATTTTCAGTTTCTGTTTCCTACCAAGATGCTTCCCAAGAGATACTGAATCTACTGCAGAAAACAGTCCGAATGGCCTGAACATATTTAACTTAAACTCTCTTTGCACAAGGATAAATGCCACCCTTTTCTCCTTGCGGTGACAGACCTCAAAGACAGGTCAGGGGTGCTCTTCACAAGGATGTCCTGGGGGCAGCTCTGAGGAGTGGCCGCCACTGGGCCTCACCGCCACCCAGTCTGGTCCCTGAGAGCGGGCCACTGCTTGGCCCAGAGCTGGCATAGCATGTAGGGGAGGCGGCGCCACCCGGTCAGGTCAATGGCGCCGGCCGTGTGTGCCCAACAGCCATGGTTTCTGCGTAGGGCACCTGTGCACGTGGGTGCACATGGGCCTCCACATGCCTGGTTGCCTCCCCTCCCCACATGGGGTCGGTGTCCTAGCCTCAAGGATCCTCCTCCCCAAGCTCGTGTGGTGGGAGGGACGGACTGCATTCCCTTGGACTTTCTTCGAAAGAGCAGACTGTTCGTGGATCCTCGTGGCAGCGGCAAGTGTCAGTTGAACTGAGCAGAAATGTTTCTGGGCACGCATTGATCCCGCCTGGGCACTAGGCGCCCTGCCTTGGCGGGCTCCGACAGATGGGTGAGGTGGGGTGTTTGGGCACCAGGAGAACCTGGGTCAGAATGGCCAGTTGCCATTGTGGTAGCCTTACGGGTGTGGTAAGAGCAAGGGACAGTGAGAGCCAAGAGGGCTCCAGGCTCCATCCCGCCACTGAGCACCCCTAGATTTGGGGGCACATTAACAAGAGGCTTTGTACAGTTTGGAGCGTCTTCATCCAAGCCAGGGTTAATATGATTGGGTGGTTTCAGGCCAATAGAGGAAAGGGTTTTAAACTAGGTGTGTATGGGAGTGGGGTGGGGGGGCATAAAGTAAGGGACTTCTCAGGGCCTTTAGAATCTTGCTAATGGTAACCGCTTCCCTCTGGCAAGCTGGGCTGTGTCTGAGGGGGTGCTCCTGCTATAACTGTGTGCACAGAGCCGCATCACTCCACCCTTAGTTTCAAGGCGGTTAGTGCTTCCTGCCCCTACTCCTACCCTCAGCCCCTACTCCTTCCCTGAGCTGTCCTTGACTCATTCCTTCCTTTCTCCTTCCTTCTTATTTTCTTCTCTTTCCATCTCTCTCCTCCCCTTCTACATTTTCCTTTTAATTCCCTCTCTGCAGTTTCACACTCTGGTGAGTTTTATCCAGTCTCATGGCTCTGATTACTAATTACACGCATGACTCCTAAATCTGTCTGCAGCCCAGACCTCTTGCCAATCCTGAATTAACTGTCTGTTGGGTAAATCCCTTGGCTGACAACCAGGCTATAAATCTAAAATCAAATTCACCTTTCCTTTGAAAGCAGGCTCCTCCTTCTGTGTTGCTGTTTCTGGTAAGGTTACCACTTTCCCCCAGTCACCTGAGTACAAACTTAGACTTACCTTTGACTTCTGCCGTGTCTACCCCGTCCTGTCAGAGGGCAGGGGCTGTTGCTTGAATCTCTTTCTATTCCTGCCAGCGCTGTGGGTGCTCAAGCCTTTGTCACCTCTGGACTATTACAGCAGTGTAGGGGAGGAAAACTTTCCTTTTTTTCCTGCTAGGTTCTTTGGCTGGTCAAATAATTAAACAAGACAGATTAACAGGAGAAAAAGATTTTAATTTTGCATGTATGGGAGCTCATAGAAATATTGGATTCAAAGAAGTGACCAAAGTCGGCAGCTTTTTATACCTTTTAGAAGAAATTTATGAAGAGTTAACAAGACAAAAGTTTGGACTTGGGGTAGCAAATTAATGAAGTAACAAGGTTTGTTTATACAGTTTTCTCAGTCCTGAATTCTCTCTCTCTGGTGATAAAGATGCCTTCTACTCTCCAGGTGTAGAAAGTGCACCCTTCATAAGAAAAATTTATTTCCTGCTTTGAGGTGTACAGAGAAGGGTCAGAGTGGCACATTTTGGGGCAGCCTGCTCTGGACCCCATCAGTAGCTTTCCAACTGTTATCTCTCATGTTAATTCATGCTATACCTTCCACCAGAGTAAATCTCCCTGATTATGTAATTTCCTTGATAAAAACCATCAGAAGTCTTCACTGTGGACAGAATAAAACTTGAACTTGTTAACTTATATTTAAGAGTACCTATGATCTGATCCAGGCTAGTTTTCCAGTTTTCTATCCAGATTTCTCCCATTGTCTACCTCCAGCCAAACAAAATTATCTATGTTCTGATAAATATCTGGATCTCTTCTGACCTCCATCCTTAGCTTCTGCATTTTCATCCACCTGGAATTGCTTTTCTTTTGTGCCCCTTTGTTTAGATCTTACCATTAACTGGGATGTCATCTTCTCCTCACCTTCTACAGGACTACATCTGGGCTGCATCTTTTTAACTTGTGTTGCTTTCATAAGACCATATATAATTCAATTCAATTATAAGCTTCACAAGGTAGGATCTGGGACTTAATTTCACCATTTCTTAAATGCCTGGCCACAACTTTTAGTTGCTCCCTAAAATTTTGTTCAATAAATACATGAATGCTTTATATATCCCAGCCTGCTTTCTGCTCCCCTCTTTTGCCTTAGATCTTGAAGAATGAGTTTAGCAGTTTAAATCACAAAAACTACTGCAATACAATTACTGATTGATTGCCACATACCTTTATGCATCAAGAACTGTATGAAGTTTTTTCACATGCATCTTAAGATGGATCATTGTTGAATCAGGTCAGGTTTGAGCACGCCTAGTAGCTAAAGGAAGTTTCTGCTGACACTAAATTGGAATAATGGGTTGGTTAGTGTTCATAACATCCTGCCAAACTTCAGGCAGCTTTTTCTGCCACTGTGACTCATTCAAACATCTTCCCCTGCTCACTTCTCCATGATGGTGGTGTAGACTAGAAGAATCAGAAGACATAAGGACTGGCTGGCCAGTAATCATCATGGTCATGATAATAACCATTGCTAACATTCATTTTGTTGTTAACATGTGCCCCTGCCCTGTGTTAAACACTTTTACAGTTAAGCTCACTTAATATAGGGGCTCTACTAGGTAGGTACCCTACTTTCTCTGATAAATGCGGAATCTAAGGCATAGATAGGTCAAAAACTTGCCCAACTTAACAGCTGGTTTAACTGGCAGAGCTGGGATTTGAATCCAGTCATCTGATTTTAAAGCTACCATGTCACTCAAACCTTTTCCATTCAGTCAGCATTTTCTGAGTATTGAAGCTCGGTGATGGAGGAAGAAGAAATAAGACATGCTGCTGGTTCTAAAGCTTGTAACCTAGCTGGGGACAAGAGAGAATTAGAAACACTCTGAGTGAGCAAACATCTCTCAGTCCTTGGTGCTCCCTCAGTATGTAGTCCCTGGTACTGGGAAGATTGTATGGCCATTGCCTGTTTCTGTTTTTCCACCAGATAGTGGCCTCCTTGGGGCCAGGACTTACGTCCTTTGGATGGTTCTCTCTTGCCCCAGCACAGCACTTCACGTGGATTGGGCACATAGACTATGTTTGTGGAGCTGAACCAAACTATTAAATGGTGTTGTTCAGAACACAAATATAACAGGGAGGCAGATGTGGGCCAGTCAGTCTGGCTGAGTCATTAGGAGGATTCAGGGAGGGGGGGCAACTTAAGGTAATAGTATTGGAAGGTGGGGCCCTCAATAGTCCATGAGGGTGGAGCCCACATAAATGGGATTTGTGCTTTTTTATAAAAGAGAACCCAGAGTGCTCCCTTACCCCTTCCACCATGTGAAGACAGCATGAAGACAGCTTTCCATGAACCAGGAGGCAGCCTTCACCTGACAGAAGATCTGCTGGCACCTTGATCTTGGGGTTTTCAGCCCTCTAGAACTGTGCAAAATAAATGTCTGTTGTTTAAGCTTACCCAGTCTCCTCTGGTACTTGGTTATAGCAGCCCAAACCAATGGAGACATTGCTTCCTTTGCTATTTTTTCTCCCTTCCCCTCCCTTCTCCCCTCTTCTCTTCTCTTTTTTTAAGCAACCAAAGTGTGGATCTCCTTTCCTGGCTTCCTACAGCTACTAACTAACTGCCAGCGAGGCTGACTCTTATCTTTTTTTCTCAGGTCAAGATGCAGTAGGATTGTCCAGAGCAGGGCTGTCCAATAGAACTGTAATGTAAGCCACAGATGGAGGGCACATATATAATTAAAAATGTTCTAGTAGCAACACTAAGAAAACTGAAACAGGTGAAATTAATTTTAATAATATTTTACTTAACTCAATATAGTCAGTATTATCATTTCAACATCTGATCAATATAAAATTATAAATGAAGTATTTTACATTTTTTTTGGTAACATATCTTCAAAATGCAATGTGTATTCTGCACTTAATAGCACATTTAAGTTTGGATTAGCCTCTTTTATGTATTTATTTTTGTATTTTTAATTTATTATTTTTTAAAATTTACATCCAAGTTAGTTAGCATATAGTGCAACAATGATTTCAGGAGCAGATTCCTTAATGCCCCTTACTGTTTAGCCCATCCCCACTTCCACAATCCCTCTAGTAACCCTCTGTTTGTTCTCTGTATTTAAGAGTCTGTTATGTTTTGTCCCCCTCCCTTTTTATATTAATGACTAGCCTCATTTCAAGGGCTCAGTAGTGACCTGTAGCTCATATCTATCTATGGTATTGAACAGTGCTCGTCCTGAGCCATAGGTGGGGCTTCCCAACCTTTCTCAGGTCTTGCCACTCTTAGGAAGTAATAATATTGTGCAGCACAATATTGGGGTAAGTGGAGGACTGTGGCTGAAGGTTGTGAACAGTTCAAAAGATCAAGGCCTGGATGGGAAGCACCATTTCTCAGACCTTTAAAATGCACATTTCCTGGGGCGCTTGGGTGGCTCAGTTAAGCCTCTTACTTAGACTTCAGCTCAGGTCTTGTTCCTGTTCATGGGTTGAGCACCACCCCCTTACAGCTCTCAGCAGGGACCCTGCTTTGAATCCTCTGTCTCCCCCTCTCTCTGTCCCTCCCCAGCTCACCCTTGTGTACTCTCTTTCTCAAAAATAAACATTAAAAAAATAAATAAAATCCATACTTCCTTTTGAGAAATACAGAAAGCTTTTTTTCTTCCTATTTGAACATTCACATGGATAACTTTCGTTTTCTGAATGAAGGCGTTCTATTGAACTTGTGAATTTACTTTTAAACTGACATAGATGTTTCCTGCCCCTATGTACATTAGGCAGCTCTGAAGGAATTGCAGAGAATTAACAAGACAAGGAGGGACCCTATACCAGCTCTGCAAATGGATCCACACAGGCCATTTGAATTGGCACTGGTGTGGCTAGACTATTGTCAAAGTTGGGGCCAAGCCCCTCTCCCTGTGAGCTTGCAGTCATAGCGTCTGTTTTGATGAAGAACACAGAAAACCCCAGAAACACTTCTGACTCCCCTAGGCCCTGAGTGCAGAGAAGACAAAATTTAAGGAGAGAATTTTTAATAAACACACCCAGCCCATGGGGGGTGGGCACTGACCTGATTTAGAAAAGCATCTGAAGGGGTCCCTCTCCCTTGGCAGACCACTGGGAAGGCACTGAGTGGGAACTCTTGTTCACTGCTCCTGCCTGGCCCCGTGACTAATCCATGCAGCAGCTTAGCGACTGTTTGTTGAATAAATACACCATTAATTCAACACGTATAAGTCCTGGCTGACAGTCTCTGGCCTCTTCTAAATCACTGCCTGCCTGGGCTCATTCTTTTTTTTTAAGATGATGGTGTTTTCAACTGTCCCTCATGACCAGTTCCAAGGCAGCTTTGAGTTCTGCTGCAGAGCTTGGTTTCTACTTGTAAGAATTCTCTGGGCCCTGAAGGAGCTCTGTTCTGGAGGAGGGTAGGCCCAGGCAGTAATTCAGAAGCTGGCCCAGCTCATCAAATGGCAAGAGACTGTCAGGCCTGGAGTGCAAATGCCCCAGGAGACAGTGTGGGTGGGGTTGGCGAAGCTGGCCAAAGTTTTAGGGATTATCCACAGCAGGATCTGAACTGTTAAAAGATAAGGAGGGTTTAGGAACATCTTGCTTTTTTTTTTTTTTTTTTTTAAATTTATTTATTTATTTTTTTTTTCAACGTTTATTTATTTTTGGGACAGAGAGAGACAGAGCATGAACGGGGGAGGGGCAGAGAGAGAGGGAGACACAGAATCGGAAATAGGCTCCAGGCTCTGAGCCATCAGCCCAGAGCCCGACGCGGGGCTCGAACTCACGGACCGCGAGATCGTGACCTGGCTGAAGTCGGACGCTTAACCGACTGCGCCACCCAGGCGCCCCTACATCTTGCTTTTTGATTATACTTCTAGTCTGGCCCATGCCAGAGGTTTATCTTCTGTACTTCAAATTTAGAAAATAAAAGACTTTAAAAAGCTTTTCAAAGTATAAACTTAGAGTACTATAATAATGAGTCAATGCTTTTTCAAAATATACAAGCTCCTTCCTGGAGATTTGATGTATCCCATTGGTATGTGGGGTCTGCCACTGAAAGTCTCTGCATTAGATGTCCCCCGGGGCCTATTCTAATTCTGATAGTATACGTTTCTAGGTCCTTTCCAATTGCCAATTGCTGCTGATGTCCTTTTCCTGGTAAGGGGTGTTTTTCTTTGACATCTATCTCTCACCCTGTAGGCTTTTCCTCTCTGTCCACCCCCTACCATGGTGACTAAGGCATTCCCACTGCCCGGGTCCCTACCCCCCATCCTGCTTCCTCATACCCAAATTCCTCACCTCTTTACAAATCTTCTTCTCAAGATGAAATCTATCTAAGTATCCCATAACCAGGACCCTGTCCCTGTATCGGGGACACTCATTTGTCCTGTTCTGTATTGAGAGCACTGTCTCCCATTCTGCCTGGCTATACAGGTTGACTCCTGAACAAGGGCTTCCAGGCAGTGGGGTGAAATCCAGCTCTCCAGACCCTGACCTGTGTGGAACATATCCACCTAGAGGAAGGGAGCCTTTCACTAATGTACCCAAAGATGATCTATGGGCTACAGCAGCCCTGCTGTGGTGGCCAGACCCTCCATGGTCCTGCCCTGACAGAGCTTAGATCTGGGATAGAGAGATACAGTGAGGAAATAAGCAGACACAAAGTGTGCTTAGAATTGGGGCAGGGCAACAAGGAAAAAGGAAAGAACAACCATGATACCTACATAAGGTGAGGGGACAGAGCTGGCTTCCTGAGGAAGCAATATTTACACTGGCATCTAAGAGGTGAGAAGGCATCAGTCAGGGAAGAGGGGAGGGGGTGGGAGGGGAAATCCCAGCACAGAGGCAGTATAATGGTTATATTTGTGCATCAGCTTGCCTAGGTTATGTTACCCAGTAGTTTGGTCAAACATACTCTGTGAAGGTATTTTGCAGATGTGATTAACATCTACAATCAGTTGACTTTAAGTAAAGGAGATTACCTCTGATAATGTGGATGAGCCTCAAAATCAGTTGAGAGCCTTAAGAGCAAAAACTGAGGTTTCCCAGAGAAGAAGGAACTATTCTGCTGCAAAACTGTACCATAGAAATGCTACCTGACTTTCTAGGCTGCTGGCCTGCCCTACCGATTTTGGACTTGTCAGCCCCCACAATTATGTGAGCCAATTCTTTAAAATAAATATCTTTATGTGTGTGTATATAAGTATATGTATGTATATGTGCATGTGTGTATATATATGTATGTTTGTACATGGATGTATGTATATTATGTGTGAATTATATATATGTGTGAACATATATTATAAATGATTATATAATATATATGCAATATATATTACATAATATATATTATATATTTTCACATACATATATACATACACATACATCCATATATGTACCCTGCTGATTCTGGTTTTCTGGAGAATCCTGACTTATGCAGGTGGCAGGTGCAAAGCCCTTGAGGGAAGGAAAGGATGGGTCTGAAGAAGGCTGTGTGGCCTGAGTGTGGTAATCATGGCACAAGAAGCCTTGGGAAAGATTGGCAGGACAGAACATGCAAACCATGTTAAGAATTATGTGTTTTATTATCAGTGCAAGGGAACTCATCAAAGGATTTTTACTGTGAATTACATAACCTTCTCCTCACTCAGGTACTCTGTAGCTAATCTGTTGCCTAAGGGATCAATCATGCCTTAACTCACATAATACACCTAAGACATCCTTCGAGCAGTTAGTGACTAATGTTGGGAATTAGCAGGCAGGTGGGTAATTTATTTTGGCTCAGGAAAGCCTCCAAGGGCTTTCAAATGACATTAACAGATGGCTTATTACTCTACCTACACTGGCTCAATCAGGTCCCCAATGACCATGGGCAGGCCTGTCCTCAACAACAGTCAAGTCTTCTATGCAGCTGCAGGTACACAGGCTCACCACCATCTCCTGCAACCCATGCACACACAGGGCAAGCCAGAGTGTTGCAGGTAGGTGGGAGGGATCCTATTGTAATTCTTAACACCTGCCTTCTGCATGATGCCACCAGTGCCTCTCCATATATATTCTGTTGAATTCTGTCAACAACCCTGGTAAATGAGGTCCCTGCATTCCCAAGTGTCCTGCATATAGTCAGATGGCTACATGTGGTGGAAGTCCTCAGGGTTCAGGCTCAAGCCTTGCAGCCCCATGCCTCAACTATCTGCATATGAGAGCAAGCAGATACTAGCCCACTGGGCAGTTTCCAGGGCTGGGAGGCTTCACAAGGTGAAGAGACATGGGGTAGAACAGGGCCCTGGAGGGGGCATTCATTGTAGCCTAAGGTTTGTTCTTTAACCCACCAGACCCCTAACTGGATCAGACCTCTAGAGTTGATTGGGCCCCCAGAAGACTGCTTACATTCCCTCAGAAACTGCTTTATAATGCTACTACATTAATTTACAAGGGGAAACCAGACTGTTGGGCCAGTGAATTCTTCCTGCAGGCAAATTTACAGGAGAAGTCAAACTGTGATCAAAAGTGTCCTTGGTGGGCTTAGAATTAGTCAGAAGTATAGCAGTGATATTTCACTCTAGCCATAGAGAAGCCTGATGGGCCGTGTGGATCAGGTTTATGGCCCAAATACCATACAACAGGTGCTTGATGTAAATATTTATTGAATGAATAAATGAATGAGTAAGCACCTGTCTAGGAAGAGCTTGCTTATTAGTGATAACAAGAACATAAATAGCATTAGCAGCTAACACTACTATCGGTTGACCATGTGCAGGCACCACCAAGCCTTTTACATGGGTTGCATCCTTCGGTCCTTGTGATTCTGTGGAGCAGAAACTGCCATTATCCTCATTTCAGATAAGGAAACTGGGACTCAGAGCAGTTAGGTAACTGACTACCCAAGGCTAGAAAGCAACAGAGCTGCAACTGGACCCAAAACAGTTGCATTCCCGAACCTTAAGCCACATGTACTATGTGATTTAGCACTGCTCTCCTTGAACAAAGCTGCATTTACACTACCTAGTCTTTCCTCTCTGAGACCCATTTGGTATAGTTGGTCATGACTCACTCCTTCCATAGACCTACTTTTCTTTACATGTGTAAATACTATTTCCTCTGAAGAGTGGTCATATTTGCTGATGTGCCTGGCTTTCCCTACATGGGGATTTCTCTAGTCTCATTTTTTGGCCACTCTGCTCTAAGTGATATTACAGGTATCCACCTGTCTCTATTACAGAGCTTCTTTATTCATTTCAAGGGCTTCCCCCTTTCTCCTGGTTGGCATGTAGCAACTATATAATTTAGTACTGCACCAGGTGAGAAGTTCAACATCTAAGACAGGTTGTGAAGCCCAGTCCATCTGCACATAAGAATGAAGAGTCCCAGGGGGTGAAGAATGCTCAGGAAAAAGATACAGATACCTCCCAGGGCAAAAGGGAAGGAAAGGATAGATGACAGGTTGATAATCTCAGCTGTCCAGTGAGGTCCTCCTCATTCTCCTCTGTCCTATGGCCTGGATGGGTATGGGGTTGGGTGCATAGGGAGAGAGGAAAGTAGGAGACAGTGGTGTATACTGTACTGGATTAGGAGGTTTCTTGTAACCTATACGTTTTGGTTGAAAAATGCACACCTCAAAAAACAAAAAACAAAGAAACAAAAAAAGGAAACAACTGAAAGAAATTGTGATCCATCATTATGACATTTTTCCTGTGTATATTTCAAAAGGTCACAATGATTGGAAAGGAGGTTCCTATCAAATGGAATGTCAGTCTTTAAAACTTAAAAACACTCTATTTCTAGGATCTGGAATAGGTACCTAGTTGTTCCTCTTGTAAGTTCCCTGGAGGAAGTAGAGTGCAAGAACCATGGGTCACCTTCACAGGCCTGAATAGTTCCAGTGGCAGTCCTGCCTTGTCACATGTTTACAGAATTTCATAGAATTTTATCTAGAACCCCTGTGATCCAGTCCACATAGAACTATGCAGTTTCTGAAACAGATTATTTTGATATGAAAATATGTTTTGGCAAAATATATCAAGACATTAAAATTTTTATTTTAAGGAAGTCTGTTTAAAAGAAGAAAAAACTTAAGTGGCAACACAAACCCAAATTTCTGAGTAGCCTGTCCTTTTATGAAACCATGCACATGAAATGATTACTCCTTCTGAAACTTGTTCTGGAATGGATTTAAGTTCATGATGCTTGTTAGGGCTGAAGAAGAAGGATATGTATCACACTATGTTCTATGTGAGATAAATGTACTGGGATTGCACTTGACCTGGATACAGGATGTGGACACTGCATGGCAGTGTTTCCTCACACTTTTTTGGCCCTAATTCAATGTAAGATACACATTTTACTTTTTACCAGTACACTCACTTATGCAATATGTGCACACACAGATATATAAGAAACAAATCACTTCCCTTACTATTTGTATAGCATTTTGATATTTTTTTTTATACCTGGGTGGCTCAGTTGGTTGAGTGTCTGACTCTTGATTTCTGTTCAGGTCATGATCTCACAGTTTGTAAGGTGGAGCCCCACATCAGGCTCTGAGCTGAGTGTAGAGCCTGCTTGGAATTCTCTCTCTCTCTCTCTCTCTCTCTCTCTCTCTCAAAAAAAATGGTGGTTGTTACTAGTCTATTAACTTTATAATCCTCTAATAGGCACTCTACTCAGAAGCTTACCTGAGAAATTTTACCCAAGGGAAAGGAGAGGGCAAAGGAAAGAAACAATCTCTATCTTTGTCTAGGAAGTAGAGTGTAGTGAACTCTACACTTTTTGTCAGTAAAAATGGGGTGATGATGTGGATCTGGGGGGTCAGTCATAGATTTGATTTGATCAGAGACAGAAAATAAATCAACCTATCAAATGGAATGTCAGTCTTTAAAACTATGGAAAAATCAAATGGAAGATCAGATTCTTCAGGGACTGGAAGCCCCTTATATCAAAATGGGATCCCAGGTCTCAATCCCCTTATGTGACATTTAGATGACTGCATACAATTTTCAGCTGCCTTTAATAGGAAAAAATGAATAAAATTTCCTGAGAAATTGGGAGTATAACTGGCCTGACAGGAAGGAGTGGAGTGGGGGCCCTAGAAAATTGGATGAGGTGACACATCAAATTATCCACCCACAGAAAGGGTTATATTACTACTGTAGAATGGGCTAAGCTCCACATACAATGATGTCTCTGAGTTTGGCTCAAGGTAGGGGATCTGTGGCTGCACACTGGATGGGCTGAGGAAGTGCAGGGGATCCCTCTGTGCATCATATGGGGTTGGAGAAAAATTAGAAGCAGGGGTGATAAGAATACAGTACCGGCTTTCTGCTTTAGCATCCTGAACCTGGCTAGCAGGGGTGCCCTGGCTTTGCTTCCTTCAGGTATAGATTTCACTTTTGGAAGGTTGGGGTTGCCCTCTCACTGGTGAGGGTAGCTTCAGGAAGGAAGGTCCTCAGTAAAAGTTTTATTACTGTGAACTTAGCTTGCTTCTTGGTTGAGAGATTGTAGAGATGATGATGTAGAAAATTCTTCCCTGTGTGTGTAGGTATTATAAGATACAGTCTCTCTCATATTGGAGGGGGTGGAAGACATTCCTTCTACTTGCTGCTGGTCTAGGTGCTTAACAAGGTTAAAGGAATCCATTGACCATCATCTGCTAGTTCATCTGTCCTTTCAGAGAAGGTGAATGGCCTCCACTGTTGTTTTGCTATGAAGACATTCCACAATCCTAAAAACAGCTCAGGATATAATTCAGACAAGCTGACTGTGAAACAAGTTCTTGGAGTCTTGTTTTGAGATTTTTAGCAGTGCAGGTTGGCTACCACATCATGTGGTCCAAGAGTGGGTGGGATCTTTCAGGCTCCAAGATCCTCATGGAGGCATTATGTAATTACTTGGGGGGGGGGGGGGGAAGCCGGCCCAAGAAAACTACAGTAAAGATGGCTAAAGGTTCAAAGAGGGGATGCATGTTCTACAGGCTAAGGGAAAACCAGAATTCTCCCTGTCCCCATTTCCCTCTAAAAGACAGGAGTGTTGCTACCAAAAATAGGCCAAGGGCTAAAGATATTTTATTGGTTTACTGCTTTCATTGTAAGGACATTTCAATGAGAAGGCCTTTCCTAGGGGCAAGTTCAACCTAAGATGCTCTCTTGCCCCCATGTGGGGTGCTTTTCTGTCCATGGGGTAGAGGAATGAGAAGGTTGGTGCTGTTCTCGAAGGGAGGCTGGAGAGGTGAGAGGCAGCACTGGGTCTCTTCTCCAGGGAGGAGGCTGCTAAGTACGCATTCTCTCTCCTTCCTCTTGACCTCTGACTCTTCCTTCTTCAGGTTAATGAGAAAAAGCTTGGGGCACTGTCCACAGAGGAGCTGTCCAAACTCTGGAATCCCCTTGGTAGGTACTAAGCTCTATTTTATGGGAAAACTCTCCTTCTTACCTCCACTTTATGCAAAGGAATTTCTGAATGTATTCCCATGTAACTCCCAACATTATATACATCAGGGCTTGCAGCTGAAGCTCCCAAGGGAAAATGAGCTTATTTGTTCATCAATGACTGGGGCTTTGAGGGCAGAAGCCAGTTGTTTGTTTTTAATAGATCAGGGCAAGTTCTTCACACTTCTTCATTTGTATGAAGAAGTAATGAACAAGAAGAAAGATTCAAAGATAGGGATGACTGATGAAAAAAACTCTCAGAGGGGGACAAGAGAGGGCAGTGTTGTAAGACTGTTGAAGGGTCTGTGTTAGAAGGAAGAAGGGGTTCTGCAACAAGGGAGGAGGTGAAGAAGGAACAAGAAGTGATGATGCAGAATAACTGAGAGTTGAGGGAAGGAAGGAAGGAAGAATGTAAGACTAAACTGGGATTCCCTGTAGAAGAGGGACCGAGGTGGGGCTTAAGAGGCCACCCAAGGGGTGAGGGAGAGGGCCGAGGTAAGCCAGACAGAATGTGAGCCCTATTTGTCCTGTTCAACAGTTATGCTTTTATTTGCCTTATGTTAAGGTTTCTTTTAAAATTTGCTAAATACTTAACAAGGTCATGAAAACCAGAGCAACAAGCACAAGAACTACCCCAAGTCAGGTACGGAGCAAGGCAGTGTGGTGTAAAGAGATGTGGGTTCTGGAGTCAGGTACCTCTGGGACTGAACAGCTCTGCTTCTTCTCAGCATCCAAATGACTTATACTCTCTATGCCTCAGGGTTGTCGTCCGTGACCCTAGTGCTCATGGGGAAAAGCATCAGGAGAAATTTTCTAGAATGGAGCATAAGGCTCCTCTGGAAAAGGGTTTGACACTTAAGGCTGGGAATCAGTAAAATCCTCACCTGCACAGCTTTTCCATTGGCATCTGCACTAGTAGAGGCTGCCATGGGAATTCTGCTGGGCACTGTCATGGTATTCATCTTTCCAAGGTATATGGAAGACACTGGTATCTTTAATTCATGGCTGGCCACCTGCACAGGAAAACAAGACAGAATGTGCTAGTCCAAAGTAAAACTGGGACAATAATTTAAACGTATTAGAAAAGCTTTCTTCTCTCTTTTAAAAAGTAATAAGGAGATTTATAATCTATGGTTCAAATAGACATTTTGAAACCAAAATTTTTTATAAAGTTTTAAAGTTAAAAAAATTTTTTTAGCGTTTATTCATTTCTGAGACAGAGAGACACAGAGTGCAAGTGAGGGAGGGGCAGAGAGTGAGGGAGACACAGAATCTGAGGCAGGCTCCAAGCTCTGAACTGTCAGCACAGAGCCTGACGTGGGGCTCAAACCCACAAACTATGAGATCATGACTTGAGCCGAAGTCAGACACTTAACTGACTGAGCCACCCAGGCACCTCAAGAGTTTTAAAGTTTTAAAATGAGAAATGTTTCTCTATATCCCAAACCTCTCGAGTGCCATGGGTCAGGACAAATTGCACAATGCCACATGGCGTGGGTTTAAAATAGGCTTTGTTGTGGAAAGGGGAATCTTAGAGAAAACACAGATTTCCCATCCCTTCATGACCCATGGAGAGGCCTGCTGGATATGCAACATGAGTCCACAATCTAGAGGAAGGACCCTCACTCTACCATGTGTCTCCTTTTGGAGGGTGATCATAAAGAAGTAGACTTGTAGTTGGAGAAATGAACAGGTTGGCTAGCACCAGGAGGTCTGAATTTGGGGTGCTATTTAGGTACAGGAGTGGTCTGAGCATATTGGCAGCCCAGCATTTGGACTTAGGAGTCCATGAGAAGTTACAGACCTTCTGCCAGAGGGAAAGAAGCCACTGGTTCCTGGGGAAGTGGAGTTTTGGTGAGAGAGAAGGAAGGTGAAGCCCCCTTCCCAAGTCCCAGCTGGCTCATTTCCCGGTAATTCAGAATGAGCTCCTAGTGACACTTGTGGGCAATTCTG
Organism: Leopardus geoffroyi; assembly: GCF_018350155.1. Lineage (NCBI taxonomy): Eukaryota > Metazoa > Chordata > Mammalia > Carnivora > Felidae > Leopardus > Leopardus geoffroyi. The sequence continues at coordinate 186,909,777 of NC_059328.1, read as the reverse complement.
GTCACTGGATCACAAAGCCCAAATGCAGTAAAATACTGGAACTGGTATTACAGCATCTAGTAATATTTTATAAAGTCTAATTTTGGCCAATGGCAAAAGTGAAACTACCTCTCTCACCTCTATCATTTTGGTGTTAACACCTTGTCCCAATTCAACTCTACCACGAGCAACCAATACAGACCCATCTGTGTAGATGTGAACCACACAGCAACCTAGAAATAAAAATGAGAAATATGTTCTTCCTGTCATCTGTATAGGATTCTTGGACAGTGAGGCACTAACAAATACAGTTACTCAAAGACCCTGAAATAAAGCTACAATTTCATGCTATTAGGTACAGGACCAACGGTTTCATTCAAAGATGTGTGCTGCCTGTGAACAGCAAAGGTGCCATTCTATGAAAACTGAAAAGTAAAAGCCTAAATGTATACCTTATAGTTAGAATTCAGTCATGAGATATCTCACAGTCCTCTTGCCATTTTCCATAGCAGCTGACTAGTTTGAATGCCTGCTGGCCATTGTTCTCCTTTCTGAGTCTCTTCTAGTATGCCACTGATTTTAACAAGGAGTGCTCTTCACCTTGCTTCACTTACTCTGTGAAGCAATAACAAATTGACCCAAACTGTTAACAACCAGTAGAATTTAGGCCTTATTGTCCTTTGTTGGATTACAGACTCTCTGCCTTTAGTTGTCATTTAGGGATTGACATTCAGTCCTAGTGAGTTCATTCTCCATATTCCTCTGAGCACACTACTCTCAACTGCTTCTGGGGAGTAAAAATCATGAAGAGAAGTAAGGAATAAAATACAGCAACATGTAAAGACAAAAGTGGTCCATCATCTCATCACTCACACACACCCTGTTATTATAAGAAACATCAAATCCTGTTAATATAAGTCCACAGTCCCTTAACTGCAAGTCTGAATACCAAAAAACCCTGAAAACCAATTTGGTGACAAATCTGCCTCAATATCATGCAATGATGAGAGTCATAGTCTTTTAAAAATTCCACTTAGTGTGAATAATCATACATTTCACTGAGGAAATGTTAACATGCTTAAATTGGGTATGTTGCCTTAGACTCCACTGAACATTTTATGTAGTATGTGTAATACAGATATGATATTTTAAGATAAGAAGGGGTGCCTGGGTGGCACAATTAAGTGTCCGACTCTTGCTCTTGGCTCAGGTCATGATCTCACGTGAGTTTAAGCCCCCCACATGGGGCTCTATGCGAATGGTGTGGAGCCTGCTTAGGATTCTGTCTCTCCTCTCTGCCCCTCCCTGCTTGTGTGTGCTCGCGCGCTCTCTCTCTCTCTCTCAAATAAGTAAAACTTAAATTTTTTTTTTAAATCAGAAAAATGTAGAATTCCAAACTACATCTGGCCTCAAGTTTCCATAGAAGGGATTATGAACATGTACATGTACATAGAAGAATCAAACAAGGCATAATATGAAGAGTAAAAGCTTTCCTGCCTACTCATCAGTCCTGCTCCTCCTCCTAAAGGTAACCACTGACATCAGTTCCTTGTAATTTCTTCTAGAATTTACTTTCATGAATATGTTATAAATATTTGGAAATAATGTTTTAAAAGGTACAACATTATAAATACAAGTCTTGGATAATTTTCCATATCAACATGATGTGGTTTTTGAGTGGTGGTTGGGGTCCAGAGCCAATGGACAAGAAAGAATTCTTGAGGAATCTTTGGTGCGAAAAGGTGATTTTACCAAAGCAAGGGGATAAGACCCATGGGCAGAAAGAACTTCACTAGGGCTGTGAGGAGTGACTGATTATACACCTGGGAGTTGAGGGAGGTAAAGGCTAAAGGGAGGTTTCCAAAAGGACTTTCATATGCTAAAGAAGACTCACCAGATACTGGAGGCCTAGCTATTGTCAAGCTAAGGTTGTTTTTCCTTCTAGTAAGGCATTAACATTTAGACAATAAGGAGTTCCTGGAGGAAGGTTTTACTCTGCCTATAGCAAGTATTTGTCAGTGGGCTTCAGGTTATAAGGAAATTTAATTTTACCTACCATTTCCTTCTTGCCTTTGTTCCCCACCTCACTATGGTGGGAAGGATAATGTTGGGGCTCCAGGAAACTGAGATAAGGCTGTTGATAAGATTGCCTTTTTCTTGTAATTTACTAAGACATTTATAAACTGATGGAGACTCCTGTCCTTCAGGACTGTGATTTCTATCAGTTAACCATTTGTTTTTCCCTTTCCTTTGTTCTTGGGCAGCCAGGAGTGCCTGAGGAATGTCACACATATCCCACCTGAGGGGGGGGGGGCGGTGGTTTGAGGGGTGTCAGCCTGCCTTAAGCTCCCTCATCAAACATATATAGGTCTATGTCATTTGTTTTGTTATCTGACTAGTAGTTCATTATATATAGATGCACCATAATTTATTTAAGAAGTCCCAAATAAGGCTTACTTTGTTGTTGGTTTTTTTTTTCTTGAACTCTTGTATGAATATCTCCCTGCAATGAACATCTTTGCATATACATCTTGGCAAAAATTTTTTGCAAATATGTGAATATGTCCTATATTCCTAACAGTGACAGTCGACTCAGGGTTTCTTTTTGGGGTGATAAAAGTGTTTTAAAATTAGACTGTGGTGGGGCGCCTGGGTGGCGCAGTCGGTTAAGCGTCCGACTTCAGCCAGGTCACGATCTCGCGGTCCGTGAGTTCGAGCCCCGCGTCAGGCTCTGGGCTGATGGCTCAGAGCCTGGAGCCTGTTTCCAATTCTGTGTCTCCCTCTCTCTCTGCCCCTCCCCCGTTCATGCTCTGTCTCTCTCTGTCCCCAAAATAAATAAACGTTGAAAAAAAATAAAATAAAATAAAATAAAATTAGACTGTGGTGACGGTTACACACTCTATGAATATACTATAAACTACTGAATTGTATGCTTTATTAAATGGGTGAATTTTGGGGCACGTGGGTGGCTCAGTCAGTTAAGTGTCTGATGCTTGATTTCAGCTCAGGTCATCATCCCATGGTTTGTGGGATGGATCCCTGTGTTGGGCTCTGCACTGACAGTGAAGAGCCTGTTTGGGGTTCTCTCTCTCCCTCTCTATCTGCCCCTCCCTGGCTCACACACATGTTCTCCCCCTCTCTCAAAATAAATAAATAAATAAACATTAAAAAAAATAAAAGGTGAATTTTATGGTATGTGAATTATATCTCAATGAAGCTATTAACTCTTAGCAGTGAAAGCAATAGGTCCAAGGATACATGTAGTAGAATGTTTATGAAAGGAACAATCCAAATAACAGCCCTACCTTAGTTTAAAGCTAGGTTCTCTTTTCTGTTTATTATGGATCTTTGATAAGAAATACAATTGCTGAGAAGCCTGTTTTGCTTGCTGTTTGCTATGAGCATTGTGAGACCTTTCCTGAATGTAACCCGCTGTGTAGTAGAATGGGTTGTAAACCTTCCTAAATGTAATGGAATGAGTAGTTGTACTTAAACTAACTGGCGTCTCTCGCTTCTGTAATCTTGCTTGTTTAACACATTCCTCACCTATCCCCTTCCCCTTTTTTTGTTCTCTCTCTCCCACCACAAGTAACAGACAAAGGACGCCCAGTCAGAAAACCACAAATGTCCTTACTTTAGAATTTACCTATCAGGACCCTCACTCACCTATGCTGTTTGTCCCTGTCTATAAAAACCCTATACCAACTCTGATCGGGGCCTCTGTGTGTCACCGGCAACGAGTGCGCAGAGGTCCAGGTTCGAACCTGCAATAAACGACCCTTGCCGCTTGGCTTTGACTCACGACTCTGGTGGTCTTTTGTGGGAGGTTTTAGAACATCGGGCATTACATTTGGAGGTTCCACCGAGATCTCCCCCGAGCTCACCAGACTTCTGATCAATGGGTCGTATCTGATTCCGATCGGTAAGTAAGCCGGCTCTAACGTTCTTCCTTTTCTCTCTAATCTGTGCTTCTTCTCTGGAGAACCGGTTCTGTCTGGAAGCTGGTGTGACCCTGGCGGACGCGCTATAGGGCACCCAGCCGGGGTCAGTTGGAGACGTCCACTGACATCTGGGGCTCTTTGGCCCATCTGAGGACCAGGTTGGTCCATCTGGGGCTGTTTGGCCCATCTGGGGCTGTTTGGCCCATCTGAGGACCAGGTTGGTCCATCTGGGGCTGTTTGGCCCATCTGGGGCTGTTTGGCCCATCTGGGACCAGGTCGGTCCATCTGGGGCTCCTTGGCCCATCTGGATTCTTTTCTGGGGGCTGTTTACGCCCAACGCGCCTGCGAACTAAATACTTTCATTTTCTTTATGAACCTCCAGAGTGCTAAAAATATCTCTAGGCGTCTAAAAAAAAAAAAGAAGAAAAACCATCTAGGCATGCCAATTATTACCGGTATTTTGATGTGATGTATGTCTGTGTGTCTGTCTGTTGAATGGAATGATTGTTGGGAGTCAGGGGCACGCGCCTGACTTACCCTATGTGTAGTCCCACAGCATAAGCTACGGGATTCGAGTGGGCTCTAACCCGATTTCCGCGGTGATCCTCATACGGCTTAAGGCGGTCAAAATCTCTTTGATCCGAGCAGGGGGTTTATACCTGCCCGCCCATGCTAAGAGGCACCTAAGTTCCCGCGAGGGACGCGGACGGGCGAGTACGCGAGTGCTTCTTATGTGTAGTCCCACAGCATAAGCTACGGGATTCGAGTGGGCTCTAACCCGATTTCCGCGGTGATCCTCATACGGCTTAAGGCGGTCAAAATCTTTTTGATCCGAGCAGGGGGTTTATACCTGCCCGCCCATGCTAAGAGGCACCTAAGTTCCCGCGAGGGACGCGGACGGGCGAGTACGCGAGTGCTTCTTTGTCAGTCTAAATGTATTGTCACCCCGGGGCCCTTGTAAATACCGCCGTAACCCTCTCTGTCGGGCTAGCCAAGAAAGTTGGAACCGCTGCGAAAGATTTTTGTTAGTTCTTGCTTTTCTTTCATAGGTCGGATGTTTTATTGGAATTAAGTGTTTTCTCGGCTGATCAGAATTAATTATTCCATCCTTTGTTTCTCTCTCCTCCTTTCTCAGCTCCCTGCGGCTTTCCTTCCTGCCCCCTGGCCAGCGGTGCCCCCCCCTTTTCTCCTCTCCTCTTCCTCAGAATTATAATATGGGCCAAACGCAGAGCACCCCTCTCTCCCTCCTCCTCGCCAATTTCAGGGACGTAAAAGCTAGAGGACACAGCTTAAGCCTAGACATTCACAAAAGGAAGTTAATTACCTATTGCCGCTCTGAATGGCCCACCTTTGGGGTTAATTGGCCTACAGAGGGAACCTTCTGCCTCCCTGTGGTCCTTAAAGTAAAATCAAAAATTTTCCTACCAGGGAAAGAAGGTCACTCGGATCAGATTCCCTATATTCTGGTGTGGCAAGATTTAGTAGAAAACCCTCCTCCTTGGATGGCCTCTTCCTTAATAGCAGAGTCATGCCAAATCCTAGCGGCTAAACCTATCAGCCCTCCCAAGTCGCCAACTCCAGCTGCACCCCCTGTTCTCCCCGACAGCCAAGATTTGCCTTTTCTCGACCCTCCCCCTTACCAGGTTCCTCCTCGCATTCCGCAAGCTGCCCCTATCCCTGCTGCGCCGGCAGAGCCTCCCGTAGCCCAGCCCATAGGAGAACTGGAGAATAGGGAGGCTCAACCCGCGCCCATGCCTAATGGGGGCGAAGTCCAAGGGCCGGCCGGACATACCCGTAGGCGGGCCCCACGTGAGCCAGGACTTCGCCTTCCTGACTCCACCGTAGCTTTACCCTTACGGGAAATAGGGCCTCCCGATGATACGGGGAATCCCCGACTCCAATATTGGCCCTTCTCTACTAGTGACCTATATAACTGGAAAACCCAGAATGCCCGATTTTCTGACAACCCTAAAGATTTAATAAGTCTCTTAGACAGCGTTATGTTTACTCACCAACCCACCTGGGATGATTGTCAGCAGCTCCTCCGAATCCTGTTCACTACCGAGGAGCGAGAAAGAATTCAATTGGAAGCAAGAAAGCTGGTTCCTGGGGATGACGGCCAACCCACTGCTAACCTTGATCTCATTAACGCAGCTTTTCCCTTGACCCGACCCCCACAGGATGGCTGGGACTACAACACGGCAGAAGGTAGGGGACGGCTGCGCATTTATCGCCAGACTCTAATGGCGGGTCTCCGGGCTGCTGCACGCAAGCCCACTAATTTGGCAAAAGTGTATTCAATAATACAAGGTAAGACAGAGAGCCCTGCCGCTTATTTAGAAAGATTAATGGAAACCTTCAGACAGTATACCCCCATGAACCCCGAGGCCCCCGAAAATCAAGCTGCTGTTGTAATGGCCTTTGTAAATCAAGCAGCCACTGATATTAAAAAGAAACTCCAGAAGCTAGAGGACCTGGAGGGAAAACAGATTCAGGACTTACTCCGCATTGCCCAGCGTGTCTATAATAATAGAGAGACTCCAGAGGACAGGCAACTTAAAGCCACCGAGAAAATGACCAAAGTCCTGGCTACTGTTGTCCAAAAGCCCCTGGATAAACACCAGCCCCTAGATAAGGACCAATGCGCCTATTGCAAAGAAAAAGGCCACTGGGCTCGAGCATGCCCTAAAAAGAAAAAGCCACATCATGGACAAAAACCGTGGCCGCCAAAAACCACACCCGCCCTCTTCACTCAAGATGCAGAATAGGGGGGACGGGGTTCGGATCCCCTCCCCGAACCTAGGGTAACGCTACAAGTGGAGGGGAACCCAGTTCAATTCTTAGTCGACACAGGGGCACAACATTCGGTCTTGATCAGACCCCATGGAAAAATCTCTGAAAAATCTTCCTGGGTCCAAGGGGCTACTGGAATAAGAAAATATCCCTGGACCACCCAGAGAACTGTGGACCTAGGAAATGGAAAGGTCACCCATTCCTTCCTAGTCATCCCTGACAGCCCGTGCCCCTTATTAGGAAGAGACTTACTCACTAAAATGGGGGCCCAGATTCATTTTACGCCAGGGGGCCCCCAAGTGACTGGTCCGCACAACCAACCCATTACCATACTTACTCTAAGATTAGAAGATGAATATCGACTCCATCAAGGGCCACCCTCACAAAGTCAAAACATAGAGCCCTGGCTCCAGCAGTTTCCAGAAGCATGGGCTGAAACCGGGGGTATGGGGTTGGCTAAACATCGCCCAGCTCTATTCATAGAGCTGAAGCCGGGGGCAGATCCAGTCCGGGTCCGACAATACCCGATGTCAATGGAGGCCAAAAAGGGCATCACACCACATATCCGTCGCCTCCTAGACTTAGGCATCTTGCGTCCCTGCCATTCAGCCTGGAACACCCCCCTGCTGCCCGTACGAAAATCTAACAGTGCAGACTACCGTCCGGTACAAGACCTGAGAGAAGTTAACCGCCGAGTCATGGACATACACCCAACAGTACCCAACCCCTATACCCTCCTAAGTGCCCTCAGTCCAGAAAAACAATGGTATACGGTCCTTGATTTAAAAGATGCTTTTTTCAGCCTGCCTCTGGCCCCCAAAAGCCAAGAGCTCTTCGCCTTCGAGTGGTCAGACCCTGAGAGAGGCATAAATGGGCAACTCACCTGGACCCGGCTCCCCCAAGGATTTAAAAACTCACCCACCTTGTTCGATGAGGCACTCCACGAGGATCTGGGTGAGTACCGGAATCAAAACCCTGAAGTGACTCTCTTGCAGTACGTTGACGATCTTTTAATCGCCGCTGAGACTGCCGAAGCTTGCTTGCAAGGCACCAAAAATCTCCTCCGGACACTTGGTGCCCTGGGGTACCGGGCTTCAGCAAAGAAAGCCCAAATTTGCAGATCCGAGGTAACCTACTTGGGGTATCTGTTAAGGGAAGGCCAACGATGGCTCACTGATGCACGGAAGGAAACCGTTCTCCGCATCCCCCGACCCACGACCCGAAGGCAGGTAAGAGAGTTCCTGGGATCGGCCGGGTTCTGCCGCTTGTGGATACCTCGGTTCGCCGAGATGGCCAAGCCTCTTTACTTGGTCACCCGAGAACAGGCGCCCTTTGAGTGGACAGAGGAAACTGAGCAGGCTTTCCAGCAAATTAAACTCGCCCTGTTGTCGGCACCAGCCTTAGGGCTCCCCGATGTCTCCAAACCCTTTCATCTCTTCGTAGATGAAAATAAAGGGGTAGCCAAAGCAGTGCTGACGCAACTCCTTGGCCCATGGCCCAGGCCCGTTGCCTATCTTTCAAAAAGACTGGACCCAGTAGCGGCTGGCTGGCCCCCTTGCCTCCGTATGATCGCTGCTACAGCTCTAATGGTAAAGGATGCTGATAAGTTAACTATGGGACAAGAGTTACATATCACAACCCCTCATGCCATAGAAGGAGTCCTCAAACAACCTCCTGACCGATGGATTAGTAACGCCCGACTGGTTCACTACCAGGGACTATTATTAAATCCCCTCAGAATCATTTATGCTCCCACCCGAACACTAAACCCTGCCTCCCTGTTACCAGACCCGGACTTAGATACCCCTCTCCATGACTGCACTGAGATATTGGCACAGGTTCATGGAGCTCGGGAAGATTTACAGGATCATCCGCTGCCGGACGCTGAAGTTACCTGGTTCACTGACGGCAGCAGCTTTATACATCAGGGTCAAAGGTACGCGGGGGCGGCAGTCACAACTGAAACTGAGACTGTTTGGGCAGAGCCTTTGCCAGCTGGCACCTCTGCCCAACGGGCTGAACTTGTGGCCTTAACTAAGGCACTGACTTTGGGAAAAGACAAGAGACTAAATGTGTACACCGATAGCAGATATGCTTTTGCTACGGCCCACATACATGGAGCAATATACAGAGAGAGGGGACTGTTAACTGCAGAGGGGAAAACCATCAAAAACAAAGAAGAAATATTGGCTCTTCTAAAGGCACTCTGGCTGCCTAAACGACTAGCCATCATACATTGCCCAGGCCACCAAAAACCGATCACACTGGTGGCCAGAGGAAATAATCTGGCTGACCAGGTGGCCCGACAGGTGGCCTTACAGGTGGACTGTGCTTTAATGACCACCCTACCAGACCCCGGTCCAGCTAGTTTACCAGAAAGTCCCACCTACACTAAAAAAGACCTAGACTGGATCCAAAAATTGCCTATGACTCAGTGCCTTAACGGGTGGTGGAGAGCAGCGGACTGTAACATAATCCTCCCAGAGGAAATGGGAAATAAAGTCTTATCCAAAATGCACCGAGCCACTCATATGGGCACGAGAAAAATGCAAGACTTAATAAGACATGCTAGGATCACCATCAAAGACTCTAGGACAAAAATCGAACAGATAGTTACTAGCTGTAAAGCTTGTCAACTAACCAACGCCACCAACCACGGGAAAAACCCTGGCTCCAGAACTCGTGGAACCAGGCCGGGAGCCTATTGGGAAGTAGACTTCACCGAGGTAAAGCCTGGAAAATATGGATACAAATATTTGCTAGTGTTTATAGATACCTTTTCAGGATGGACAGAGGCCTTCCCCACCAAGCATGAGACTGCGCAGGTAGTAGCAAAGAAGATGTTGGAAGACATCATGCCCAGGTATGGATTCCCTACCCTAATAGGATCAGACAACGGACCAGCATTCATTTCAAAGGTAATACAAGGGATAGCGCGGTTTATTGGGGCCGATTGGAAACTACATTGTGCATATAGACCCCAAAGTTCAGGACAGGTAGAAAGAATGAATAGAACCCTAAAAGAGACCCTAACCAAATTGACCATGGAGACTGGCGCTAACTGGGTAGTCTTACTCCCCTACGCTCTGTTCAGGGTGCGGAATTCCCCTTACAAACTTGGATTAACCCCCTTTGAAATCATGTATGGAGTGCCCCCCCCTATAATTCCCAACCTGCAGTCTAATGTGTTAACTGAATTTGATGATCATGAACTTCTTATTTCCCTGAGGGAACTCCAGCACACCCACCAGGAAGTTTGGCCCAGATTGAGAGCCATTTATGAGAACGGGCCCCCTCCCGAGCCGCATCACTACCGACCCGGAGATTGGGTATACGTGCGGAGACACCAGCAAGAGACCCTCCAACCACGGTGGAAGGGACCCTATATTGTGATCCTAACCACACCCACTGCTCTCAAAGTCGACGGAATTGCTACCTGGATCCATTACACCCACGCCCGACCAGCTGATACCTTTGCGGTTCAAAAAGACTTCGTACCGGAAGCCAACACCGCCTGGACGGTTGACCAGAGTAAGACTCATCCTTTAAAATTGACTCTGCGTCGAAAACCTGACCCCGAAAACCGGCTAAGACCAAAGGCCTGGGTGTCCCATACCAGGACTGTTGCAGCAACTCCGGACCTACAATGATCGGAGGAACCCTCATTAGCGTACTCCTGCTCACCTCCTACGGACTGATAAGCATTGCAAGTAACCCCCATACACCCTATACTTTAACCTGGGAAATTACTAACCTAAAAACCCATGAAATATATAATGTCACCACTAAAACAGATGTCCCCCTGAATACCTGGTGGCCAGATTTATATTTTAATCTAGAAAAAGTCAGTCCGTTAGAAGATATGGGAGGGGGTGAGTGGAAAAAGAAACAGCGAAGGGTGTCAATCAGTAGAAATGGATTTTATGCATGTCCGGGATTTAGGGAACCAGGAAAGATGAAACACACCTGTGGGGGGATAGAATCTCTCTATTGCGCCGCATGGAGTTGTGTCACAACTAATGATGGGGAATGGAAGTGGAAAGTAACCTCCCAATTCATTGAAATGTCCTATGTCCGACCATGTACTCGCACCAGGTATAATGAAAATTGTAATCTCATCCGTGTGCAGTTCACAGAAGAGGGAAAAAAGGACCCTCGATGGGTTCACGGGCTGACTTGGGGACTCTATTTATATCAGTATCCTCTCTATGGAACCCTCATTCAGATAAAATTAAAGGCACAGCCCAAAGTCCCACCAGTACTAGTGGGACCAAGCCCCATGGGAAAGGGCCCTAACAAGCCATCTCCAAAACCCACTACTAGGGCCCCGAAAATTCAAATCCCATTCAAAGATGACCCCTTATGGGTAATAATGAATACCACTTATCAGGCCTTAAACCGTACTAAACCCAATGAAACAGAAGCTTGTTGGCTGTGTTATTCCACAAAACCTCCATTTTACGAGTCGGTAGCAATAATAGGAAATTACAGCACTGCAAACAACTCAGACGCTTGCGGTTGGGGACAGAAAAGACCTGGCCTCACACTACCAGTGCTTACGGGAAACGGGACATGTATAGGAGCAGTACCAACAAAATATAGCCACTTATGCATAAGTAACAAAAATATACTCAATATTTCAGGGAACTGGATTATTCCACCAAATAACGCATGGTGGCTTTGTTCTCATGCGGGATTAACCCCTTGCCTCTATAAAGATATGTTCAACCAGTCAGAATTCTGTATAATGGTAATTGTGTTCCCAAAAATCATATACCACACAGCCGAATATGTAGACCAGATGTGGATAGCACCTAAAAGAGTGACTAAACGAGAACTTATTACTGCAGGAACTCTAACTCTAGCCACCATATTTGGACTCGGGGCCATCGGAGCTGGGACAGGGATTTCGGCCTTAACTATACAGAACAAAGGATTTAGTATACTTAGAGAAGCGGTTGACAAAGATATAGAAAAAATAGAAACTGCCATCACTTCGCTTGAAAAGTCCCTAACCTCCCTCTCGGAAGTAGTTTTGCAAAACAGGAGAGGATTAGACCTGCTGTTCCTACAGCAAGGCGGTCTCTGTGCAGCACTAGGAGAAGAATGTTGTTTCTATGCTGACCACACAGGAATAGTAAGAGATTCTATGGCCAAGGTCCGAGAAGGGCTAAATAAATGAAAAAAGGAAAGAGAACAAGAGGCTGGATGGTTTGAATCCTGGTTCAGTGCGTCCCCATGGTTAACTACCCTGCTCTCCGCCTTACTCGGGCCTCTGGCCATCCTACTTCTCGCTCTCACATTCGGCCCCTGTATCATAAACAGAATTATTAATTTTGTCCAAGACAGGTTCAATGCTGTACAATTAATGGTCTTACGAACTCAGTACCAACCGCTCGAGACATTACAAATAGAAAACTGAAGATCCAAGATTGGCTCTTTAGGCACAAGAAAAAGGGGGGAATGAAAGGAACAATCCAAATAACAGCCCTACCTTAGTTTAAAGCTAGGTTCTCTTTTCTGTTTATTATGGATCTTTGATAAGAAATACAATTGCTGAGAAGCCTGTTTTGCTTGCTGTTTGCTATGAGCATTGTGAGACCTTTCCTGAATGTAACCCGCTGTGTAGTAGAATGGGTTGTAAACCTTCCTAAATGTAATGGAATGAGTAGTTGTACTTAAACTAACTGGCGTCTCTCGCTTCTGTAATCTTGCTTGTTTAACACATTCCTCACCTATCCCCTTCCCCTTTTTTTGTTCTCTCTCTCCCACCACAAGTAACAGACAAAGGACGCCCAGTCAGAAAACCACAAATGTCCTTACTTTAGAATTTACCTATCAGGACCCTCACTCACCTATGCTGTTTGTCCCTGTCTATAAAAACCCTATACCAACTCTGATCGGGGCCTCTGTGTGTCACCGGCAACGAGTGCGCAGAGGTCCAGGTTCGAACCTGCAATAAACGACCCTTGCCGCTTGGCTTTGACTCACGACTCTGGTGGTCTTTTGTGGGAGGTTTTAGAACATCGGGCATTACAGTTTATAGTTCTTTTTGTAACTAGAATGGTACACATTCAGCCATATCCTCACCAGAACTACTCTCTGCTTTTTTGCTTGAGCCTTTAAGTCATGGTAGTCATTGTTTGCCTATAGGAATGCCCTTGAGTGTAGGGGCCTGGAAAGGGCTTTCCTGAAAGGTAACCATAAAAGGGACCTCACTTCTGACAGGTAGCATTTTGAATCTGCACTGCTCCCATGAGATCCAGTTTTTCATGGATGGGAGGGTGGCACCCCACCAATGGGACAAAGCTGATGCAGTGTGTGCGTGGGCACACATTTCTTATCCAGGGGAGTTACTGACCTTGGTCATGAGGATATATGGTCCTACCCTTCAGCAGTCAGCTGCTCCAGGACTGAAACAATTCCCTTTGTGTTAATCTCATCAACATGGGTAATATTTACACTTCCTTTATATTTCCCACACTATCTAACACACTTAGTAATGCTTTCACATGATTTATCTCATTTAATCCTCCTGACAATCCTGTGAGATTTACTATAGTATTCTCATTTTGCAGATGAGGAAACTGAGATAAGAACTGGAGACTTGTCAGGGTCACACAGCCATTAAACACACAGAACCAGGGCGCAAACTCAGACCTCCCGTAGCAAACCCCCTGCTGCAGCCCATTGCCTCCATCACATCATCAGTCTCACTGCAGGTGTCAGGTAAAGGTGTGCAGAGTGGACCAGCTCTAGGTTTCATCTTTCTTGATGGAGAGCAGATAACAAGAGCAGATAACTGAGGTGACTTGAGAGGGAATGTATTACATGGATTCCAAGGGAGGCAGAGAGGCCTTACCACAGCAGCCCTACTTACAGTTCCCTTCCAACTACTTTTCCACTCAGTTAGATACTAAGTTTGTTTCAATTTACTCAATCACTGGGTGAGGAAGAAGGGTAGGAACTAGTGGATGAGGGATTATTCTCATATAAAGACATTGTAATGCCCGAAGTTCCTAAACCTCCCACAAAAGACCACCAGAGTCGTGAGTCAAAGCCAAGCGGCAAGGGCGTTTATTGCAGGTTCGAACCTGGACCTCTGCGCACTCGTTGCTGGTGACGCTAAGAGGCCTCGATTAGGGTTGGTACAGCGTTTTTATAGACAGGGACAAACAGCATGGGTGAGGTTTCAAATTATGAGGGTCCTGATTGGTTGATTTTAAAGTAAGGCCATTTGTTGTTTTCTGACTGGACTGGGCGTCCTTTGTCTGTCCTTCGGCGGGAAGGCTCTGTCCGTTGATTGTGGCGGGAGAGAGAAGGGGGAAGGGGAGGAATGTGTTAAGCAAGCAAGATTACAGAAGCGAGAGACGCCAGTTGGTTTAAGTACAATTATTCATTTCATTACATATCAGACTACATTTAGGAAGGTTTACAACCCATTCTACTACACAGCGGGTTACATTCAGGAAGGGTCTCACAATGCTCATAGCAAACAGCAAGCAAAACAGACTTCTCAGCAATTGTATTCCTTATCAAAGATCCATAATAAGCAGAAAAGAGAACCTAGCTTTAAACTAAGACAGGGCTGTCATTTGGATTGCTCCTTTCAACATTAAGATAATGTATGCCATAACTCCATTTATGTAGATGAATGTTTACTTGTGATTATACAAACACAGAGAGAGAAATGGAAGGATGTATGCCAGACTATTAACACTGGTTACCTGCAGGTGTGTGTGTATGGGGAGAGGCAATATTCCCTTATACTACCAAAACAAAGCAAAACAAAAAAGGACAAAACTTTTTAAAATGTGCCTATATTGGAGCCTGCTTCCGATTCTGTGTCTCCCTCTCTCTCTGCCCCTCCCCCGTTCATGTTCTGTCTCTCTCTGTCTCAAAAATAAATAAAACGTTAAAAAAAAAATTAAAAAAAAAATGTGCCTATGACTACATAAAGCATGTGCAAAATGAACTCTAATATGTAAAGTCATACAGACATACACATATATATTAAGAAGTGTAGAAAAGGATATTAATATATCATTGAACATTTTTACAATAACAATAAGCATATTACTTATACAAGAAAAGCAATGAAGCTATTTTCATTCAGAAAAAAACACTGGCCAGGGTTCCTGGGGGGCTCAGTTGGTTGAGCACTGAGCTTCTGACTCTTGACTTTGGCTCAGGTCATGATCTCACAGTTTGTGGGATTGAGCCCCACATCATGCTGTGGGCTGAGAGCACAGAGCCTCTTTAGGATTCTCTGTCTCTCTCTCTTTTTCTCCCTCTGACCCTCCCCGGTTCACACTTTTTTTTTCTCTCTTTCAAAATAAATAAACTTAAAAAAAAGAAAAAAACATTGGCCACTAAAATACACATTTTAACAACTTTTCTTTGAAAGAAGGTATACTTCTTTCTATGTAGTCTATGTAGTCAGTATATATAAAGGATGCTTGGATGCTTGGCATCCCGTTGTCCAAACATGTGTTAGATGGGGGCTCTGAGTGTTGTCACAGTTTCCTAATCTGTGGGAAACATGGAGATTTAGGCACCATTCTAGAAATCTCTCATTAAAATACAGATTTTACCAGATGGGTGCAATTCATTAGTTTATAATTTCAGGTTAGTATCTCTCAAGTGCAGAAGGGAGAATGTCTTGAGCAAGTAGATCCTAGTCAGGTAAATTTTGTGAGGGGTAGATACAAAAGTACTGAGAGACAGGTGTAACTAGAGGGAAGATGACAGGCAACACTGGACATGTAAATAAATATGGGGGAAAAAAACTAAGCTAGTCATGGTCTTTCCTAAACTTAATGGTTACAATCACAATTTTGGGTGTGGTTATTAAACTTTTCAAAGAAATCTCTGTTTACAAAGTATGGATTATGTTTCCAAATCATCTAGTAGTAAATGAAATTGCTAAAGTAGACACATGACCCAGTTTAGGGCAATTTAAAATACTGGAGTTGTTTCCTTTCCCAGGGTCATCTGTGGGAAAGTGGTTGCTAGAAGCAAGAGAGGTATCTTGTGGAGTCTCATCTCTTTGGCAAGGAGTCTGTGAATATTCCATGTAGCAGTGTTTATATATTTTCAACTTTCTTCCCCAATAACTAGTGCAATCCCACAAAACTCAGTTAAAAATTGTTCTAAAATCCCATTCATTAACATTGTCTTTTAGGAATCTGTGTTTGCTTGATTTCTTGACTGATTTCTTTATCTATCTATCTATCTATCTATCTATCTATCTATCTATCTATTTTTAGAGAGAGAGAATGAGAGAGAGAGAATCCCAAGCAAGCTCTTGGGGCTCAAACTCACAAACTGTGAGATGATGACATGAGGAAATCAAGAGCCAGACACTTAACTTAACTTGACTGTGCCTTCTAGGCACCCCTGCTTGATTTCAATGGCACAAATCTCTAGCAGGAATGTTGGTATCTTCTCTGTAATTTTCCAATGATTCCACTACGCCTTTGTAGGAAAGACCGTAACATGGATCTTATTTTTCTAGAACTAGTAAAGCAATTTCAAAGACATTACAAAGGAAGACCTAATACCCACAAAAGTTGTTT
This sequence comes from Leopardus geoffroyi, assembly GCF_018350155.1. Taxonomy (NCBI): domain Eukaryota; kingdom Metazoa; phylum Chordata; class Mammalia; order Carnivora; family Felidae; genus Leopardus; species Leopardus geoffroyi. The sequence continues at coordinate 186,893,486 of NC_059328.1, read as the reverse complement.
CACCTTCTCATTTATGTAATAATCTATTCACCCATCCATCATCTATCCATTTGTTCGTCCATCCATCCATCCATCCATCCATCCATCCATTCAGACATTTATGCCTTGTGCTATGCAGAGAGATGAGTTAGCCTATAGCCTGTAATGAGGAGCCCTAAAGGGAAAGCAGCAGTTTTACCATTGTGTGACTGCAACCAGGTAAAAACCAAGAGCAGGTGGTGCAAAGCAGGTATTGTAGGTTATATAAGCCTTCCAGAAGTAATACTTAAGGGTTACAAAGAGCCATAACAACAGATATTAAGTGGGACTGTGACTTAAGGTAGTCTTCAAAATTATCTGTACATTAGAATTTTGGTGGTTTTAGTATCAGTTTTCCTTGCAGATCTCCCTTGTTGTTAGTAATTGTTCATTAACCAATAGCACTGTAGCCACTATAGCAAATAGAAACAAATCTGCCAAACCAGTACCAAAACCTTGGGAGTTGATCAATAGTTTTCTAAAAATTAGTACCAAAAGATCTTTTATTATAAGGCCTTAACAAATTGTTTTCAGACTTAGAAGCATTTCTGAAAATTACCTGATAATAAAATGTCTTTGGATATCCAACTAAGCATTTCATAGGGATAATGGCCATTCCTTTCTTCTTCCAATAACTCTGCTTGTCAAACTCCTCTGTAGCTTTTTTTCCTGCTGTAGTATGAGTTTTCATACATTTCTATCAGCATCTTATCAGATTCTTAATTTAAGGTTCAAGGAGTCTGGGAGACCCCCAGTGTTCACCAATATCCAATTCTCTTCCTTTCTCAGCATGTAGCTAACCACATTTCTTAGCTTCTCCTGCTTCTAAGTGACATTGTGTTACCAAGCTCTGACCAATGGAATGGGGGAAGGATCATATGTATCTTTCATTTGCCCTGACCTCCCATCTGTGCAGCTGGAAGCTGAAGAAGCCAAGATGGTGGAGTCACATAAAAGGAGGTGGATCCCTGAGTCACACTTGGAGGAGACGTGCCTAGGAGAACATCCACATCAGACTTTGTCCAATCAAGAAATCAACCACGACTGTGCTAATCTGTGAAGATTTGGGGGTTGTTTGTTGTAGCTAGTAGTGCTGCTTATGTCCTATTTCTCTGGGAGAAAGGTCCATACTCCTAAACTCTCAAAGAGATCTGGGATCCCAAAAGAATAATAGGACCAGGTAGAAATGGAGGAGCCCAGAGAGGAATCAAAGAAAGAGCAAAGAGACATAAGGAGATATCGGAGAGATATCCATTTGCAAGGATCAAATGGCCTGCAATGTAGATGGCATTAGTGCAGAAGGTAGAAAGGACAGAAAAGTGTCTCTTTGATTGGAGAACTATTAAGCCACTAGTGGCCTTGGCAGAAGCAGTATGTTGAGGCATAAATGGGAAGCAAGGAAGTAGAAAAGGTAGGCAATTGATATAAAAGTTTGTTTCAGAAAGGAAGGAGACAGAAGCAATAGCTAAAAGAGGAAGCAGGATCAAGAGAAGGTCACCTGGGGCACCTGGGTGGTTTAGTCGGTTGAGCGGCCGACTTCGGCTCAGGTCATGATCTCGCGGTCTGTGAGTTCGAGCCCCGCGTTGGGCTCTGTGCTGACGGCTCAGAGCCTGGAGCCTGTTTCAGATTCTGTGTCTCCCTCTCTCTGACCCTCCTCCGTTCACGCTCTGTCTCTCTCTGTCTCAAAAATAAATAAACGTTAAAAAAAATTAAAAAAAAAAAAGAAGGTCATCTGTAAGGATAGGACAGACTTGAGTTTATGGACTGACCAGAACAAGGCAGTAGGGATGCAAGTTAAAGAATATAGAAGCGGTAATTGTAGACAGTAAGTGGAACCAAAGGTGCTGGTGTAAGGGTTGGTCCCCCAAAAGCGGGAGGATCCCTTACTCCCTGAGACTGTGCGTGTGGTGGGGGTGAGGAAGAGAAATGGGCCTCGATGATGGTGATGATGGTGATGATGATGGTGATGATGATGATGGAGATGAAGGAGGCAGCCATCATCTGAGAAGAAGGGGAGGAGTACTGTTCGGGGGACTAGAGGAGACTGGTACAATTTGGGGCCGGGCTTTGCCTCTATCTTGATTTTCAATGTCCACTACGCGTTATCTCTTATACCTGGGTTCTACAGCTATAAATCAAGAAAATGACAACACTGCATTTACAAATGTATCAACTATGACCCCAAAATCATGACTGGAAAGGAAACCCACCTGTGTAAATGCTGCATCCTGGCATGACACATATAGGTCCATGTTTTAATCCTCTGCCTTTGCCACTTCACTTTCATTTTGAGTTTCCATGTAAAAATGTTCCTGTCCTCCAAAGTGCACTTTCCCTGTTAAACACAGCAAGCAGATGAGGCTCTTGTTTTTAGAGATCCTTAATTTAAATATATTCTAAACAGAATGCTAGTGCATTTTACTAAACATAAATATTCCAGTTCATGGGGATAACACTGGGTTTCCCCATCTTGATTTCAAAGTCTCATTATAATTTGGCAAAGTTTTCGCAGGCAGCTATTATTATACACAAGAACTTGAGGAGTTACGGGTAATTAGAAAGTCTCCCACAGGGGCGCCTGGGTGGCTTGGTCGGTTAAGCGTCTGACTTCAGCTCAGGTCATGATCTCATAGTCCGTGAGTTCGAGCCCCACGTCAGGCTCTGTGCTGACAGCTCAGAGCCTGGAGCCTGTTTCAGATTCTGTGTCTCCCTCTCTCTCTGCCCCTCCCCTGTTCATGCTCTGTCTCTCTCTGTCTCAAAAATAAATAAACGTTAAAAAAAAAATTTTTTTTTTAAATAAAAAAAAAAAGAAAGTCTCCCACAGTGATACTGCCTGGGGGCAGAGATGACGTCACACAGCACAATGAGACCTGTATTTCAGCACTGACACCCAGTCAGTTGCACACTGTTCACTTAGTTACTAAAAAGATTAAATCCCCAACCTCAATTCAGCACCCACTGAAAGAGGCATCCCTAAAACCCATAGGGACCTCAGCTATGAAGAATATACGGTTGTATGTGAGGGGAAGTTGGGGGGAAGGGAGAAGGAGTGGAGGATAAAAATTATAAAAAAAAAAAAAAAAATTCACCGAAGTAGGAAGTAAAAACTTCAGAAATATGTAATTAATCATAGGTATTAGAAAATAAACTTTGTGTTCCAGAAGCTGGAGATGGTGCAGAAAAGTATCAGGGCAATTGCAAAGACTTGGTGATGCATTTAGTGATTCCGCTCCCCCACCCCTGCCATCAATATAAAATTTAAATCTACCTGGTATCAAAAAATATATATGGGCAGCTCTTGAATTCACACCCCTCAATGTCCAGGATTGGCATCCTGAAATTACTAGGTTCATAAGTTTTAGTTCTCTAGGTGACAGAAGTTTGGGAATTAATAATAACTCCAACTGAAGGTGCTGCTAAAGATTCTATCTTCAGGCCATCTCTCCTGACTCTTTCTGTTCTCCCTCCTGCTTCTGTCATGTGTTTGGTGGCTATAATTTTCATTACTCAATCATAGTACCAATTGCTTTTCTCCCTACTTCCTTTACTTCAGATTTTGGTCTTAAAGTATTTGTCTTCTTATTTAAAAGTACTTTAAAACCAGATTTTCAGATAGTATTCTCTTCTTTGGTGACTTAATTCACTACCATGGCTTCTCCCAAACCCACAACTCCAGCTTCAGCATCTCTCAAAGCAACAGAATTCCCTTCTAGCTGCCTGTGGACAATGCCCCTTGAATGCCCTGCCAGCCCTTTGAACCCTCATCTTCCACTTACTTCCAAACAGATCATGATGTCTCCCACACCATTAATGATACCACCTTTGCCCCAGTCAACCAATCTCTGATTTCAAGGTTTTCTTTGATTCTCCTTTGTTCTTCGCACCTAATCAGTGATTTGTCCCTATATTCTTCTCTTCACTCCAGTGCACCAGCCATAATCTCTCACTTGGCATACTATAATGAACTTCAACTTGTTTACCATGGACACTCTCTTCCCTCTTGGCTCCAAATGCATTGTCAGATTCAGGAAAGGGATGTTTTGATCCCATCATCCTCCTATTCAAAATCTCAAATGTGTTCCATAGTCTATGGAACCATTTTTGGCCAAGGAATCAAGGTCCTTCATAAAACCTCCCCCTCCTCTCAGAGTCTGAGGTTCTGGATGGTCCATCCCTTTACTAATTTCCACGAGAAGAGTTAAGATGAGTTGATTGCACCCAAGTTCTACAGAATCAGCATTATTGATTAAAATTGTATCAGTATATTAAAAACTCTCATGATGAAAAAGTACTTAATTCACCTTCAATGATGTGATAAGTGGATTGGAATGCATTCTCAATGTTTCTTTCTTCTCAGTTTCTTTTTCTTTTTTTGTAGGCCCAATGAGTTATTTGTGTTGTACTGCATCTTGGGAGATAAATAAAAGGCATTACCAATGTAGTGTAATTCAAGATTTCTGACTTTGGTCACCTCCACATCCCTCACTCTGAAAACCATACATGATGTTAACCGTCACTCCTAGAATTCCCTAGGACAGCACAGATGTTAGACAGGACCTCCTAGTGTCTCAATGGGTACAGCTGCACTTTTCAGATCATGTACCCTGGCCTGGCACAGTTTAGAAAATATCACCACCATATCATGGAGTCCCATCATCTGCATATTTAACTTAGCCATAAACTTCAACCTGCATTGAAATGGGAACTCCTTCATTTCCTTTAATTCTCACAACAAACAGGTTTGTTCTGGAGGCTTAGTATTAGATTAGTCTAATCCCTCCAGGCAAGCAGGTGCTTTTTAGAATTCTCACCCACTCCCAGCCAGGAGTTTGGCAGGCATGTTAAAGGAGAATGATTTCAATACTTAACACCTCTATAGCAACTTAAACTTTGTTCCTTATTTTAGTCAAGTTGTTCTCAAACCTTAGTCTGCATAAACATTATGGAATAGGATCATATGTATGAAACCTTGTGTTCTGTACTTTATGGACAATTTAAGGTATTTTGCAATGTTTTTAAAAATTTTTATTTTTCAAAAGTAGAAAACACAAATGATTTAAAAAGGAAACAAAAAAATGTATTTGATAAAGAATCTTGCTTCTATCCCTGTCCCTCTGTCTAGTTTCTACCTACCACTATCAAAGGTGACTGCCATTGTTAGGTTGTGTGTTCTTCCAGAGTTTTTATATGCAAATATAATCAAATATGAATATTTCTGTGACCCTCCTTTGTACAAACATTTTTCTGCATTTTCCTTTCACTTACCAGTACAAGTTGGAGATCTTTCTATATCTGCATATAGAGAATGTCTTCATTCCTTTTTTTTTTAATATATACAACTACACAAAATTTCACTCTATAGATGGATGGACATGAATTATTTCTAATATTATATGCTATTACAAACAATGCTGCAATTAACAACCTTGAAAATATATTATTTTGAATTTGTTCAAGCTATGCTGCAGGATAAATTCCCACAATGGGGCTGCTGGGTCAAGGGGCATAAGCATTTGGAATTTTAATAAATATTGCTAAATTTCCTTCCTTAGATTGTTCCAGTCTACATTTCCATCAGCAAAGTAAGAGACTACCTGTTTTTTTCCCGTAGCTTGCAACTGGATATGTTGTCAAACTATTTTTGCCAATCTGATAGGTTAAAATGGTATTCATTTCATTGTAGCTTTTAATTTGAATTTCTTCTGTTTGTAGTGAAACCTAGCATCTCTTCATATATAAAAGGGCCATTTATATTTTATTCCTGTGATCTGTCTGCTTGCATCCTTTGTCCACTTTTGTATTGGCTCTTTTTCTTTTAAAAAATTTTTTAATGTTTATTTATTTTTGAAAGAGAGAGAGAGATGGAGCATGAGCAGGGAAGGGACAGAGAGAGAGGGAGACACAGAATCTGAAGCAGGCTCCAGGCTCTAAGCTGTCAGCACAGAGCCCAACTCAGGGCTTGGACTCATGATCTCAAACTCGTGAGATCATGACCTGAGCCAAAATTTGACGCTTAACTGACTGAGCCACACAGGCAGCCCTGTATTGGCTTTTTCTTCATGATTTCTGGGAAAACATTAAATAGTTAGGAAATTATCTTGTCTGTGTTGTGGTTTGAAAATATTTTTCCAATTGGTGCTTGTCTTTGAACTTTGCTTATATTTTTCTTTATGCAGAAGTGTGTTATTGTATGTAATTGAATTTATTAATCTTTTCTTTTATGGAATTTAGAGTATGAATCATAGTTAGAAATACTGTCAAGGAATTCTCCCATGATTTCCTCTTTTACTCTTTGGATTTCATCTCTGATATTTAAAATTTAATCCTTAGAGACTGTTAAAAACTGAGAACAAACTGAGGGTAGATGGGGGGTGGGAGGGAGGAGAGGGTGGGTGATGGGTATTGAGGAGGGCACCTTTTGGGATGAGCACTGGGTGTTTTATGGAAACCAATTTGGACAATAAATTTCATATATTATAAAAAATAAAAAAATAAAAAAAAAATAAAAATAAAGTAAGTCTCTTACAAAAAAAAAAATAAATAAAATTTAATCCTTTTTATCTTTGTTTATCTTGGCGTAGTGGTGCAGTATGTTACGATGTTATGGTTAATTTTGATCATTTTAGATTTTCACTTGGAAGCTGACACCAAGTGAGATGTGATTCTGTGGTATTCATTTGTAAACAAATCTTCAGTTTCTGTTCTTAGGTAAAGGGGCCAAGGATGTCTAGCAGGGTTCCTACCCTGGCCAATGTAATACAAACATTGGCCTATGACTATTTCCCTCTTTAGAGGCTCTATCAGAAATGCACAAAAGGAATGATTGCACCTTCACCTTGGAACCTGGCAAAAACTACAGAAGAGCCCAGAAAAAAAGGGGACAGTTCTCACATTCAGTGGTGAGTAAGCTGGTTCTCTATATGGAGTGAGAGAAAACTTAACAGAGGCAGAGACTAGGGTAGGTGGAATATGGGACAGGAGCTGAGAGAAATAAAGTTCAAATTTAAAAATGTTAAAGGACAAGGATTTGAACTTTCCAAGGTTTGAATGTCAAATTTGGAATCTGGGGCATTCCTTAGTGGTTTCCCTTTAGGAAAACCAGAAACATTCCAGGAATACTTACGGGCAGCAGGCACAGTTATGGATCTGTTGTGGGCTGAGAGGACACATTTCCAGGTAGCAGTAAGAGAAAGAAAGGCAGAATGAAATTTTTAGGAGAAAATATGCTTTCTGGTCTGTGTTATATCTCTGCAGCAGCTGGGAAATGCCACACAAGATAAAGAGGTTTCACAAGTGCCGTGGTAACAATATGCTTTGGAACTTTCTGGAAAGAATAACAGTTAAATGACCAAAGACTGATTGAATTCTGGCTGAATGCCCATAATCACATCTTGGTACACAATCTTCCCTTTGTTTGTGACCTGCCTGGCATAAGCATATGAATCAGCAGCCACAATACAGACATTCTGACTCCGCACAAATCACCTGCAGAAAAAAAAATAGGCCAAGTAACATGCCAGAAAGTAACAAAAATGTACACCAGCAAGGTCTCCTGGGCCAGGGACAACATGCCCTGGGATGATGTGTGTGGGGTTACTTGTGGGAGAGACCCTGGGGCTGGGTTTGAATATTGGCTCTGTCACAACTAACTATATGGCCTCTGGCAATTTACTAGAACTCTCTAAGTCTCAGTGTCTTCATCTTAAAATGGAGACATCTGTATCAACTTAAGAGGGTTCTTAGCTGCCTTAAATTTTTTCTGAAATTAGCTGCTTAGTACAAATAAATAATCTAAGATTGTTAGGAGGACTACATGTGGTCATGTGTATAAAGGCACCTGGAAAATAGTACTAGGGAACAGCAGCTGCCAGTATTATTACAATGCTGTGAGAATCTCAGACACTATCATCGTCCTACCTCGTCCTGTGCTGAAGGACTGTATAGTCTTTCTTCTTTGCCGCCACTGTTACTGGGAACATCCTGAGCAGTTTTCACATGGACCAGGCAATGCCAGGGCCTCAGGGGCATCCATGGGACTGAGAAGGAAACAAAACTCTAAAGGTGCCAAGTGTTACACGGCATGATGTGGCCCCTTTCTATGTGGAATCCCAAGAACCCACCCTAACTCACAGAAGCACCACCAGGCAAGTCCATAAAGGGAAGTGGAAACCATTGGCTTTGATGGATACAGAGAATGACAAAAAAAAGCATCCTCAGGAGAGCATTTGTTATTCTCACCCTCTACTGGAGGCATATCCCTGAGGTTTCCTAAACCGATACTCAATCAGTGGCACTTTTAGGAACTCAGGCTCTTTGGAAGCTGGACATTCAGAAAAACAGGAGAGAGAATTATAGCTCTTTGGGATCTCATGAGCTGAGGAAGTTGTTTTCACCCTTTACATTCTGAGATAAAAACAGCTGGTGCTTCAGATATCAGCTTTCTATCCTGGAAGGGGGTTACATTTTTATCCATTCCCAAACCCAGTTTTCTTTCTTCTTTTTAAATTTTCTTTTACTGGGGCACCTGGGTGGCTCAGTCGGTTAAGTGTCCAACTTCAGCTCAGGTCATGATCTCGCAGTTTGTGGGTTTGAGCCCCGAGTCGGGTTCTCTGCTGACAGCTCGGAGCCTGGAGCCTGCTTTGGATTCTGTGTCTCCCTCACTCTCTGCCCCTCCCCCACTTGTGCTCTGTCTCTGTCTCTCAAAAATGAATAAATGTAAAAAAAATTTTTTTTTAATTTTCTTTTACTAAGCTAAATGTTGGGGTTGCTTTTTTTGTGAAATACTTCAGTGTATTAAATTGAGAAGATTGTTAATAGATAACTAGGCCTTTAAGTGCCTGCTAGGTATTAAAGGCTTTCCAACTCTGCCCTTAATTTATTAACATGATTTCAGCATGTGGTCTGGTGCTGGTTACCATGGCCAGGAAAAGTTCTCTCGTCAAGGCAGGCATGTCATTACAAAATACAGCCTTTCCCATGCCATGTTTAACACGTGACTGATGCATCATGAAGTGTCCAACTAGGTCTTGGGGATGTCACTGGGCATCTACACACTATGTTTAAAAAATAAAGCAACTTGACCCCAACTGGTTTATGAGATAGAAACATCTGGTAAGAAAAGTGTAGATCTTTCCCTATGTGATGCAGGACTTTCCAAGTGAGTCTATTTAGCTTGAACTGGCTTTTTCTTCTTCCTCATTATCAATATATGTAAAGCTAAGGAGGGTAGGTGTAAAGAAGATGAGGCAGGAAAGGGGCTGGACCATGAATGAAGACTGATTCTGTGACAGCTAGCATACAGGAAACTGCTTTTCTGAGAAAACATGTATGTTTTATAAAACCAATGTTAGTGAGAGACCACTTTTAAAATTTTCCAAGATTGGCTGGTTGGAGTCCATGTGCTCTGGTTACTATTATCTTAAAACTTTGGGAAATGTGTAGCCAGACTGGGTAATGTCTACCCTCAGGCAGGGAGGCAGTGCTGATCAAATGAGGGTCAGATGGGAGACATGAATTCTAGTCCCTGCTCTGCTATAGGTAATTTTGGGCTGGGGTTTTTGTTTTAAGCTCATTCTATAGAACGAAGGTGTAAGCTTAGATCCACGCTTTTCAGCTAAAAAAAAAAAAAAAAAAAAAAAAAAAAAAAGAAGTCTATTTTGAACTTATAAACTAAGAGAAGAAAATTTTCTATTGACCTGGGACTCTGAATTTGCAAGTGAGAATAAAGTCCCATTCAGGCAAATGGGACAACCTGTAATAATGGAACAGAAGATCTTAAAGAAGGCACCTGGGTGGCTCAGTTGGTTAAGCGTCCAACTTCGGCTCAGGTCATGATCTCATGGTTTGTGGGTTTGATTCCTGCATGATCTCACAGTTTGTGGGTTCGAGCCCCACATCAGGTTCTGTGCTGACAAGTTGGAGCCTGGAGCCTGCTTTAGATTCTGTGTCTCCCTCCCTCTCTGCTCTTTGGCAGCTGTAGCTCTGTCTCTCTCTCTCTCAAAAAAGAAATAATAAACACTAAAAAAAAAAAGATCTTACAAAAATGTCAGTTCTTAAATTTTGTGATTCTGTGTAACTAGAGTTACACAGTGAATACTCCTTGCCAATGTCTTTCAGTGATCCTGGGGATGAGCACCAGGCAGTTCTCCAAATAACAGGTTCTTTTCAGCCATCCGGTAAACCTACATGGAACTACAACCAGCCCAGCTACAGCAGATTAGCTGATGCCAGTGGGAGACCCAGGCTCTTTGATCTGGGAAACAAATCTGACCAATGCTCTATCTTCCCTTCCCTGGTAGTGGGTATACAGTATGGTTTAGCCTGGGCTTCTGAGGGTCACGTGCAAGTGACCATATGTCATATGCACACATATAGCCATAAGTCCTGCTTCCAGCCACAGGGGTCAGCTGCAATATCCTTTCCCCTACATTGCCCTCAGGCTTCCAGCTTCCCTTTGTTGTATTCTTGTTCTTTAAGCCTATCTTTAGTGATCATTTTTATGAAATTTCATTGGCATAAAAATATAACAGAGCTATAGAGGGCCAATAAACATCTGAAAAAAAGTATAACTGCACTAATAAAGTAATGCTAATCAAAATAAGATATCATTTTCTCTAAACTGTCAAAGCTTAGAAGTACATAATACCCAATGCTGGTAAGGGTGTGATGAAATGAGTGTAATCATATCCAGTTGCTGAGAGTGTAAATTAAACAATCTTTCTAAAGGCTATTTCTCAAGTATTGAGGGACTAAAACGTAGAAAGAAACTCCATGAATCAATTGGAAATGTATATAAAGATTTATGTACTAAAATATTAACTAAAATATTATATGTTCTCAACAATGGGATATTAAAGAAATGATGGCACATTAATTTGAGCACAGAAAAAAATCATTACAAAATTTTGTTTTTGAAAAATATTTAGTGACATGAAAAATGTTTGATACATTATTAAGTGAAAGAAGAAATATATATGATTATATATACAAGCTAACCCTCACTTTGTATAAATGTGTTTTATTTTTTTATATGCACTCGAAAAATCTTAAGAATGGAAGGAAATTTATTAAAACAACAATTGCGTATTAAGAAAAACTGCCCAAAACTTGGAAAAAAGGCAAAAAAAAAAAAAAAAATGACTGTATATCTTTTCCACGTCATATGGTAACAGTCTAGCAGACACACCCATTGATCATCTGATTCCCTTTTAGGACATTCCTTTAAGTTATTATTTACTATTGAAATAGCAAAACCTAGACTCTGTGAGGTAACATGATAATAGGATTTTTTCCAGCAGCAAATCAAATCAGTTTTGCTCTCAAAGCTTACAGTTGTATTCTCTGTAAGATATCAACCAGTTCTTCATCTAAACCAGCAATTTTCTGTCACTGTTCTTTCAGTGTCTGTACCCTCAACCTCTCAAATTCACTTCCATTCAGTTTATCACCCTGCTGCTTCCCTCATTAATGAGTTAGAGAAGTCTTTGACACGTGCTTACTTTAGATTTGTATGAGAATCAAATTTTTAGTGATTTATTTATTTATTAAAAAAAAATTTTTTTTTCAACGTTTATTTTTGGGACAGAGAGAGACAGAGCATGAACGGGGGAGGGGCAGAGAGAGAGGGAGACACAGAATCAGAAGCAGGCTCCAGGCTCTGAGCCATCAGCCCAGAGCCCAACGAGGGGCTCGAACTCATGGACCGCGAGATCGTGACCTGGCTGAAGTCGGACGCTTAACCGACTGCGCCACCAAGGCGCCCCATCAAATTTTTAGTATTTTAAAGATAGTTTGACAATGGCTGTATATGGGTGGTTAAGTTTCAGATTTAAATTTTCTCCTATATATTGTTTTTATGTATGTTAATCTATTAAAGGACACATTTTACTTTTATATTAAGAAAGTGCAAATATATATGTGTATATGTGTACATGCACATTCTATATTAATTTCTCAGCCCATGCTTTCTCTGCCCCTATACCCAATGAAGGGCCTACCTCCCCAAGACTTTTAAAAAGTGACTTTGAAGCTGGCAGGTTGAATTCAGACTCCAGGCGACATAAAGGAAGAGATGTCTCTGAAAACTAATCTGTGTTGCTGGATAAGTGCAGGTTAACATTGATGAAACCTATTTCCATAGCTGAACTGGGTGTAGGACTGACTTCTTTAGTGGGAGCTGAAGACAAGTGCCTGAATAGACACTGGCCATTTATTTGTGGAAACAAAGTTTTTTCTGGGAAGTACAGGAAGGTCTCAAATGAGAGACCCAGGGGAGGGCAGAGAGGACTATAGGAGGAAAGGGGCAGAAGCATGGGAAAGAGCCTGAAGAGGGAGCCTGCACTGACCCCAGTGCACCTTATAGGAAGGGAAGGGAACTGGTTCAGCCTAGTCTTTTGTACTTGCACTCAGATTTTGTCTTTCATCTTCCCCGCCCAACTTCTCCCCATTTCCAACCTTGAAGCCATGGAGCCAACCTGACTATGGTTGCTGGCGTTTGCTTGGAAATGCAAATGAGAATTCCTGGCAGTTTCCTACTTTCATTGCTCTACTTTGCCTAATTTATTGACTATTAGAAAGGATTCTCAGTGGAAAATCCAGATTTGAGTGCTGGTGATTTAAATGCCAGCTTCCTGAAAAGACAGCTGCACAACTCAGTAATAACCTAGGAACAGAGGCCCTGTCATCCATTGGGCTCTGATGGGTGGGACAGCAAGATTCCAGCAACATAGGATGCTACAATAAAATATGAAGAGATTACAATAAAATATGAAGAGAAGGCCCCAGAGATACCACTTTGCCATCCACCACTAGTAGACAACAAGAAATCATAACAAATTTGCCTCCTTGGTAGGCTTTATCACATTTGAAACCTTGTCAGAAAAAGCTACATTCCTAAACTGGGAATAAAATACAGGCAGGCAGAAGAGGTTTCTGCTGCCCCCTGTTGGTGTGCTCCTGCTAACCCTAAACATTTTATTTAAAAAATTTAAGAATATGCTATTCAGAGGTGCCTGGGTGGCTCAGTCGGTTGAGTGTCCGACTTCTGCTCAGGTCGTGATTTCACAGTTCGTGAGTTTGAACCCCTCATTGGGCTCTGTGCTGACAGCTTGGAGCCTGGAGCCTGCTTCAGATTCTCTGTCTCCCTCTCTCTCTGCCCCTCCCCCACTTAAGCTTGCTTGCACGCTCTCTCCCCCTCCCTCTCTGTGTCTCTTAAAAATGAATAAGCACTAAAAAAAATAACGAAAAAAGGATTATGCTATTAAGTTGCAGTATTTTTATTATACAAGAGTTTTGGTTCTGCCTCCCTCTCACTGTGAAATTTCACTGAAATAATTAAATTTCTTTGCACCTCAATGCCTCACCTATACAATTAGCTAATTAGTCTCTTACAACGACATGATTTGTGATTTCAGTGATCCTAGATTAGCAGAGTGTTTGAAGAAAAGAAAATGTAATGTCTTGAAGCTCTCTAATGAAGCAGATTAATATTTAATCTATTATTATTGTTTGCACCGAGGCATATATAAAATATTTGCTGAAAATTCCATTTTTGTTATATTAAATTTAATTCAAGATAAAAATAAAACAATTAAAATAGATAAAAGTGGACATTATAAACTTGATAATCTTGTACCTTTTTAGAGACAGGAATGGAAACAGAAACTAGGACTTGTCTGGCTTAAGGCTTCAGTTGTTTCTCCATCAAGAAAATGATAATTTAAAGGAATTTGCTGGCATACCTTTTCTTCATGGAAGAAAAGAACATTTCATTTCAAGATACCATATACTACTGAAATGACTTTATAATTTATTAGATCTAGTGGTATTCTTGTTATAAAAATGCTTTCTAAAATTTTAAAGTATTTTTCAAATTGAAAAATAGCCACACATAATATCATGACTCTCTCATGATATGTTTACATCCAGAATTCCTGGAATCCTGCTTTGGGAAAACAGTCTTCTGCCTGGGCTAACAGAGCACAACTTCTCCAGTTCTATACAGTGATGTATACGCTAGAACAGCCTGAATCAGTGGGTAAATATTACAATAAACACAGATGGGTATGTTGTGTGAAAAGCAAGAGTAGAAGCTTAAAGAGAGGAAATATCTCAGGAGGGACACCGGGAAACACGGGTATATTACCCATGAGAACAGCGACATCAACAAATGAAACACAAATGGCAACAGTGACATTAGTACATGAAAGATGGCCACAAAGTCATGTGAGTATTTACAACCCAAATCTGGGAACACAGACATGCAAATAAATGTTATTTCCTTTGAAGCAGTCTCCTTAGGAGAGATTACACATTTATCTCGATAGTGCTGGCCTTCTTGGACATTTTGGGAACTCTATTGGGAGATGTGCTTGCGGCACTTGTGGTCCCTATGGTGACAAATCTTTATCCTTTGAAGGTGAGTTTGAGTGGTTAGAGGTAAAAGACATTCAGGAGCCAGCCTAATGGATGAGGCAGGAGTCAGACTGGCTAATACACTTTTTAGTCAAAAGTCAAGTGAGAAAGAGACAGATTTTTCTTGTGTAGTCTGTAAACCAAAAAGTGTTCTGTTTTGTCTTCAGTTTCACCTCATAGGGGCCACTTTCCCAGGCTGGTCCTGTTGGAACTTTCCTTTCCAATTAATTTATCTGACAAGCTCAGTAGTATAAAATTAGATATTTCATATCCAATTGGCTCTTGATTCCATGAAAGATGTCTTGTAATCCTCATGAATCTTCTTCTGGGGATTCCACTATAATTAAAAATTTTTCCATAAAATTTTCCAACCTATAAACTTTAAAAAAAGGTAAATGCGCTCTTAGGAACCTAAACATAGAAATCCAGGACAGAAAGTCAAAAAGATTAAAATCAATCTGCCGCTAAAATAAAACTATGCTCCATTATATCATAGCCTTGCTATGTAACACTAATCACAAACTTATTTCAATTGTAAATGTTTTCTCTCTTGATAATGAATAGATAAGAAAGACAAGTTGAGATGCTTCACTGGTACTTCCTGATTACCTAAAGTGTCTCATTTCTGTTCACTATCCACATGATATATGGGCTTTCAGTTCTATCCATAGCAAAAGAAAAGCTAGTTCTGTATCTAGGGACATAAATGAGGCTTCATATTATCCCACAGTCCTGTGTTTAATATATTTATAAAACTGCCATCAGCACTTATAAGGGGGCTTGGCAGCTGGCCTTTTGAAACCACAATGAGGACGCAGTTACCTATATCCAAAATGGGTTGGCATTGTAAGTTAAACGTCTGCTCATAATAGGGACTTCCTAAGGACCAAAAGAAAGATTAATCAACAACCTTGGGGCTTTTACTGTGCATGCTGAATTAAACAGAGAATAACATTTCTTTTCACTGTGGGTAATTAGAATAAAAAATGCCAGCATGAGAGATTTCCTTGCAAATCCTAAAAATGTTTTACAGGAATCACGAAAACTTATTTACACGACAGAAACTATGAAGACAAATAATGAAAATCACTTCAACACCACCCACTTCTAATTTCTGAGTTGGAGGGACTCAGATTATGATTTATATATGAAGAATTCATTCTGAAATGATGCATGTGTAACTTGCATAAACAGACAATAAATGATTAAGCAGAGTAAGGTGTTTGTAGTTGGCAGCGGGTATGTAGGGAGAGTAGGGTGTGTAGGTAGTGGGGTGGGGAGCTCCTAGAGACTAAAACGTTTGCCCCCCTCCCATTAATATGTTGAAATACTAACCCCCAAAGATGATGGTATTAGGAAGTGGAGCCTTTTGGAGGTGATTAGGCCACAAGGATGGAACCCTCATGAATAAGATTAGCAGTTTATAAGAGAGATACTAATCCAGAGAGAGCTCTAGTCCCTTCCATCATCTGAGGACACAGCGAGAAGGCATCAGCCATGAACCAGGAAGAGGGCCTTCACCACACTGTGACATGCCAGCACCATGATCTTGGACTTCCAGCCTCCAGACTGTGAGAAATACATTTCTGTGTTTATAAGCTCCAGTCTGTGGTGTTCTAACAGCCTGAACTTATTAAGATAGGGTTGGGATGGAGACATGGGGAGACGGTGAGGTGTGGGGTAATGCAGGAGCTGAATCAGTGCATGACTGAAACTGGGGACCAGGCAGCATCCCTGAGGCAATGACATATGCAGGACAAGAAGAATTTCTACCTTCCCAGCCAGGCACTGTAAAATCCCTCCTATGGCTGCAGTACAGATGCAGGTAGTTCAGAGCTGACAGGTAACCAAGTCAGATGTAAGTGGGGGTGGAGGAGAGATGGCCTGGGGGGTACACAGTCATAGCCTTCCCATCTGGGGTGGGAGGCTGTCTCCGGGGAAGGCTGCTGATGAGGGGTTCCATCTCTAAGGAACTCACTTTGAACAATGGATTGCAGATATAAGGACTGAGATTACCCTCCCCAATTAAAGGCTTTTGCAGAGAGATGCAAGCACTGTAACTCAGGCAGCCAGAATGTGAACATCACCTGATTCAGGGGATGCCAGCAGAAATACGAGGCCACAATTCTCCCAGAAGAGGATTTAGACTGGGCTGCAGACACAACCCAACAATTCTTAATTCTTTCTTTTTTTAACCATTTAATTTTTTAAAAATGTCTGCTTATTTTTGAGAGACAGAACATGAGTGGGGGAGGAGCAGAGAGAGAGGGAGACACAGAATCTCCAGGCTCTGAGCTGTCAGAACAGAGCCCAACACAGGGCTTGAACTCACGAACCTCGAGATCATGACC
Source organism: Leopardus geoffroyi (assembly GCF_018350155.1). Classification (NCBI taxonomy): domain Eukaryota; kingdom Metazoa; phylum Chordata; class Mammalia; order Carnivora; family Felidae; genus Leopardus; species Leopardus geoffroyi. Next base: position 186,876,705 of record NC_059328.1, on the reverse strand, counting down.
TGAGCCAAGGTCGGATGCTTAACCCACTGAGCCACCCAGGCACTCCCTGCCCCCCACCCGCCACAACAGTTCTTTCATACAGAGAGATCTGGAGTTAACAAGGATAACTCTGCCATGTGTTATAGCTTAAAGTTATGTGCAGTATGTTATGTTATAGTTGCTATTTCATAGTTATTGTTATACATCATAGTTGTTATAATATAAAATTACCCTAAAATGCTGAATGAATTGTGTTGTACTCCTTTGACTCTGTTACCAGGTCAGTTGCTGTCAATGAAACCATTAGTTGTCTTTATAAGACAACAAGATGAAGAACCCCTTTGGGCACTGTTAAATACAGACCTTTCTGGACAGGAGAGATCCTTAGCAGACAAATGTGGGTCATGGGTAGGGGAACCAGGGAGGCAGTACCTCCTACCTCAGCCAAAACCTGGTCATTTATGTGGCTTACACAATAAAGGTCTGAAATTAAGGAATCTATCTGATTCAGCCATGTGAAAAACACAGATGGATATGGCAGGTAACAGTACAAATATTAAATGATAAGATATTCTCACTGAAGTGCCCACACCCAGGTGGTGGGTGAAGAGAACATACTGCTGTGTTCCTGAGCTAGGGTCCTCAGATGATTTATGTTTGTGTCTCTGTGACTGGGAACATTAGGGTGGCATGTCCCAGGATGCCCTGCATCTGGTCAGGCTCAGGCCAGCACCTGGGGTCAGCCTGAAACTGAGATTACCTTCATTAATTCTGTAAGCCTGGAAAACCATAAGGCAAGCAGGAAAAGAAGGCTATGGTGGGCATACAGTACTCCCTTTCTTTTTCATAAATATTGCATTATTTCTAATTATTAAAGTAACACATACTTGTAACAGACCATCTCATAAATACAGAAAATAGTAAAAAGAGTAAAAATAACTTAGAATCCCTGAAAAATTAAGGAAAACATTAGAACCACTTCTTGCTCCTGGGACGAAGACAGTGCCCCCTCCCCAGGCTGGGAGTTCGGTCTCCTTCTCCTCGCACTCTCCAGCAACAGTACTCTTTTCTGTCTCTGGCCCTTGGCACATGCTACACCCACCCTCTTTACCTGGTTGCTCCCATTTATCCTTTGATCACCACTAGGAAAAGTCTTCCCTAACTGACCCTCCCCCCCCCACCACCATTTATTTGAGCGATTATTTGTTTGACATCCATCTTCACTGTCAGACTGTAGGCTTCATGAGGGCAAGGTCCAGGGCTTTTTTTTTTTTTTTTAATAAACTACTATATCCCCAGTACCTAGCAAAATGCTTGTTTCCTTGTCTAACTTGATTGAACCCTCCCCATCTTTAAAGTTGGGTTTGAATTCCATACCTCTTTTACCACACCTTCTTTAATTTTCTCCCTTCTTTCATTTCCTACTAAATTTGTGTCCATTTCCATATGATTAACACTGCATCGTTCTGTAATTGAATCATAATCCTAAGTGACAATAAGTAATTACAGACCTGCCTGTTTGCTTTCATTCTTCCTTCCATTCATTAAACAAGTATTTCTGTAGACCTACTGTGTGTGAGGCACTGTTCTGGGGGCTGAGAGCGATAGTCTCTTCTATCAGGAAGTTAACTTTCTAGTAGGGGAAGACAGTCATAATCAGATCAATGAATAAATAAGTAATGTAATTTCAGATATCACAAGTGCTATGAAGAACCAAAGCCATGTTAATAGGTGTGAGAACAGGGTCTTACATACACTTCCTGGTAACTAGATAAATGGTGGTTACAAAGCGTTGCCATGCCCTGCATGGGTCAGCATTTGGGAAAAAATCTAAGTTAATGAATCTCTACTTCATAAATTACTTTTCTCTACCTTTCCATTCTACCCCATATCAGAGTCATGAGGTTGTTGTTGTTTTTTTTTTAAGTTTATTTATTTATTTTGAGAGAGAGAGAGAGAGAGAGAGAGCACACGAGCAGTGGAGGGGCAGAGAGTGAGAGGGACAGAGAGAATCCCAAGCAGGCCCTGCACAGCCAGCGCAGGCCCAATGCTGGGCTTGAACCCACGTACCACAAGATCATGACCCCAGCCGAAACCAAGAGTCTGATGCTTAACTGACTGAGTCACCCAGGCGTCCCCAGAGTCATCAGTTTTGAAAGAAGAAAAATTTTTTATAATCCATAATTGTTTTCATCTCTAAGATCATAATGTCATAATAGGCAATGCACAAATGTTAGAGATGTTATAAATGTTACAAATGTTTCACTGACATATGTTAATTCACTCAGCAGAGGGAGCTCATGCTTTAATTTTGGGAAGTTGGACAGAAAGCAAAAGCTCTTCTAAAAAGAACCTGAACTAAACTTTGCAGCTCTCATTTTATTTTTTATTTTATTTTATTTTTTTTTATTTTTTTTCAACGTTTATTTATTTTTGGGACAGAGAGAGACAAAGCATGAACGGGGGAGGGGCAGAGAGAGAGGGAGACACAGAATCGGAAACAGGCTCCAGGCTCTGAGCCATCAGCCCAGAGCCCGACGCGGGGCTCGAACTCACGGACCGCGAGATCGTGACCTGGCTGAAGTCGGACGCTTAACCGACTGCGCCACCCAGGCGCCCCAGCAGCTCTCATTTTAAATAAGGTCTCCTTTTAGTATTTCTGGGAGCAAAGACCATTTGATTAAAGATAATTTAATTTTCATATGCATAAATAGATGTGACTGATGAATTCATTTGGGGGCAGAAGTTTTTCAAAAAGGTTCTGTTTTGCTTACCAAACCAGCTAACTGAGAACAAGTATCCTAGCTCAAGATTCATCTAGAAAGATGATTAACTATCCACATGTCCTGGTTTCTATGGCTTTTTATATTGTGCTGTAAACTCAGGACATAACCGTGACTTGTTTTAACATGACTATGATTTGACTTGAATGCTTGCATATAGAAGTCTCTCTGCTCTTTGAGATTATAAAACAGATATTTATTTAGGCTTTGAAGGATGTTTACTACACATGATCCAACTTAAAAGGCAAAGTAAATAAAAATTGAGAAAATAAATCTCTTAGATTAAAAGCCAGAACCATGAAGTGACTCTGCAGTACTGAAATCATAGGTCAATCAGTAACACTAACAGATGGGGTTGTGTGTGTATGTGAACTACAATTTTCCAGTTATCCAAAGGCTGTAACAGTGACAGAAAATGGCATATTAGGAAATGGCATAAAATGGCATATAGAAGTTTCACTAGTATCACCCATGCTCTTATTGTACATATCTAATCCATACATTTCTATAAGAAAGAAAGCAACATTTAAAAAAACCCTATTTTTCCTCACAAAGTCAAACCAACTTGTTAATAGAAAATACAGGTGAAAGTGTCAAGAAGGGGATAAGTACACAAGTTATTTATTTTACTTAGTGCTTATAACTTTTTATCTAGCTTTAAAATTAATGTATGCAGCATTTGAAATGGGTATTTTTGTCTTTTTCTTCCTTAAAAATCTCCAAATTCTCCATAATTAAAATTAAAAATGGCTATAACCGGGTTAACCCCAAACAGTACAATTTGGAAAGCATCCCTTAGATTGTGGGGGAAGATTCCATTAATCATAAAGGAAAATATAAAGGTCAAATATCACACTTATTATTTCGCTCTACAATTATGTTTTAAAATGTCTATCTTAACATCATTTTATGAGTTCCTATGGAAGAAACCATGTCTTTTTCAGTAGGCTTGATTTACCAGCATATAACCCAGTTCCTTGCACAGGGTAAATGCTTAATAACTATGACATTAATAAACAAATGAGTGTTTCAACATGATTTTATTCCATCTGTACTTTTCACAGAAGAATACTGATCTAGAGAATTGAGCCCTAAATTGTGAATATCAAAAAAATACATGCCTCTCCTTGTTGGATACCTTTGGGACAGTCACTGAAATTGGTTCTGCTGAGTGGGAGGAGGGAAAACAAGAAACACCTGGTGAAAATGCTGCAGGCAATTCAACAGAGGACGTGGTAGCTGCTCTCATCTGTTGCTGGAGGGAACCAGCAGGGGAAGGACTCCCTGAATAATGGAGGTGGTTAGAGACAGCTGACTGAGTTTCTGGATGAATCAACAAACATTTGTGGAGCCCCAGCTATGATCAGAAAATGGGAGTCTCAAGAGAGGATGTACACTCTCTACCAGGATTTCTTGAATCTAGGAGATACTCTTTTTAAAAGATCAGATGTGGCTCAGCATTACAGGACAAAATATGATTTCCTCCACTGGCATGATCCTGTGATTTGGTTAATGTCAAACAGCCTTAGCTTTCTGTAGCAGAAACATCTGCAACATAAGGACTTTGTTCTAATAAACGGAACATACCTTCTTTTGTGTTAGTCACTGCAAACTATCCCAAAATCCTGGCAAGAGAGATAATAATTGGATGGAAACCTTCTTTAAACTTCATATCAGGCCTTAAAAAGGTAGAAGAATTATCATGAGTGGAATTATCATGAGTGGAAAAGAAGCCAGCTAGATTTTGTGTTGCAAACAACACTATGACCTAGAAGTGCCTAGCCCTAATAAGCAAAGTGAAATAAAACTGTGATAATTGAAGCCTTTTCTCCTCAGCAATCTCCTCCATATTTGAGTGGAGTCTGACCTAAGCAGTAAACCCACCTGCAGATTTCTTCACTCTAGATCCTGAGAGAACTATTTAACTATTTATTGATGCTTTCAAGAATGGAAATTTTAACCTCAGAAAAATCCGACTGCATGCCAGAGTAGGAATGAGAGGCCAAATTGCTTTTGAGGAGCCAGAGATATTAGTATATAACAAGTTGGCTATCCGTTGGGCAAAATGGTAGGTTTGACTCACCAGGTAGGTATTTTTGTTTGTGACTAGATGCTACAACTCACATCTTCTTTACAGAATTGCTACAACTCACATCTTCTTAATTCTATGAGTTCCTATGGAAGAAATCTTTGATTTCTAACTTTGATTTCTAACTAACTTTGATTTTCAATATAAGAAGTGGGAACTTAGGCCTCTTTGCTGCCCACTAAGGGAGGTGTTCCCCATCACACGAGGAGCTTTGGGGTACTTCATTCTCAGAAGGTCATTTAGGGTTCCAACAGTGATGTGAGCAGTTTTCTCCCCATGGACAATCAGAAATTTCTTTTTGAGATCTTCTGTCATCCACTACAATAGATAAATGCAGACTTACTGCTGATCTCAACGACAAACACATAGACTTCATTATAGCTCACAAACCAAACAAGAATGAATGGCATGTACAATGGATAATAAAAAGAAGACAGACACTTATAGAACTGTGGACTAATCAATTCATAATTAAATTCACTGCTTTGCATATTTTTCCATCTCTTCTAGCTTAAAAAGAACTAAGTGAATTTTAATTAAATCTTAACTTATAAACAAATAAGAATCTTATGTGCCAGAGATGAGATTTCTAATGTCAACTTCTCAACCGAAGAAATAATTGTTGGCTAAGTTACAAATGATGATAGAATACCAAGAGACAATGAACTATATGTGCACTGGAGTGTATGTGCTATTTATTATCAGGCAAGCTTGTAGAGTGGAAAAATACTGAGTATACCAGTAAGCAAGAAACCTGGGATGGAAGTCCACCTGGCTGCCTATTAGCTAGGTGAATTTAGGAAAACCCCAGAATCTCTCTAGGTCTGGCTTTGCTTTATCTGTAAGTAGGAATTTGACTAGAAGCTCTTTTGGTTCTCATAGTCTGTTTGTTGAACAGCAGAATTATAGTAAAAGTACAGGATGTTAGGTTTTTTAAAGCCAATAGGAACCTTCCTTTCATGAGGAAGGTTTGTTGTTTCCCATGCAAAATTGAGGGGTTTCAAAGCTATAGTTTAAAATTGGACTTTATTCAATTAGCGTAGGTAGTTGATGGACAGAATTTCTTTAAAGTCTTCTTCCCATCTATTACTCTAAAAGCCACGGCATTGCAAATGAAGGTTGACAGTAAGTTGGAACAAACAAATAGAAAATAAATATTTATGAGGATAATTTGCAAATAGTTGACCATGATTAATTGCATGACTTTTTTCTTTTCTTTCCCCTTCTTTTCTTTTTTTACAAATGTTTTATTTATTTTTGAGAGAGCACAAGTAGGGGAGGGACAGAGAGAGGGGGACAGAGGATCTGAAGTGGACTCTGCATGACAGCAGCGAGCCCAATGTGAGGCTCAAACTCACCAACTGTGAGAGTCATGACCTGAGCCGAAGTCAGACACTCAACTGACTGAGCCACCCAGGTGCCCCTCTCTTCTTTTCTTTTTAATGGACTTCTGTGCCCCCTGGTTTGATCCAGTAAGGGATCATATAATACATATTTTTTAAGTCTAAAACTGTTCCTATTCCACTCAGTCTAACTAAATTTGCCACTATTTTATGGTGTTCAGCAAAGAATATGGTATTCGAGGAAAAGCCCTTGACTTCTGATTGCTCCTTCACATGAGTATTAGAACCACTGGTCTAGTTTTATAGAAGAAAGTAACAATGAGGCCCAAAGGGGAAGTGACCTGGTCAAGGTGACACAGAAGGTTAATGTGAATAGGACCATGAACCTAAAAACATCAGGCTCCCTGCCCAGTCCTCTGAAACTGAAATGGTTCCATGTACCTGGAAGAAGTATGGTTTAAACAATTTCTGCTGATTAATAATAAACAAGGGAACCATTTCTCAAGGGAGTTGAATTTTTTTTGAAATTAAATTTGATAATACCCTCATAAAAATATTTTATATAAAACTATTTTGTTCATTGTGGGAACCATCAAAAGGACAGATCTTTTGGTGAAATTTCTATGTTTTTATAAATCATTTCACACCAAATAATTTCAATATTGAACAAAAATCATGGTAGAAGCTGTTAACTGACTAAAGGGATGGAAATGGGAACAATAATTAAAGGCAGATTGGCTAAATGAGAAGTTCTTTATCATAAGGATTCTATAATTGTTGCCCTGAGCTATGTATTTTGTTGGAAAGCATGATAGAGAGATGGAAATCCCTGGGAATGTATTCAAAGCTCTGGTTAATGAAATAATTCATATGGTCCTCTCAACAGGTCAGATCAGTGGTTCTCAGAGTATAGTCCAAGGATCCCTGAGAGTCCCTGAAACCCTTTCAGGGGTCTCAAGGTCAAAACCATTTCATAATGAAAAATGTTATTTGCCTTCTTCTTCCTCATTCTCTCATAAATGTACAGTGGAGCTTTCCAAAGCCTGGACCTTGTACAGTATCATGACTAGCAGAATATAGACACAGATATGTGAATCCAGCTGGCTTCTTTTGAGCCAGCATTATAGAGATATGTCAAAGTTGTGAAATAATGCCATTCTTCTCAATGGTTTTTCTTTGGAAAAATATAGTTATTTTTCATGAATATGTTATTATGCTAATGTACAATGGGTTTAATTGATATTTATTTATAAATAAATAAATAAGATAAATAAGTAAATAAATGTTTAAAATATTTCCCAGCTTTAATTTCAAATACTCCAAATGTCAATAGATATAACTCACATAAACAAAAGCTCTTTTGGGTTCTCAATAATTTTTAAGGGTATAAGCAGCCCTGAGACCAAACACTTAAGAGTCACTGTGCCAGGCTGGTGACACATGGTGAACACCACACATCCCTCCCAGACCTGACTCGAGCTCAGTCTACTGAGTAGATAGGCAATCAGCATTGGGCAAAAAATACCCTACGGGAAAAAGCAAAATTCCAGGGGGCACTGGAGGCCTCTTCCCCAAACTTGGCAGGAATGTTTCAGTGAAAGTTTTCTGGAAGGAACAGAAAAGACACTTCTCACTCAATGCTTTAGCCTGACCCCTTCCATCTCTGAAGTATTCAGTGTCTCCCTTTTACCTACACTCTTCCCATCAACATCTTCTTCCGTAATAAAAAAAAAAACTCTTCCATCCAGTTCCCTTCCAGCTACTGTGCTATTGTCTCTCCCTCAGCCAGTTTTGTAAAGCACTCTTGCCTCCCTGGCTCCAGTTCTTTCCTTCCCACCCTTCCTGCGACATGCTCCTTCCTGCTTTCGTGAAGGTGAACAGCGTTGTCTTTGCCCGTCTTCTGTTCTTATCCTACTTGATCTCTCAACAATACTTGTTGCATCTGACCACTCTCTCCTTCTCAAAATGGACCCTTCCAATGCTTCTGGAATTTCTGTCTTCTGATTTGTATGCCCCCTCTGGCCTCCCGTTCTTACCTCGAGTCCACTCATCTTTCCATCTATTCATTAGCTGTTGGAATCCCCTGAGAACTTAGATCCAGGGCCTCTTTCCAGCTCTCAGCTCATCATATGGGCTTTGAGCCCAAATGACTTGCAAATGTAAACACTCCATCCTGACCTCTCCTCTGAGCTCCCAACTACCTACTCATTACTTCTCTTTGGATTTAGTAAAAGGATGTGAAAATCCAAATTCCTGGTCTGTCCTCTCAAAGGTGCTTCTACTCTGGTGGCCCTAACTTAGCAACTTGTTGCGTAGACTGAAAGCCTAGGAGTCACTCCTGACCCTCCCCCCTCCTCTCTCACCCACTTACATCCAATCCACCACCAATATCCCTTTTGATTTTGCCTCTTAATTATCTCTCCCATTTGTCCCCTCTCTCCATCTCCACCGCCAGTACCCTAATCCAAGATACCACTGTCCCTCTCCTGAGCTGCAGCAATACCCACCTGTCACCCTGCATTCACACTTATAATCCAATCTTCTCCATACAACAGCCAGGGTGATCTTTCAAAACTGTAAATATCCTGTAATGGCTCTTCATTACATGTACAAACACATCATATTTTTAGGTCAATATTATAAGCCTATCAGGATCTGGCCTCCTCTTCCCTTCCCAGCCTCACCTTATAGGGTAGGGATGGGGTTACAGTGGACTCTCCAACATGCCATGCCCTAATCATTTGGAATTGCTTGTTTTTCCTGAAGTTTCCGAGCTCTGCAAAGCCACAAGACAATGTGTGTGATTTTTTACCTAGAATTCCCTGTTTGTGTCCCATTCATTCCCCCTTCTCACCTCCAGATAACTTCTATTTACAATTTAAGTTTGAGCTCAAGTTTGGCTCTTTGGAGAAGTCTCTCTCTTCTCTCCCTATCCCACCTCTTGCTCTCTGCTCTACTCCCAGAACCTGGTTCATAGGTCATATGAACCTTCTTCATGCTCCCTTGTTAATGGTTACTGGCACACCTGACTCCTCCATTTGACTGTGAGCTCCCGAGGGACAGGCAGTGTGTCATTTCTGTTCCCAAGTGTCTAGCTTAGTGCTGACATTTAGGAGGCTCTCAAAAGAAGTTTGTGAAACAATTACAAGTAGGTCCAAGGATGCCTGGAGGAACAAGTAAAAATAAAATGAAATAAAATAAAATAAAATAAAATAAAATAAAATAAAAGGAGGCAGTTAGATGCTTCAAAACTCTGCCAAGCTCTCAGGTGAGATATGGAGGTAGTAACTACCCTCACCTGCCTATGGTTTGTACCCTGAATTTCCCTTGGATTTTTAATAAAGGTGTTTGGTGTACCAGAACAGACTCTGTGACTTTCCTGCTTTGGTCACAGAGGGAAAGTTCTACCAGATGAGAGGTCAGGAACAAGGTGGGTTCACCCAGGGGTGGGTCCTGGGAGAAAAAAAATTGCCTTTCACAGGTCCCTGAGAGTGTCAGTGCAAAGGTGACCATGGGGACAAAATAATATTAAGTCAATTAACATTTCAAGTAAGTAAGACCTGCTATGACAGATATTAAATCCTTTTTTGCCCTGGCTTTATTTTCAATGGGTGAACACTAAAGAAACAGGTTATAAGGATGAGTGTGTTTTGCCTGGGAGGTGTTTCACATTTTCCTTTTGACATTCAGGTTAAGATATCGGAGTAAAAGATGCTGGAAAGTATCAACTGGGGATGAGCCGATGGGACTGTTTATTCCCTCACTGAAAGCATAAAAAGAGAAATAAATCAGGAGAAAAAGAACATACTGTTAGCTGAGGTGGAAATATACATTTCTGGATTGGGTGCGAGAGCTGAAATCCTTTTTTATACAATTTGGTATAAGCCTTAAGAAAAAACAATTAATGTTTTAGTCTCTTGGTAAAAAACAAAGTTAAAAGTTGACTTTATGCACTTGCCCTGTTTGAAAGGCCCTGGACTGGGTGATAAGAGCACAAGGTTATGTGAGACAGATTTGCTCCTCAATTTTACTCTGGTTGAGATGGGCAGTGGTAGGGGGTGGGGAGGGAGGAAACTGGAAGCTGCTAAATACCTGCTCCTGCCCAGCTCTGGGCCCAGCTGGACAAAGATGAACTGCAATTAGGGGCAGAAGAAGCCAAGTGTCAGAAGGGTGGTACAAAGAGCACACTCCCCGGGCACTCAGGGAGCAAATGACGACAAGTAGAGGCTTCCTGGAAGAGGGGCAAGGGGGGAATTCAGACCAGAGGCTGGGAGGCTGTTCACAAGGTGTTAGGAAGAAATCAAGTAGATGGCCTTGACTACAGGCGAGGGATTAGAAGGAGATGGTGTATGAGGTAGGTCAGAGCAGGCTACAGAAAGTTTTAAAAGGCAGGATTCAGATTTGCGATAGTATTTCGGGCCAGTGGGAGCCACTCAGCATTTCTGAACCAATATTTCTGGAAGATTAATTTGACCATGATATGCAGTGGTTCCCAACAGGAGACCTACAGACTTTGTATTTGTCACCAGGGAAGCCTCATAAAAATTCGGAGCTACTGATGGGCCCATACCACACAAGGTTCCAATCCAGTAAAACATAATAGGCAATCACATTTTTTAAAAGCTTCCTAAGGAATCCTGGGAAGTTTGGGAACCCTGACATGAGATGGGTTGTATGGGGAAGTGCTGGGAGGAAGGTGACCAAGTATAGAATTTGTAACAATCTCAGTACAGATGAAGACGGTCTGGACCAAGGCAGTGCAAGTACAGAGGAAAAGCAAACGGTGAGCTTGAGGACCAGTGCCTGCAAAAATCTGACACCTTGGTTATGGGGGAGAAAAAACAAAAAAGGGTGGTACCATTCATGTAGGTATAGGAGTAAGGGGAGAAACTGGTTACTATGAGCTCAGGATTAGGGATGTGAGGGAACGGTGGAGAGAGCAGAGGTAGAAAAGGATTTGGGAATCATTTATGGAGATGTTCCCTGGAATCTCAGGAATGGATGAGACATTAAGTGAAGAAAGTACATGAGAAGAATTTAGCTGGAAGGGAGACAAGAGGAGGGGGATGAGTACAGAAGGGAAGTGGGGAAGAGAGCTGGCTGCATCTGGGAGAAACACAGAGGACACAGATTTGCCCAATATCATCCTGTATATGGAAATTACAGGAAAGCAGAGCTCAGTTGGAATAGGGAAATGGCTTTCTAAAACAGAGCTGGCCCGGGGAATCGCGGAACGCAGCTCCGTCTGCAGGCTGGTGGAGCTCCAGGGAAGTTCACTACTGAGAAGTTTACGTTCTAACAGGAACTAAACATGATTAGTTGACACTATGCAGGAAAGTGATGGAGGGAAAATTACAGCTGAAGAATGAGTAATGGTTAAATTAAGCACTTTATTAGATTTTCTGTAACGTTATCTTTTAGGCATACAAACTGCTATCTGGAGTTCATTCTTATTTATATTTCTATTCATGTCAGAAACATCAAATGTGGCTTCCAAGAGTCCATTCCCAACTTTGTCCTTAGGCCTCAGGTCACTGGAATTCTGCTTTGGGTTCCAACTCTGTCCCTCTTTTGCCACACCCCTTCCTCAAGGGATTAGGAGTCCTCGGGATCAAAGGGACATTCTACTCTCAGCCAGTACTCATCTTCTAGCCACAAGCTGTGGGGACACACTACCTCAAAGGCCCCAAACCCACCTCCAGAGCCCATGTTGGCCTCTGGTCTGGTCCCTCCTCCCAGACAGGGTAGATGTGCAACTAGGAACTTACCCCTAAGCCTATGTGGTGGCCAAGAGGTGTCTGTTTGGGGGGTGGATGGGACTTGGACATGTGAGCTATCCAGTCTGTGATGGAATCAGTGCAGGACAGAGCTGGGCAGGAAGAGAAGAGAACTGGACATCTCCTGTTGGAACTCTTGCTTTAGGTCTTGCAAATGCTAGGGGCAGGTCTGCTCTTTCCTGACAGCCCGGCAGTGATATTTGGTGGTCACCAGGTAAGCAGTCATGCCAATCTTTAAATTTTTCCTCTCCCTTTTCCAATCTATGCTGGAAACTAAGGACCTTGGTTTTTAGAGGGAATGTGTTTCTAGTCCATAGGAATTTGGTTTTGTTTAAACTTTTTTTTTTGTATGTGCAGTTATAAAATTAATGCACATTCATGTAAAAAATCATGTACAGTTGCTGTAAAATCTAGAAAATAACTTCAAAATGCAACCATACAGAGAACTATTAATGTTATACATATTTCCTTCCATTTTTATTCTGTGTATAATATATAAACAATTTTCTCCTTACAAATTTGGTGTCAGAGTGCTCAATTAAAATTTTTTGTACTTATATCATTCTTATTTTCAAATTCAATATTACACAAAAGATTTTTTAAGATAGCTTAAGTTCCAATCATGTAGGTATGCGATGTTTTATTTAAATGATCCCCTATTGCTGGGGCGCCTCAGTGGCTCAGTGAGTTAAGTGTCTGACTTCAGCACAGATCATGATCTCATGGCTTGTGAGTTCGAGTCCTGCATCAGGCTTTGTGTTGACAGCTCAGAGCCTGGGGCCTGCTTCAGATTGTATTGCCCTCTCTCTCTGCCCCTCCTTCGCTCATGCTCTCTCTCTCTCTCTCTCTCTCAAAAATAAATAAAAACATTTAAATAAAAATAAATAAATAAATAAATGAACTATTGGGACCTCATCAAAATAAGAAGGTTCTGCACAGTGAAGGAAACACTCGGCAAAACTAAAAGGCAACTGATGGAATGGGGGAAGATATTTGCAAATGACATATCAGATAAAGCATGAGTATCCAAAATCTATAGAGAACTCAAACTCAACACCCAAAAAATAAATAATCCAGTGAAGAAATGGGCAAAAGACATGAACAGACCCTTCTCCAAAGAAGACGTCCAGATGGCCAACTGACACACGAAAAAAATGCTCAACATCACTCATCATCAGGGCAATACAAATCAAAACCACAATAATATACCACCTCACACCTGTCAGAATGACCAACATTAACAAGTCAGGCAACAACAGATGGTGAGGATGCAGAGAAAGAGGATCTCTTTTACACTGCTGGTGGGAATGCAAACTGGTGCAGCCACTCTGGAAAACAGTATGGAGTTTCCTCAAGAAATTAAAAATAGAACTACCAGCTACGACCCAGCAATTGCACTACTGGGTATTTATCCAAGGGATATAGGTGTGCTGTTCTGAAGGGGCACATGCACCCCCATGTTTATAGCAGCATTATCAACAATAGCCAAAGTATGAAAAGCCCAAATGTCCATCGGTGGATGAATGGATAAAGAAGATGTGGGGTGTGTGTGTGTGTGTATACACACACACACACACACACACACACACAATGGAGTATCCCTCGGCAATCAAAAAGAACAAAATCTTGCCATTTGCGACTATGTGGATGGAACTAGAGGGTATTATGCTAAGCGAAATTAGTCACAGAAAGACAAATATCATATGACTTCACCCATAGGTGGAATTTAAGATACAAAACAGATGAACATAAGGGAAGGGAAGCAAAAATAATATAGAAACAGGGAGGGGGACAAAACAGAAGAGACTCATAAATATGGAGAATAAACAGAGGGTTACAGGAGGGGTTGGGGGAGGGGGGATGGGCTAAATGGGTAAAGGGCATTAAGGAATTGACTCCTGAAATCATTGTTGCACTATATGCTAACTAACTTGGATATAAATTAAAAAATAAATTAAAATTCATGAAAATAAATAAGCATTAAAAAAATAAAGAAGTAAACATTAAAAAAATGAAATTATCTCCTATTGTTGAACATTTAAGTTATTTCTAATTTTTGCTATTATAAATAACATTGTGACAAATACTCTAGTATATAATAAACCTCTTCCAAGATTGGTTCTAAGAACAATTCTGAACATCAGCTATTAGGAAAAAACTGGCATTTATTATGCAACTGTTATGTGCTTGCCACTGTGTTTGGGACTTTATGTACCTCATTTATGTGTATCATCTAGTCTTCCCAACAGCTTCCTCAAAGTGTTATCCCAATTGTACCATGGAGGAAGTTAAATCCAAATTGGAAAGTTTCAGGGCTGGGACTTGAGTGAGGTCCTGTCTTCCCAAAGTTGGGGACACCAGGATTCCTTCCTCCCAGGAAGATGGGTTTGTGGTGGTTGAGGGCCAATGGAAGGGAAGGGGTAGAAGCACTGGGAGAAGAACATGTGCTTTTCACGAGGTCCCACCAGCATCCCAAGCCCTGTTGGTCAGGTTCATCCTGATAGACCAAATATGGGAAGCTGCAGATTAAAGGAGACAGACGGAAAGACACACTAGCTTTGTTCTCGGGTTTCTTTTCTTCTTGACCCAAACAACATTTCCCTCCCCCATTCATTTGACAGCAATACAACTCTATTGAAGAAAACAAGGATGGCAAAGCAGGAATCCTAGAGTTGTTAAATACCAAAAGAGGTATTAAAAACAAGTTTATTTATTTATTTTGAGAAGGCAGGGAAAGGCAGGGAGAGGCAGGGTGAGAGGGAGAGAGAGAATGTTAAGCAGGCTCCACATTCAGGGCAGAACCCAACATGGGGCTCGATCCCATGACCAGGAGACCACGACCTGAACCGAAACCAAAGTCAGATGCTCAACTGACTGAACCCCCCAGGTGCCCCCCAAAAGAGGTGTTAATAATGATAATAATAATGATGATGATAGTAGTAGCAGTGGTAATAGTAGCTGTATTAATTGTAGTAGACGTTATATTTAGCACTCAGTATGTGCTAGTCTCGTGTATTGCACTTTACAGACATGATATAATTTAATCCTCATGATCATAATCTTTTACAGATAAGGAAACAGAGGCTTAGAAAGGTCAAATAATTTATCAAATTATATAGCTAAAGAATAGAATTTGAAGCAGTGCATTCTGATAATGAAGTTCATGCTAATAAAACCTAACTTTGTATTACCTGTAATTGTTAATAACAACTATAATTCCCTGGTTGTCTACCACAGTACAGTGCTTCCCATTCATTAAGGCATGTAATGCTCAAAACAACCCCTTCAGAGACAGACATGGGGGGCAGGGTTCCCAAGAGAAGACTGAAAGGCCCTGGAGCCTCCTGAGTTAGAACAGTAGCCCTCCAGGCTGCCACTGACCCCAGGGGCTTGTTTCCCTGAGGGGTTCTTCCTTCTGTTGAATCTATTTCTGCTTTGGAATCTGGCACAGGTCTTTCCTCTTTGCTTATCTGACTACAGAGTTCTAGCTAAGTAAGTTGATTCAAGTAATCTTTAAATTCATGAAGAAAGTGAAACTAAAATGTAGGCGACAATGGAAG
Source organism: Leopardus geoffroyi (assembly GCF_018350155.1). Lineage (NCBI taxonomy): Eukaryota > Metazoa > Chordata > Mammalia > Carnivora > Felidae > Leopardus > Leopardus geoffroyi. Next base: position 186,861,174 of record NC_059328.1, on the reverse strand, counting down.
GTACCTAAATTCTAGGACATAATTTCAAACAAATAATGAATGAATAAATGACTTGAAAAATGAATGAACAAATAAATAAACACATATTACTGCAATCTGTCTTGCTTCCCCAGCTCAGGTAAATAGTAATACTAATATTTATAGCTGTCGTGTACTGTAGCGAATGTTTTACATGGATTATTCAAGTCAATTTTGTTTACATAGTTCTCTAGTCTCCATTCCTTGGTCTTTTGTTTAGATATTTCCTTGCATGGACCCTTGGGCATCATCTTAACTTGTTCTCACTTTTCCACATCCTTTTTATTTTTTTTTCAACAATTTTGGAATCCAAACATCTCTGGCTATATAACTTCTGCAGCTTATGAGGTATATTTTTGAAGGAAAAATGTATTTTTTAAATTAATAATTCCATATAGTCTTTATTAGCTACTTACCATAGGTTTTTTGGGGTGTGCGTGTAGGGAGTGGGCAGAGGAGGGTCTGATGCTAATGCTCTATGGATATTACATATGCTTAGTGGCTACTGATTCCACACAACATGAAAGATGAAAACGGTTTGTCCTCTCTTCCTCATAGGCCATTAGTACTACTCAAAGATGGAATTGGATTCAGAGAAGACAGGTATTTATTTCACAACAATGTTTTACTTTGGCTGTGATTCCATAAAATGTTCTGCTGAAATGGCAGTGTGAGAAATAGACTCTTCTCTGCTTCTCCTCATCACCAAGCTAGATATTAGGAAGATGGTCTAATCCGTTTTCAGTTAGAATATGTTATTTTATAACCTTCACTTTCAAAGAAGCCATTAAGGTGGTACTTGTCTCTATTTCTGAGAAAAACATCTAGTTACCCTCACTGTGATGGGCAAAATGGTAAACCTCTGAGTCTAATGCACAATATTGTGCTTCCTTGAAGACCAATTTCATGTAATGGGTGTGATGCTTTGCTATTTAACATAGAAGTACTAGCCCGGCAGCTATCAGTTGTTCACACTCCCAGGACTAAAACCTTCCCCACTTTCCACAATGGGTCTGTGTTCAGGTCAGCAGCAGTAATTGCCCAGGTACAAGGAAACGCACAATATTTCAACCCAAAGGCCACATCTCTGCCCTTGGTGTGTCTCCCTTGTTCATAACTAGGAGCCCCTCTCCCTCCAAAAAACCATATACAAAATCCTGGTAGTTTTTCTAGATTGAACTAGTGTCCTCAGAAGACATTCAGGATACAGTTCTGGAGTGCACTCTGTGGAAGGATGCAGAGCAGGAAATCAGTGAGGAGGAAGGGAAGGGATTGAGGAAACCCCTAGAGGGGTGTAAGTCACATGCTGAAGATGAGTACATTGCATGAGCAGAGGCACATGCTTTGGTTTCAAACTACCTTCTCAAGGATGTGGGTATAGTGAGCAGTGTGGAAGACTGTCCCTCTGTGAAGGTTTTAGCAGCAATGCTTACTGTTCAGTATAATAAGATAACATCACCTTCTGGGAGGCTTACCACCCATTATAAAAGATTTGAGTTCCTTAATCTCAGGGTTCCTCTACTATATGTAGCCCATGGCACCTCCAGGTGTCAACTGGCCCTCACCACATTGCTTTGTGGGAATTGGGGCCTGGAAAGCTAATTGGAAATGCTAATACTCTAGCGATGCTATTGCTGTGAAGAACATAGTCTTTTGCCTCTGACTCAGGAGTCTTGTGTTTTCTGCTAGCATCATCAAACTGCATCAGCCTAACTTGTTAGTTTGTAAGTAAAATCCCAGACCCTTTAAAGTTCCTGTCAGTCACCAGATGATATTAAAAAATCATATAACATTGGAAGGACTGACCCAGTCAAAGAGGAAGTACCTCTCATAAGGTTGGGAAAGCATGTTTGGGACCATAGCTCCTAGATCTAATCAGGATGTCACGATATTATAACGATTTCTGTGTCTCCTTAGACCAGTGATTCTCATCTTTATGGGAGGGGGTCACAGACTCCTGAGAATCTGGTAACAGTTATGTGAATATGTCCTCAAAGTCACATGTGAATATATACACATTTTGCACAAAATTTTCTGTATTCATCAACTGCTTAAAGATATTAATTGTCCCTGAATCAGTCCCTGATTAATCAGTCATTAATCAGTCCCAATCAGGGACTGATTCTCCCTAGGGGTAAGAACCATGGTCACACAGCTCACAACACAGAAGGAACTCAACTAATGCTTATAGAAGGGCACATGAATAAATCTGACAAAGAAATAAGTAAATTAGTGGACTAAAAACTTACCTAGATGAGGGGTGCCTGGGTGGCTCAGTTGGTTAAGCATCTGACTCTTGATCCTAGCTCAGATCTTGATCTCAGGTCGTGAGTTCAGGCCCCAAGTTGTGCTCTGTGTTGGGTGTGAAGCCTACTTAAAAACAAACAAACAAAAAGCAAACACAAACTTACCTACGTGATATTCCAAAATATGAAACTAAAGAGGATACTGGTTACATTGGGTGAAGGGAAGTAATAATAATAAAGGGGGTCCTGGTGATTCTCCAGGAAAAATAACAAAGAAAATGGTACCAGGAAAACAAATAGATTCAGAGAAGGGGGTTAGGAACACAGATTCTATCTTCTGCGGTGCAGAAAGACAAAGGGAAGAGAAAGAGCGGCTAGGGAAGTGCGAGACTGTATCTGGAGAGGAGAAAGACCTCGGACTGAGACTGAGAGGGATCCAATCTCTAACTGCGGGGCTTTCTTTGGACTGGGGCCGGCTCCCTGTTCGCGCACCTGGGGAGGAGGGGAGCCAGGCCTGGGTGCAGTGGTAGGTTAGAGGCTCAGTCTGCAGCTGGAGAAAGTGGTTCCCTCCCTGGAGGGCTGTGCGATAGTAGGTAACCTGCCTGTGTCCCCCACGCCCGGGCGCAGCGGCTGGGCCAAGGGCGTCGTCTGCAGAAGGAAAAGGCCGCACGGTTTCCCTGCAGTGCCGTGGGAAAAAGACAAAGGCTGCCTGCGTCTGCCACCCCAGGGGCTTGCGGCGAGGGCGGCAGCTCAGTGCGCAGCAGGAGAAGGCGGTCCTCCCTGAAGTGCTGTGGCACAGACAAAGCCAGCCGGACCACATATCACCACTCTGAGAGGTGTTTCCCCAGGGCCAGAGCACATGAGTGGGACTTTGAATCGTAGCCAAGCGCAGGGTCAGGGAAGTTGGTGGAGCGAGAAGGACCACCCGTCTGCGCCCGCAGCACAGTGAAGATGACTCAAACTGAGTCCACCGGGTCTGGCTCCATGGAACAGAGACTGGGGGGGGGGGGGGGGGGAAATCACTATTTCTGCCCCTCCCCCCCCCACCAAGGCGGGGCCTCAGGGATCACTTCCTGGACCCATAGTGGAGGTGGGTCCAGATAATGCCAAACCACGCCCCTTTGCAGCACATGCACGGGAGCAGCACAGACCCTGCAGACGGCTACTACCTACAAGCGATGCAGCGCTGTGTGCATTAACTCTAGGTCCATTCTGGATATACAGATATATTCCACGCCCCCCTCTCCCCAATTCTCCTCCTTATCTCCTCCCTCCACTAGGCTGGTTACTCTGATTATTGGTCTGTCTAAACAGACATATTTAATCCATTGTCTTGATACATGTTCTACACCTTCTTCTTTACACTCCTTTCTCTCTGAAATAATCAAGCCATATAGTTTCTCTGTATGAGTAACTTTATCTTCATTTCATTTTCCCCACCTCCTTCCTTATTTTCCTTTCTCTCTCTGGATTAAGCCTTTTAGTCTCTCTGCCTAATGAATGCTTATTTTTTCTCCTCTCCCCCTCCCACCCTCGCTCCTGTCATTTCTCTCTTTGTATGTGCTCTACCATCAGCACCGCCTCCACCCTCTTCTTTACTTGTAGTCAGTGTTTTTGGGTTTTTTGTTTTTAGTCTTTAGGTTTCTGTTTTTGTTTATTTGTGTTATTTGTTTGTGTGTTTGCATGTTTTTGTCTTCTGTTTGTCGATCTGTTTTCCTTTACAGGGCTACTCCAGGAACAAATCAAAGCACATCTGGTGGAGGGTCCAAAATATTACTACAAGTAGGGTAATAAAATAACCAAAGTTACAACAACACAGAGCAGGTAACAATCCCTGAAAAAACACCTCCTGAAGGGCCAGGCCCTGTACAGTGTATTACCCTCCTTTAATATAGCAGTGCTCGCAGGTGCAGAGCATACAACAAGCTTTTAAAATGAATAGGGGACAGAATACTAGCCAAAATGATGAAACAGAAGAATTCTCCTCAAAAGAAATCCCAGGAAGTAGCAACAGCTACCGAATTAATCAAAACCGATTTAAGCAATATAATGGAACAAGAATTTAGAATAATAGTCATAAAATTAATCACTGGGCTTGAAAAAAAGCATAGAGGACAGCAGAGAATCTATTGCTACAGAGATTAAGGGACTAAAAAATGGTCATGATGAATTTAAAAATGCTATAAATGAGATGAAAAATAAAATGGAGGCAGTTACAGTGCAGATTGAAGAGGCAGAGGGGAGAATAGGTAAATTAGAAGATAAAATTATGGAAAAAGAGGAAGCTGAGAAAAAGAGAGATAAAAAAATCGAGGAGTATGAGGGGAGAATTAGAGAACTAAGTGATGCAATCAAACACAACAATATCCGTATCATAGGAATTCCAGAAGAAGAAGAAGAGAGAGAGAAAGGGGCTGAAAGTGTACTTGAACAAATCATAGCTGAGAACTTCCCTGATCTGGGGAAGGAAAAAGGCATTGAAATCCAAGAGGCACAGAGAACTCCCTTCAGACATAACTTGAATCAATCTTCTGCATGACATATCATAGTGAAACTGGCAAAATACAAGGATAAAGAGAGAATTCTGAAAGCAGCTAGGGATAAACGGGCCTTAACATACAAAGGTAGACACATAAGGGAAGTAGCAGACCTATCTACTGAAACTTGGCAGGTCAGAAAGGAGTGGCAGGATTTCTTCAATGTGATGAACAGAAAAAATATGCAGCCAAGAATCCTTTACCCAGCAAGTCCGTCATTCAGAATAGAAGGAGAGGTAAAGGTTTTCCCAAGCAAACAAAAACTGAAGGAATTCATCACCACCAAACCAGCCCTACAAGAGATCCTAAGAGGGACTCTGAGTGAAATGTTGCAAGGACCACAAAGTACCAGAGACATCTCTACAAGCATGAAACCTACAGATATCACAATGACTCTAAACCCATATCTTTCAATAATAACACTGAATGTAAATGGACTAAATGCCCCAACCAAAAGACATAGGGTGTCAGAATGGATAAAAAAATCAGACCCACCTATTTTCTGTCTACAAGAGACTCATTTTAGACCTGAGGACACCTTCAGATTGAAAGTGAGGGGATGGAGAACTATCTATCATGCTACTGGAAGTCAAAAGAAAGCTGGAGTCGCCATACTTATATCAGACAAACTAGACTTTAAATTAAAGGCTGTAATAAGGGATGAAGAAGGGCATTATATAATAATTACGGGGTCTATCCATCAGGAAGAGCTAACAATTATAAATGTCTATGCACTGAATTCGAAAGCCCCCAAATATATAAAACAATTAATCACAAACATAAGCAACCTTATTGGTAAGAATGTGGTAATTTGAGGAGACTTTAATACTCCATGTACAACAACGGATAGAAGATCTAGACAGAGAATAAATAAAGTAACAAGGGCCCTGAATGATATATTGGATCAGATGGACTTGACAGATATATTTAGAACTCTGCATCCCAAAGCAACAGAATATACTTTCTTCTCGAGTGCACATGGAACATTCTCCAAGATAGAGCACATTCTGGGTCACAAAACAGACCTTAATAAGTATAAAAGAATTGAGATCATGCCATGCACACTTTCAGACCACAATACTATGAAACCTGAAATCAACCACAGGAAAAAGTCTGGAAAACCTCCAAAAGCATGGAGGTTAAAGAACATCCTACTAAAGAATGAATGGGCCAACCAGCTGATTAGAGAAGAAATTAAAAAATACATGGAAATAAATGAAAATGAAAAAACAACAATCCAAATGCTTTGGGATGCAGTGAAGGCAGTCCTGAGAGGAAAATACGTTGCAATCCAGGCCTATCTCAAGAAACAAGAAAAATCCCAAATACAAAATCTAACAGCACACCTAAAGGAAATAGGAAGCAGAACAGCAAAGACACCCCAAACCCAGCAGAAGAAGAGAAATAATAAAAATCAGAGCAGAAATACACAATATAGAATCTAAAAAACAGTAGAGCAGATCAATGAAACCAAGACTTGGTTTTTCAGAAAAATAAAAAAAATTGATAAACCTCTAGCCAGGCTTCTCAAAAAAAAAAGGGAGAGGACCCAAATAGATAAAGTAATGAATGAAAATGGTATCATTAAAACCAATCCCTCAGAAATACAAGCAATTATCAGAGAATACTATGAAAAATTATATGCCAACAAACTGGATAACCTGGAAGAAATGGACAAATTCCTAAGCACCCACACACTTCCAAAACTCAAATAGGAAGAAATAAAAAATTTGAACATACCCATAACCAGTGAAGAAATTGAATAAGTTATCAAAAATCTCCCAACAAATAAGAGTCCAGGACCAGATGGCTTCCCTGGGGAATTCTACCAGACATTTAAAGCAGAGATAATACCTATCCTTCTCAAGCTATTCCAAAAAATAGAAAAGGAAGGAAAACTTCCAAACTCTTTCTATGAAGCCAACATTACTTTGATTCCTAAACCAGACAGAGACCCAGCAAAAAAGAGAACTACAGGCCAATATCCCTGATGATTATGGATGTAAAAATTCTTAACAAGATACTAGCAAATCGAATTCAACAGTATATAAAAGAATTATTCACCATGATCAAGTGGGATTCATTCCTGGGATGCAGGGCTGGTTCAACATTTGCAAATCAATCAATGTGAAACATCACATTAATAAAAGAAAAGAACCAGATGATTCTGTCAATCGATGCAGAAAAAGCATTTGACAAAATTCAGTATCCTTTCTAAATAAAGACCCTCAAGAAAGTCGGGATAGAAGGAACACACTTAAACATCATAAAACCCATTTATGAAAAGCCCACAGCTAATATCATCCTCAGCGGGGAAAAACTGAGAGCTTTCCCCCTGAGATCAGGAACACGACAGGGATGTCCACTCTCACCACTGTTGTTTAACATAGTGTTGGAAGTGCTAGCATCAGCAATCAGAAAACAAAAGGAAATCAAAGGCATCAAAATTGGCAAAGATGAAGTCAAGCTTTCACTTTTTCCAGATGACATGATACTATACATGGAAAACCCAAGAGACTCCATCAAAAGTCTGCTAGAACTGATACATGAATTCAGCAAAGTTGCAGGATACGAAATTAATGTACAGAAATCAGTTGCATTCTTATACACTAATAATGAAGCAACAGAAAGACAAATAAAGAAACTGATCCCATTCACAATTGCACCAAGAATCATAAAACACCTAGGAATAAACCTAACCAAAGATGTAAAAGACCTGTATGCTGAAAACTATAACAAGCTTATGAAGGAAATTGAAGAAGATACAAAGAAATGGAAAAACATTCCATGCTCATGGATTGGAGGAATAAATATTGTTAAAATGTCAATACTACCTAAAGCAACCTACAAATTCAATACAATCCCAATCAAAATTGCACCAGCATTCTTCTTGAAGCTAGAACAAGCACTCCTAAAATTTGTATGGAACCACAAAAGACCCCGAATAGCCTAAGTAATATTGAAGAAGAAGACCAAAGCGGGAGGCATCACAATCCCAGACTTTAGCCTCTACTACAAAGTTGTAATCATCAAGACACCACGGTACTGGCACAAAAACAGACACATAGACCAATGGAATAGAATAGAGACTCCAGAATTGGACCCACAAAAGTATGGCCAACTAATCTTTGACAAAGCAGGAAAGAATATCCAATGGAAAAAAGACAGTCTCTTTAACAAATGGTGCTGGGAGAACTGGACAGCAACACGCAGAAGGTTGAAACTAGACCACTTTCTTACACCATTCACAAAAATAAACTAAAATGGATAAAGGACCTGAATGTGAGACAGAAAACCATCAAAATCCTAGAGGAGAAAGCAGGAAAAAACCTCTCTGACCTCAGCCGCAGCAATTTCTTACTTGACACATCCCCAAAGGCAAGGCAATTAAAAGCAAAAAGGAACTACTGGGACCTCATGAAGATAAAAAGCTTCTGCACAGAAAGGAAACAATCAACAATACTAAAAGGCAACCAACGGAATGGGAAAAGATATTTGCAAATGACATATCGGCAAAGGGCTAGTATCCAAAATCTATAAAGAACTCACCAAACTCCACACCCGAAAAACAAATAACCCAGTGAAGAAATGGGCAGAAGACATGAATAGACACTTTTCTAAAGAAGACATCCAGATGGCCAACAGGCACATGAAAAGATGTTCAACGTCACTCCTCATCAGGGAAGTACAAATCAAAACCACACTGAGATTCCACCTCACGCCAAATGAACAAATCAGGAGACTATAGGATGCTGGCGAGGATGTGGAGAAGCAGGAACCCTCTTGCACTGTTGGTGGGAATGCAAACTGGTGCAGCCGCTGTGGAAAATAGTGTGGAGGTTCCTCAAAAAATTAAAAATAGATCTACCCTATGACTCAGCAATAGCACTGCTAGGAATTTACCCAAGGGATACAGGAGTGCTGATGCATAGGGGCACTTGTACCCCAATGTTTATAGCAGCACTTTCATCAATAGCCAAATTATGGAAAAAGCCTAAATGTTCATCAACTGACGAATGGATAAAGAAGATGTGGTTTATATATACAATGGAAGACTACTTGGCAATGAGAAAGAATGAAATCTGGCCATTTGTACCAATGTGGATGGAACTGGAGAGTGTTACGCTAAGTGAAATAAATTAGGCAGAGAAAGACAGATACCAAATGTTTTCACTCATATGTGGATCCTGAGAAACTCAACCGAAGACCAGGTGGGAGGGGAAGGGGTTGGGAAAGTTACAGAGAGAGGAGGCAAACCATAAGAGACTCTTAAATACTGAGAACAAACTGACAGTTGATGGGGGGTGGGGGGGAGGGGAAAGTGGGTCATGGGCATTGAGGAGGGCACCTGTTGGGATGAGCACTGGGTGTTGTATGGAAACCAATTTGACAATAAATTTTATGAAAAAAAAAGGAAGCAAAATGCAGCATCCCCCCCGCCCCGAAAAAAAGAACACAGATTCTACAACCAGATTGCCTGGGTTCCAATCCTGACTATTCCACTTGCTAGTGATGTGATCTTGGGCAATAGCTTAAGCACTCTGTACTTCAGTTTTGTCATCTGCACAATTGGCACATAGTAACTGCCATAGTATATGGCTGGTATACAGAAAGTACTCAGTAAAGTTAGCTTTTATGGTGGTGTCTAGATATGAAAGCACAGACTATGGGTGATAAAGAAAAGAGGACTTGCAATTTGGGGGCAATGATGCTACTGTTGTCGGTGCACCTGGGTGGCTCAGTCAATTAAGTGTCAGACTTCGGCTCAGGTCATGATCTCACAGCTTGTGGGTTTAAGCCCTGAATCGGGCTCTGTGATGACAGCTCAGAGCTTGGAGCCTGCTTTGGATTCTGTCTCCCTTTCTCTCTGCCCCTTCTCTGCTCATGCCCTCTTACCCGCTCTCAAAAATAAATACACATTAAAATAATAATAATTAAAAAAATGATGCTGTTGTCTAACAGACATCACCAAAAACCTAGAGCGATGAGACCCACTAATAGTATCTGACAAAAAAAACAAAAACAAAAACAAAAACAAAAAACAACTAGCAAAGAAGGCAGAGACCATATACTCATGAAATATAAACATGAGTGGAAATCCAGGAACCTCAAAGGAAAGAAGAGGATAGAAACTTTGTGGGTGAGAGCTTAAAGAGAAATGAACAGAAATGTGCCTACACACAGTGCTTGCTGAAGGTAACTGTCTAGATTCACTACTTCTTCTTTTCTTAGTGTCTTTTTTAACCTGACTCCCCTTTATTGGCCTTTATTGGATTTTTAGATCTGTCTCCAGGTCCTCAGTTTTTGGCTAAATGTTGAGAATTCTACTCCTGCCTTATTGAACCCAGCTTCCTTTGTCTGAAGCATCCTTTGCAGCCCCAATATGGGATCTCTTCACACCTCTGACCCCATCTTACCAGTTGAACCAACATCTAGCTCTCAGCAGGGTGGACAACACAGGCCACTCGGTCCAACCAAAGGAATGGATGGGGCTTCCCTAAAGCAAATTAAAAAACTGGAACAGAGGAAGGATACAGCTGGGAATTACCCAGGTTTGAAAAATTCTACCATTTCTAAAGAAGAGGGGATAGAAAAGTTCTCTTCTGGCTCAAAAATGAGGGGAATAAATGAGGGGGGTGGCTGTCAAGCTAACCATAAAGCCTGTAACAAAATGTTTGGGGAGAACATGCTTGGGTTTATAACATGAGAAAGTGAAGAACATTAATGTTGTTATTCAGGGCTGGAGGCTTATATTATAAAAAGCCAGTTTCAGAAAGTACAGCACAATGATAGACTTTCTCCCATTTACCAGAAACTATAACAAGAAAATACAGCACAAAATACACAGGAAGCTCTCAGAAATGAAATTTGGAAGATGTAATTGTAAATGAGGAAGAACTAAGGAATTAGGAAGGCACTGTAACCAGACTGTACTCTGACTAGCAAAGATAAAGAAAGGACATGAACAAATGATGGAAGTAATGGGGCAAACTGACAACAGAGGCTAAAGTGTGATGCAGAGCAGTGTCAAGTTGTCTAAGAGATATATTTTGCAGAAAACACTATCAACCATAAAATGTATCAAACAGAGACCAAATATACTGCTCAATGAAGATAGAGTAATATTTACAGAAGTCAGAAGGCAGAACTGTCTTATTCCTATTTTTTCTTCCGTATTTCTCACCAACGGAATGCTTTGTAAACTGAAAGGATCAGACAAGCACAGTTAAAAAAAAAAGACTTGAAGCCCAGGATATGTGGAGATTCTAAGAAAGCACTTGGCCTTTAAATTTGTTCAAGTGGTCAGATCAATCAAGGTGAATTATGTCCTCTGACCTTACCATAGTTTGTTAATTAGATTGTGAAACCATGGTGAGTAATCTTTTTGAGACATCACAGAAAACAGAGCAGTGCTAGAACACCGGAGATAGGCAACTATTGTTCCTGGTTTCCAAAAAGATGGATTTCGCTGAAGTTGACTTTGCTCCCAGGCAACTTTCTGGAGCTCTTCTGGACTGGATTATTGATGAGAGGGCCTAGAGCAGTGGTCCCAAAGAGGAGACTGGGTACTCAAGAAAACTAGCCTCATTCCCGTTTTGAGATGAGATTTCTAGAATGAGAAACTCATCAGTGCTGTAGACACAGTGCACAGGGATTTCACAAGGCATCTGACAGAGTCTGTGCTTGGTCTTTGGAGGGGATAGAGAAATCTAAATGCATAATACCACAGAAGGGTTTGTACTTGACTGAACAACAGCTCAATGTTAACAATGTTGGTTAATTTTCTCCTGTTTTTTTTGCTTGGCTTATTGTGTTCAATATTTTAATTAAGGACATATCACATAGAAGGCAACATTCATCAGATTTTCAAACAACAGAAGTTTAAAAATATCTTAAAAGAACAGAATGCATATATGAAATTTAATGAGAATTTTAAAGTTTCCAAAAGGCAAAAGGGGGAAATACCACTTTAAAAGTCTTAAGGCATTTCAAATGAATGTAAGTTTATGAGTCATAAATGATTTTTTCCTAATTCCTAAGAGTATATGATTTCCTAAGCATTAATCCTAAAATAACAATTGTAGCAGTAACAGCCACAATGAAATAAAAACAACCCAAAGGTCATTGCTTTTTTTTTTTTTTTTTTTTGGCTAGCCGTAAGTACATAATTAAAAGATTTTTAAAGCCGTAATATTTCCAAACACCATTCCAATAACATTGCAATTGCATCAGTTACCCATGCGGACTGATTCAATGAGCATATGCTAGTGAAACATACATTACTCTAAAATGATCAGGAACAACTGATATAGTGCCAAGAAGGTAATAGTCATATGGAAAATTCACTTTATTCTCTGGCTGGCTGCCTCAGTTTCCTTTCCTGGTAAATAGGGATAGATAATACTTGCTAACATTGCTTGAGAGGCATGGATCATACAGATGAAAGGCCAAGCCCTTTGACCTATTTCCTCAGAGAAAAATGTTCAAGCATCTCTGCTCCTCTTGTAAAGACAATGTTCATTCTATTGTGTAGTGGTTTGTGACTCACCCCAAGCTTCCCACGGACTGCTCTGTGGAGGGCTCCAGGTAGTTCCTTAGCAAATACAGACGCTCATCATCATGCCTGTGGTGTGGAATCCATGCTGGGTGGATGGCCTTTAGTAATCTTTTCCTGAAAGCAAGGAACACAGAGGATCCACCCTGAAAGTGAAGGGTAGGAAGCTCCTGATTGGTACAGGTAGGGGTAGGCACAGACCTGTCAGGTATCAACTGGAAGTGCTGTGATTGTTCACATTGAAGATGCCAACAGAAGCTTTCTGGGTACAGACTCTATGGAGGTAGCTGGGAGAGGAAGCCCTCAAAGTCAACCCAGGGCATGACCTCAAGAGCACAGTTTGGATTTATCTGAAGACCACAGACACTGAGAGTATCTGCTTCTATTTTGTTCTCTCCCTCATTTTGCTACTGCTTGGGGGAAAAAAACAGCACCTGAATTGGAGGGATTTATTGTAAAGTCTTCTGCTCATAAAGAGAGCTCCAGCTTTTCTACTATTCATTTCTTGTTCTGATGTTGGAGGGCTATTTGATGTTCATTCACTATGGGACATTTTTACTAATGCATCTTAAGTACATGAGTTAAAAAATCCCATACATCTGGGTCTTGAGATTAATGTGCCCAGCTCTGTACCTCTGATGATCTGAGGAGTTTCTTGAAGGCAAAAGGACAGACCAGTGATATTTCTTCCTTCTGGCCTCGGGAACAGTGGTCTGCCAGCAACCTTTAGGACACATCAATTCTTTATAGTCTAGAAAGGTATTTTTAGAACAAGACATAATCCTTGCTCCCAAGAGCTTTATAACTTAGTTTGGGGGCAACTGAACATATGTAGTTTTGATTAAAGACTATTACACGACATGTCCAATTCAAATATCCAAATCACAAAAGTATTTTTTTCTGGTAGAGGTTGCAGCATGGCTATTTACACAGTCCAAACATAGAATATGCATCCTTGTTTTTCTCATTTATTATAGGAACTTTAAAGTGTGAATTGTCCCCTTTCTGTGTGCACAGGACCCAGAGCCTTCCTGGAGGGAGGATTCCTTCCTGAGACAATGAGATGGTTCAAGGTGACACAGATGGGGTGTTACAGCCTCTGTACCACCTGCCCTCACATTTTTATGGGAGTATAATAAACTTCAAATAATAATAATAAAGAAATCCATAGAAGGATAAGAAAATTAAGAAAAGAGTAACTTCTTCCTATAAAAGGGACAAAAACCTTCAGCTGCCTAAAACCCTAACCCATGGCTCAGACAACTAAGAAGCCATATAAATCCATATTTATCCTGAACTTGTTAACATATACTCTTACTTGAACTAGGTGAATCCTGTTTTGGGTACTTCCTATGCCTTCTTTGGTGGTAACTGTGGCCCCAAAAGAGAGACCAGCAGATGAGGTACCAGGCAGGTGGTGATGGAGAAGGCCTTCAGAGTTTGGATGATGAAGCTGAAAAGACCTGTTGTCACTACAGAGGCAGTTTCCAAAAAAAGAAAAAAAAATGTATTTAGATGATTATAACAGTAATTACTTTGACATGAACATAACTAGTTGAGCACATATTAAAGTTTAGCCATCACATAAATGATTTTGGGTTTGAGTATGGCTATCTAAAAAATAAATATTTTATTACTTGGAATTAAGAAAGCCATTACCTCCTCCAAACTATCTTCTTAAAAACGCATTTCAGATGTTGAAATGATCTTGACTTACTCCTATGCCCTCTTCAGTCTGTTGACTGTTATGGTTCGTCAAATCATTAACTCATTACCCTTCAAGCAAACTCTAGATTATGTGTGAGCTTATAAAGAGAATATGAGGAACAGTCAAAGAAGATCACCTTGAAGGTGAGTCATTCAATAACTGTATCAGAGTATAAGCTCCCTGATGGCAGGTGACTGGTTCCCAGTGCCTGGGATAGGGGAAGCTTAATAAATACTGGTTGGAGGAATAATAAGGATAATTAGGCATTTTCCCAAATGGTCAGGCTGCTGAATGCATGTAAAATTCACTGTACCTCTCGAGGAGAGAATAAGAGAACTGGACTATGACCCTGAATGTGGCCATCTGCCTTCAGGAGGGCTATTAGGAGGGTGGAGAGCAGGCTTTTAGACTTCTTATGGGGTCTCTTTCAGCCCTGAGGGTGTTTTGGGTCTGCTCTCTGTTTTCCTCTGATAAAATCCTGTCTATGCTCCCAACCTCTGATTTCCCCACCTTCCTCTGCCACCCCCACTCTTTTCCTCCCTTAAGCCAAGCTAGAACCTCAGTCTCAATGTAGTTCTTACACAATGCACACTTCATCCTGCCCTGGAATAAAACTTCTTCCTACAACCACAACAAACGCTTCAGTCAGTGAAATGGAACAAAATCATGTAAACATAATGCATTCAGGTGAATTTTTAGGTGTTAATGTTATTTGTTTTTAAATTCTAAAACTAACGCTTACTTTAAAAATATCAATAATACAAAAGTATATAAGTAGAAAGAGAAAATCTTCCTTCCCAATTTTCACTTTCCAGAGCTATTATCAGATTCCTCCGTATCCACAATTTTCCCATGCAAATGCGTGTGCGCATGTGCATGCACACATACATGAATTGTTCTTGTTGGTTTCTAAAAGTAAAATCAAGCTACTCATACTATTTCAAATCCGTTTTTTTTTTTTTTTCCAAGTTACTTAGGCTCTCTGCCTCAATTGCCTCACCTATGAAATGGACAAAGAAGGGTTGTTGTGAGGATTAAATCAGCTAATACATGTAAAGTATTTGGAACACTGACTGGTACCTAGTAAGTTCTCAAAAAATATTAACTTCTTATTTTTCCCACAAATTGTCCTCTATTAGTTTACACGAAGTTGTTTTCCATTTGTCACTACTACAAATACTGCTGCAATGAAAAATCCTTGGGCTTTAACTTGGCACATTTGAACAAGTATTCAGATTCTGAGAACTGGAATTTCTAGGTTGAAGGGTAAGCATGCTGCTAGGTCCAACTCGCCTTCCAAAATGTGTGCACTTGTACAGAAAATCATGTATGAGAGTGTTTCCCCACAGCCTTCACCAACACTGCATATTATCCATTCCTGCCATTTTTCAAATATGTGAGGGAAATGACAGTCATAACTGGCATTTCTTGTTATCGTGAGGTTTTCCCTTTTATATTTTAGTGAATATTTGTATTTATTCTTCTGTACTTTATTTCCTCCTATCAGGTTTTTTACTTATCAATTTAAGTAATTTAATTATATACAATGGGTATTAACTATAATCTGCTATAAATGTCTGGATATCTTCTGCCAGCTTGTTAACTGTCCATTCGATTTTGAGTATCTTGCATCCTGGAGGAGCTCCATCCTCACCAGCCTCCTGGCTGTCATTTCTCTAGGCCATTCCATTGTTCTATCAGATTAGCCATTTCTGAGTGGTACAGACATAATATGACCAGTGGATCGCATGTCATGCACTCAGCCCACTGCTGTAGAGCAGATGCATTTACTTTGCTGTAAATTACGAGAGTGCACTTAATACTGTGTAAGCCCTTAGGGAGTGGTGATGGCTAACGCCTATAGGCAGGCAAGGCAAACCTTTTTTTTTTTCTTTAAATTTTTTAAATTTTTGTTTATTTTTGATAAAGAGAGAGAGAGAGTGAGTGGGAGAGGAGCAGTGGGAGACACAGAATCTGAAGTAGGTTCCAGGTTCTGAGCTGTCAGCACAGAGCCCGACATAGGGCTTGAACTCATGAACCCTGAGATCATGATCAGAGCTGAAGTCTGATGCTCAACCCACTGAGCCACCCAGGCTCCCCCAGGCAAGGCAAACTTTTACCCAGAATGCATAACAACTTCTGTTAAAATAAATCACTGCTCCTTCCAGGGTGGAGTTGTCCGTTTGCCCTCCAGTGGCCAGATGGTCTCCTGGAAGGATGGTACTAACTTGGGGGCTAGTTCTGTGCTGGGGTGGGTTGGACATTCAGCAGTAGCAGTAGCTGCATGGAGGCAAAGTGCCCATCCCGCTGTCATGACTCTTCCCACACCCACTGTGTCATCAGTGGGGTGACCAATGGCAGAGATGACTAATGTCAAATGCCATTTTGTGTACATACTGGTTGTTTAGTGCCTCTTTCATGGTGGGAGATTTCAACTGGAACTGCTATTTCTGGGTTGAAGGGTATGCATGCTGCTAGGCCCAAATAACTCACTTTCCAAAATGTGTGCACTAGTACAACAAAGCATGAGCGAGAGAGTCTGTTTCCCTGCCACCTTCACCAACATGGTCTCAGGTGGACGTAGCAGTAAGTGCTTTTGATGCAACTTCACAACATTCAGCCAATTATTTTTGCATAATATCCCATTTTAAGGAGCCAGGTGAATTTGTTTTGTGAATGGAAGAAAGGTAGTTTTCCATATAGTTTTTTCTAAATTTATGTAGAGAACAGTTCACATTTTTTTTTCTTTTTGTTTTTTAATGTTTATTTTTGAAGGAGAGAGAGACAGAGTGTGAGCAGGGGAGGAGCAGAGAGGGAGGGAGACACAGAATCCAAAGCAGGCTCCAGGCTCTGAGCTGTCAGCACAGAGCCTGACGCGGGGCTCAAACTCATGAGCTGTGAGATCATGACCTGAGCCAAACTGACTGAGCCAGTCACCCCGAACAGTTCACATTTCTAATGTGCAATATGAAAATTTTGACACGTTGTACCTATTCCCATATACCCACTCAGAAGTCTCTTGTCCCCAGTCTTCCAATCTTTCCCCTTCCAGGTTCTGCCCAGGTGGCCAAACCATTTGAGTCCATGTATATACCCTAACCTTGGGCCACTCTGTTTTCTACACAAAGTGAAAAACCAGGTGCATTACCTAAGATTCTGCCCATTGGGAAAATTTTCCCTTACCACCTCTGAGTGGGGAGTGCAGATACTGACCATATCTGGCTTGTATGCACATACTGATTTGTGAACCAAGCTCAGACTTTTTCTTTCTGCCTCAGTTTGTCATGAGGAACTCTCACTTTCCACCAGGTAACCATAGGTATGAACTGCAGGAGAGATGCTGATACAAGAGCAGTGGATAACTGGGGTCTGGGTTAGCTTCCAATCTGACTGTGCTTGATTCTAGATGGACCACTTCTATTATACCTTCTTGCTTCTGGGCTTGCTTGATTGCATTTTAGCAAGATCCTGAAGTTATTTGTGTTCATTTTAAAATTTAAGAAGCACTACCTAGTGTCAGACAGACAGAAGGAAGGATGGAAGTGACAGCACCTTTTAGGCAGAGGACCAAAGCTCCAGAGCAAGAAACAGAACGGGAAATTCTGATGGTAAAAAAAAGGGGGTGTTGAGACAATACTGGAGAGATAGCCAGGGGCCAGATCACAGAGGGCACATATGCCACCTTACAGATTTGGGACAGTACTCTGGTTGAATAAATTGAAGCCATTGAAGGGTTTTAAACAAGGGTGTAACATGATCATGTAACATGATCATATCATGTCTGTGTGTGTGTGTGTGTGTGTGTGTGTGTATCCACAAATTTGTATAACTCTGGCTTAAATCTGATGAATGGCTTGGAAGGGAAGGAAAATGAATGCAGGACAATACTGAGGAGACAACCACATAGTCAGGTTGGAAATAATGGTGGCTTGGAACAACACAGTAGCCATGGGAATAAACAGAGGGAGAGGCAGATGTAGGCAATTTCTCTGAGGTGGGATTGACAGAACTTCATGCCTGAACACATACATGCACTGAGAGAATGAAGCATCTTGGATCACTCCCTCATTTCTGGCTCAATATCTCAGAGATGGCTGTACTGATAAGGAGATCTGTTTTGGGACAGAGGTGTCTTTGAGACACATCCGTGTAGCAACGAAAGCCAAACTTCAAGAACCAAGGGTCTTGGCCTTGGTACAAGAGTCCTTGGGTTGAGAATGTGACAGGGAGAAGGTGCCATCCATTAGTCTCTAGTATTTTATACATCAGTGTAGATGCTTTTTTCTGTCATTAATGCAAATAAAACATTTTTAGTGATAAGGTCTTGCTGTTTAGCCTCCTTTGAGGTCTTGTCCCTGAAGACCACTGAGATAGACTTCTTATGACTGTCACAACTTCTGTCTTCCCACATTTTATGTTTCTCTTCACATATGCTTTTTTGTTTGTTTGTTTGAATTGAGATGTTGGGGCACCTGGGTGGCTCAGTCAGCTAAGCGTCTGACTCTTGATTTCGGCTCAGATCATAATCCCATGGTTGTGGGATCAGGCCCCAGCATGGAGCCTGCTTAAGATTCTCTCTTCCTCTCCCTCTTCCCCTCCCCTGCTCTCTCTCTCTCAAAAATATAAAATAAAAATTGAGATATAATACACATACCATAAAACTCACTTTTAAAGTGTGCAGTTCAGTAGTTTTTAGTATATTCACAGGTGTACAGCTATCACTACTATCTAATTCCATAACATTTTCATCACCCCCAAAGAAACTCTATATCCACTTAGTAATCAACTCCCCGTTCCCCTCTCCCCTCAGCCTTTGGCAACCACTAATGGACTTTCTGTCTCCAGGAATTGGCTTATTCTGGATGTTTCATATAGAAGGAATCATATAACATGCAGCCTCTTGTGTCTGGCTACTTTCACTTAAAGAATGTTTGCAAGGTTCATCCATGTTGTAGTATATATATCAGTATTTCATTATTTTGTATGGCTGAATAATATTCCCTTGTATGGATATACCACATTTTTTAAATAATATTTTGTTATCAGTTGATACAGTTGGGCTGTTTCTACTTTTGGTTATTATAAATAATGCCATGAACATGTGCGTATAAGTTTTTGTGTGTACATATGTTCTCAGTTCTCTTGGGTATATACCTAAGAGTAGTCCTTTGGTAATTCCATGTTTAACTTTTTGAAGAACTGCCAATTTTTCTTCCAGTGGCTGCACCATTTTCATTCTTCCCAGCAATGGTTAAAGGTTCCAATTTCTCCACATCCTTGTCAACACTATTATCCATCATTTTGATTATAGCCATCCTCCTGGGAATAAAATGGTTTCTCATTGTGATTTTCATTTGCATTTCCTTAATGACTAATGACTTTGACCATCTTTTTATGTGCTTATTGGCCATTTATATATTTTCTTTGGATAAATGTCTGTTCAATTCCTTTGCCCATTTTTAACTTGCATTATGTATCTTTTTATTGCTGAGTTTTAAGAGTTTTTAAAATATATCCTACATAAACATCTTTATTAGATATATGACTTACAAATATTTTCTCCCATTCTGTGGTTTGTCTTTCAATTTCCTATAGTATCTTTTGAAGCACAGAAGTTTTCAGTTTTGATGAAGTCTAATTTATCCATTTTTTTTTTCTTTAGTCCCACAGACTCTTGTATACAGTGCCTGGATCCATTCTGACAATAAAAGGAGGCTGATAGCAGATGGGGACATATGAGAAAATGACAACTTTACAGTTCACACTACTAATAAAATTATTTAGAAAATTGCCTTTCACTAGACAGTGTAATTTCTGTTGGTGGATACAAGCCAAATATGAATCATACACAAATCATCATCTTCTATTCCATTCAGCTGGATGGATTTAAGAAACAGAGTAATAGAGAATATCATTCTAGAGGAAACCAGTTAGTATTTGTGCTATGTAAAATATGATTTCTAAATTGCTTAAGCATATCTATCAAAATCCAAATGGAACATTTAAAATCAGCATCATATAAAAGCAATCCTCTGTGAAATGATTTCTAAACTATGAACATTTATCTTTCAGACCTAGCATCTCAAAGCATAAACACTGGATAGACCGCTATGTTGGAACAGTCACCCCATTTCCCCAGAAATTTGTATTTGATTCATGAGTACATTCCAAGGAACATAGGATCCAGGTTTGTCTTTTGGAGTCTGGAATAAAAGAACAAATGTGGACATTTGTAACTTGGAAAATGTTTGTGCCAGGTGAGAAATAGCATAATGTAAAACAGGATAAAAACCACCCAGAGGGTGATCAGGACAATGAGAGGTCTCAGAATGACAGCGTGAAAAATGTGGAAGAATCTAGGACAGGACTAAGAATCAGGGCAGGGCAGCTACAAGAATCATCACCTCACACTTGAAGAGGGGCAAATGAACAGTGCAATTAGTCTCTGTGTTCCTCCGTAGTGAAGAAGTGATTCACGGGGCTTAGGAAAAGCTATAAGGGGTGCCACGCAGAGCAAGTATTGAGAGGAGGTGAAGGAGGGGGCTCTCCCCTCAATATAAGGAACACCTTGTGTATAGTCAGAAGGGTCACTGTGAATGGCATGACTTTCCCCTATAATTAAATCTCATCACTGAAAGTGACCAAGGAGAACTGAGATGTTTACTCTGTGGGGGTGTTGATGCATGTGGGATTCTGCTCTTGGGGTTGGGCCAGAAAGGGCCCTTCCCACTCTACAGTTCAAACCAGGAAATACACATACAATCAAGTGCCTGATTGGGTAGAGTGAGACCGACTGTTGGGGTGGCCCATAATCTTGGCCTGGGTATCTTAGGTTCAGGGCACAGTTCCTGAACTCCCATTCCTGACCAACATGTCCTGGAAGGGAATAAAACCAAGGAGGAACATGTAACTGATGAACGATCAATGAACCTTCATTTTCATTATAGAACTAAGCCCTGCTGTGAGCTGGGTAAGACCAGACTGACAAAAAATTGCAATCTAAGGGCGCGTCTGCTCTTCCTATGCTCAAATGCCCTCAGGATTCCTGTCACCTTTTCTCCCATGGAAAACTGCCATGGTGGGGTAATAAAACTTGACCATAAGGACAGGTGCAAAAATTCATAATTTTATGAACAGAACATAACATACCATTTTGGTGAATTTATCTTCACAGACTATTCTAATCTTCTCTGGGGTCAGTGGACTACTGAGCTTCAGTGGTCCAAACAGGCCCCTCTCTTGTCCTGCTGCATTGTGTCATGAATGGCAAAAAATACTGATCATTCCAGGAATATCCCAGACTCTACTAGACCCTTGAAAGGAAACAAGTCAACTAGAGTAGGGCTCTCTCTCTCTCTCTGCATCTATATGTATATATACATATATGTGCATCTATAGGCAAATATGTGTATAGATGCACATATAAAATATTAAAATATATGTTAACATTTTCCTTTAAAAAAGTAATTTAACATTTTAGTCTAGTATTCTCATTCTTCAGATTCCATCCTAAGGAAATTATCCGAAATGGAGAAAGCATATATAGATATAAGATGATTACTGCAAAATGAAAAATCAGATATAACCTGATGGTAATAGTTCATGTTAAGCTCCAAGATTTGAAGTATTTAAAAAAACTATAAAATTGTTAAATTAATTTATAATTAAAATGTTTAATAGAGCTTTTTCTTCTATAAGCCTGGTAGAAACCCCAAACAACCAAGAAATGAAGGAACCTCTGCTAGTTCCCTGCACAGTTACTACAAATCACATAAACATGCATGTATTTATCAAGCACAGCTTACCTTCAACAACTACAGGGTATTTGAGCTTTGAGATGGAAGCAATAAAGAAACGTGCAACTCTGTGGGGATGCCACAGATGGCAGGGATTTTATATTGGTTTGGACCGTGAGTGTATAGGACACCCTAAGGAGAATAATTCAGCTCCTCTATTGTATAAAGTCCCATGCCTTGAATAAATGCACCTTCAATCTGGGGAGGGAGGAAGAATTTCCATATATGAGAAAATACAATCAACAGTAGCATTTCAACTTCATGCTGTTTATTTGAATTGTTAAAATACAGTATAAGAGGGTTTTCAGCATGTCATGGAAGATGTCTCTGAGAGTTTACTTAAAAGTTTGCCTCAAAGCATTTCTACAACATCTTAATCAGCGCTAAATTCAAAGTCAAAAACTTGAGTGTAAATCTCAATTTGGCAGTAAAAGTATAGCTTTAGAAGAGGCGTCAAAGAGCCTATGGCCCAAAAGCCCTCCTTTTTTCTGTCCATGAGCCAGAAGGAACCCTCTGACCTATCCACAGACTCCAGCACACTGAAAAGTGTGAGGGTCTGAGAATTCCCTCATTGCATCTCATCTCACCATCCTTGCTCATATTGGGCTTGGCTTCACATTTCTGCACTCTTGTTTCCTGGCCTGTGACATGAACTCTGTTGTGTACTAAGCTTCCTACACAGCTTTAAAATGCTCCAATTCTTAGATGTCAGCCTGTGGGAAAAATTGCTTTCCACACATCTTTCTGATTTTTGGGTCTCCTCTTTGTTTACCTCCTTGCTGTGGCCATATTTTCTCTGTCCCACTCTCTACCCTCACATGTATCTATCTGCAGGGAGATTCTTCTCTAACATGATGTTAGATGAATCTTCCTAAAACTCTAGACCATACCCCAGGCCACATCACTTCCACCTATGAAGGCAGGTGCCTGTCTTTGGGGCCTCACATTCCACTCCTCTGACACAGGTACTCTCCACTGTCATCAGTACACCCCCTTCCCTGCCCTGCCACCAGCCAGCCATGAACACAAACTATGCTGATTTCATGTCTTTCTTTAGGGAGATGTCTTCCATTCTCCTCTTGTTCATTCCTTGACTACTTCATCCACATGCACTGCCTCCCAGAAGCCCGCTTTGACTTCTCCAACCCATATATTCTTCCCATTCTCCAATGACACATGTCATGATTGGAGAGTACCTCAAATTATGTTCTGAACTGGAGGTAGTAATAAGCTGAATTGCCCACTGGTAAAGAAAGTGAGTGAAGCTTCCAGTTGAGTCCTGAGTCCTAGAATCACAGAGTGCATGATTCTCTAAAAAGGCAGCCAACTGCTTTTCCTTAGGCACATGCAGCTCCAGTGCTGGTAAATTTTCTGTTTCCAAGAGATGCTAGACATTTGAATAATTATGTAAGGATGATGGTGAATTTTTAATCTTGTCAATTACTTCAAATTTGAATAAAAAATGTCTGTGGGCAAAACAGGCTACCTATTAATAACTGCTGTAACTATGTGATGATTTGATGTGCTCCCAACCCAACTTTAAACTCCTCAAAGCTACAGCCCATCGTATGCCCAGGACTTCACACTTAGCATACAGTCTACTTCTGATTTCACTGGCATCGGGCCCATTTTGTCACCTCTAGGCTCGCTTCTGCCTCACTCAAGATCCTCAATCACAGACCGTATGTCTCTTCAAACACTAATTCAAAACATCCTTTTTTCCTTCTCTTTTTTAAATAAGAGATTTGAGTTCTGTGGCTGGCCTGGATAGACAGATTCTGACTTCAGGGGCAGAAAAATAAGATGATGAATAAGCTGGATGGAATGTTTTCTCTACAGACATTCAGAGCAGTTATGGCTTTTACAAAAGGGATTGAGGCAAAGCAGGTACACATACCTGGCCTATGTCAAGGGCTGGATTTATACTGAAGCCAACATCCATGCCAATGTCTGTTTGGATGTTCTAGTAATAAAAAAGAGAAAAAATGTTTATCTTAATGAAAACAACTTAAGGAGACAGGCTGAGAACACTTCATGCCAGGACACCACTGGTACAGAACCTTTCTTTGGGCCACATATTTCAGGAGAAAGAATCAACAAAGATTTTATTGTGTAACAGTTTATTATGTATAAATTTCAAAGTTATACACATACTCAACCAGCTTAAGCACTGATTTTTTTCCCTCAGAAACAATAGGAGATGGGGCGTCTGGGTGGCTCAGTGAGTTAAGCGTCTGACTTCGGCTCAGGTCATGATCTACAGCTTGTGAGTTCGAGCTTCACATCAGGCTTGCACATGTGAGTGTGCTCTCTCTCTCTCTCTCTCAAATAAATAAACATTTAAAAAAATCTTTAAAGAAAAGAAAGAATAGGAGAGAAAAATATTTGACTTTCTTCGGGCTGAGTGATGTAACTTATGGAGTTTAATCCACTACAACAGACATTAATCTATGACACAGAAAATGTTTATGGCCCTCATGATCCTTGTTGAAAAACTCTGTGGCTACCATACAACCCAACATCCGGAGTCCAGCTGGCTGGGTAACATCTACTGAAGCACAGAACTCAGGGAGCATCAGCCAAAAAGTCTTCAATTATTATCTGCTATTGTGGAGTTTTCAATTTTAGACCAGAGGAAAGATAAATCTAACACTACAACTTGGTCACCAAGAGTTCCTGATAAGTTACAAATAAGGAATACAGCAGGCCTAGCTAGGTTACTGGTAACACCTGTGCTCTCCAGCAAGTCTGGACCTTCTTTCAGTGACATACTGGTTTCTGCCATGACAAACAGATTCTACTTATAATTATTAATGGAACAAAGGAAATCCCAAGAGTTTTTCTTTTTTTAAAAAAACGTTTATTTATTTATTTTGAGAGAGAGAGAGAGAGAGACAGAGACAGAGACAGAGAGAGTTACAGTGCAAGCAGGGGAGGGGCAGAGAGAGAGAAAGAGAGAGAGAATCCCAAGCAGGCTTCGTACTGTCAGAGCAGAGCCCCACACAGGGCTCGAACTCCCAGTGAGATCATGACCTGAGGCGAAATCAAGAGTTGGCCACTTCACCGACTGAGCCACCCAGGTGCCCCAATCCAAGAGTTTTCTTGTTTGATTTGGGACTTTCATCTAACATTTTTCTTAAGAAAAGTAGAGAGTAATCCAGAAAATTTTACTATAATAAAACACTTCTGTTATTTAAGGATACCATGAAATATAAAGTTATTTACAAATATAAAGTTATTTACTTTACAAATATAAAGTTATTTGGTATAATAAAACACTTCCCTTATTTAACGACACCATTTAGCAAGGCTGGCCTTCCAGCAGACTAGTGGCCTCAATTATTGGTGAGAGCAGATGCTCTTAAGTCTGCAGTGCTGGCAAGGGTTCTGTTTTCAAAGCCATGGACTTACTGTTTGTCATTGTCTTTTGTTAGGGCAGAAGGAGAGTGGTTCTAGGTTGTGGTAGCCAGCCTTCAAGATGGCCTGCAATGATCCCCATGTGCTGCATTCAAATCCTTATGTATTCCCCTGCCTCACTCTACACCAGGGTTAATTTGTCTTGCAGAAGTGCTAGTACATCACCCCGGTGTTAGGTTATAAAAGATGGTGGCTTTTGGCGATATTCTCTCACTTGCTCATACTCTCTTTTTTCCTTTGCACCAGTCCCTCTGGGGGTGGGAGGCAGCATGCATGTCCTATGGACACTGAGATGTCCTAAAGAGAGGTCCATGTAGTAAGGAATGGGAACTTCTGGGCAACAGCCAGTGAGAAACGGAGGCCTCCTGCCAACAAGCATGTGATGGAGCTTGGAATCAGATTTCCAGCCACCACTGCAGCTTTGGGATAAATGCAGACTTACCTGACAGCTTGATGGCAACCTCGTGAAAAATCCCGAGCCTGAATCATCCAGATAAGCCACTCCCAGGTTTCTGGCCCTCAGAAATTCTGTCAGTTAATAAATATTTGTTATTTTCAGCTGCCAAATTTGAGAGTAATTTGTTACATAGCAATAGATAACTAATATATAAATGTAGGTTTAAAGTGAGGGAAATTTTATAGAATAAGAGCAATTCTAACAACATAAGAATGACTGAGAAACAGGCCTCCAGGGAGGGCCCCTAGTGGGATGTTACATTACAGCCCTTTGCCAGGGGTGTACCTAACCTGAGTTACAGACCTAGCTTCTTTGAATGCATCTGATAAAAAGACTACTTAGTACACCTCTTAAGATTATTCAAATAAGTTATAAGAACACACCTCAAAATTTTACACCAAGGCTATTACCTTTCTTAGACCTTAGCAAGGCCAAGGCATATACAAGATAAAGAAAACCCAAGTGATTTAAGTTTTCCCTAAATTTTTCTTTGAGGGAGAAGGGATGTAGAAATCAGTTAGTATGAGATAGCTTTCTATGGAACTAAAACAGGACAGCTACTCTAGCATGAAAACCATGCTTAGTATGATCACTGTTTTTTCCTAGTCCAAGGTTCCCCAAAAGTGAGCTGGTCTGAGTTAGAATCCACACAAACCAGATACTTTACTCGGCAGGTTCAAAAGTATATACAATTTCAAAGATTAGGCTGACTATAGTTTAAAAAACATACATGCTGGAGACCTGTTAAATGAAAACTTAAATCTGATCATAATCTAAGATATAGTGACAAAGTATGTTTGGAAATATCAAGACCTAGAGTCTCCTTCTGGGTAGGTTTTGGGACAGATTATCACAAGACAGTTGTGAGGGTATCACAGCCCCATTTAATGTATTAATAATCATTTGTTATTACTGACAGTGGCCAGTAAGTAGCTTCATTTACCCACAGGGGCCCAGCTACAAGAGGAGAAACTCTCCTTGAAACAGAAGTGTGTGTGTGTGTGTGTGTGTGTGTGTGAGAGAGAGAGAGAGAGAGCGAGAGAGAGAGAGAGAGAGAGCGCACACACCTGTGTGGGAATCTCTTCACAGCATCCCTTAAAATCATAAGATGCCCTTAAACTCTAAAAAGCAGGACCTAGCTAGATAAAAGATATCAAAAGCTGGCCACTAATTTCCCTGGGCTGGCCCTTGGTGCTTGTTAGATTATGGATGCTTATTAAATCCTTCAAAAATGTCATATGATGGCATTTCACATAGGAGGTCAGGATTGCTGGTTATACCAACAGTCTACATGAAAGCTCTCTTCAAGCTGTGTTTCTTCCTTGAAGTGGTTTCTTTCCCAATTCCATTTAAAAAGACCAGAAAAATAAGAGAAGTTGCCAGCTGTTTTCCATGGAAGCAACCACAACACCAAGGCAACTGCTGAGCTTCTATTTTTTTTCTGGTAATTCAGAGAAATTATCCTTAGCCAAATACATGGTGCTTCCACAGTGCTCAGACAGATGGAATATATGGAATTTAGATCTATTAAAGGTACAACCTGAAGACTTTCCCAATTGGTATTGACCCTATGAACACCTGTCAGGCAGTCTATTTCAACCTCGGAACAGGCAGCTCCATAAACAAAATATTTTAAAGGATGGCTTTCGCCTGTCTCCCAGTTCATGTCTGACTCAACCCCTGGAGGAAACAGAATTCTTGAGGAGAGCTGTTAAGTGATTAGGTCCTCTAATTGCATGGCCTGATGATTTTAACAGACCAGTAAGAAGCTGTGTTCAATTTGCATGTACAGCAAACTAAAAGAATACACTTGTACAATGATGTGCCAGCATGTAACACATGCAATAAATCTGTTGAATAAATATATACTTCTTATTATACTTGCTTTGGCTGATAAAACATCCAATTGCTCCTCGTCAATGAATGACTCCTTATGCCTGGAAGTTAGGTGCTGACTATATGATTATCCAGCCTATTGCTTTTACTTAATCTTGAATCATGTCATCCCACTGTCATCAGATTTGGGGAATTACAGCTGCATTTTAGGCCAAACGCTATTTCAAAGGTGCACGTTTGTCTGTCTGTCTGCCTTTTTGGCTCCAGGATTCAGCCTTCTGTTCACAAGACCAGGCCCTTGGCTCTCATTCTATGCTACTTCTCTAGTCCCCATGGCCTCCTCTGTTCCTGACTCTTCCTTAAGACACCAAATGGGTGTCATGGTAAAAGAGACGCACAGGCGAGCAGCTTGCCAGGAATTTCTACCCTGCTCTCCTCTGTTTGCCCTGGTCTGGAGGTGGCCATTAAAAACGCTTCTAACACTTATTCTTTTTTTTTTTTTTTTAATTTTTTTTCAATGTTTATTTATTTTTGGGACAGAGAGAGACAGAGCATGAATGGGGGAGGGGCAGAGAGAGAGGGAGACACAGAATCGGAAACAGGCTCCAGGCTCTGAGCCATCAGCCCAGAGCCTGACGCGGGGCTCGAACTCATGGACCGCGAGATCGTGACCTGGCTGAAGTCGGACGCTTAACCGACTGCGCCACCCAGGCGCCCCTCTAACACTTATTCTTGATAGCCAGCCAGTGCCCCAGGACTCCCACGAGAACTAACAAAATGACAAAATCACAAAAGACTCTACATCACTCTGTTCTCTTATGGCTTTCATTTTCCATTAAAATAATTTGATAATTATTTTCTAAAGTATGTGAGAAACAATTTTTCCACAGGTTGACAACATATGGTTATTGTCACATTTCTTATTTCTTGCCAATCTAGAAGGTGTGAAATGATGTTCGTCTTATTATGGGTTTATTCTGCAATCTCCCTACCTTTGTTTCTTAAGGATACACTAAGTTTTCAACAGAAAAATCAATCACTGCTGTGGTTCCAAGCACCAATCTCATAGAACCCTCTAGTACTACTCAGTACGATTCAAATCATCAGTTCAGCCATATTTTATTTGTGTTCCTATTTTTCCCAACAGAAGACTTTCTGGACACTTGGATTAACTAGAAGCTAAATGTTGTTTATAACAGTGGGTTAATAGAAGGTACAAAATCAATTTTTTCCAAAATTTCAAACAGAAGTGAAACTCTTCCTCAAGCTACAACTGTATTTTTCATGGCGTGGGATTGAAAGGACTATTTACCTAAGTATTCAGCAACTGCAAGACTACCGCTTTCATCAAAAGCAACTCGTGCCTGTGAAAAAGAGCAAACATGATGTGATAGTGATGTTTAAAGAAAGAATCATTTGAGACTTTAATTCTGATTTCACTAGATGATAAAGAAAGCTATCAGTAGTAATAACCAGGAAGAGCCAAGATTAATGTAATCCTTCCCACAGTCTCCAACTTCCCAAGCACTTGTGGTCATCTTGTACTAACAGCATTTGTTCAGTGCCTGTGACCGTCTCCCGTGACTGCCAACTTAGTTACACCTGTGGTCTGCGCTATAATGGGCAATGTACGTTCTGCTGCTGAAGAACTTCAGTCTTCTGGAAAGACAGCCTATCAACAGCGAGTATTTCAGGAGACAATGGGTGGTGGGTTGTTTAATTTTAGTATCAGGTATCTATCAGTCTTGGGAGAGTGGCGTAATTTTGGTAAATTATACCATTTACATCAAAAGTTCTCCTGACTCTGCAGTGCACATTGTTGACTTACAGAAAAATGAGGGTTAGGGCCAAGTCCCCAAGTCTAAGAAAGAAAAAGGTGAGAGGTGCAACCATTACAGAAGAAAGTATGCTGAATGGCAGCAATTCATGAGGGTGGAAGGTTGACTGCCTGGCACTGTACCTCTCTCTTCAGTCAGGCTCTCTCAGCCTTTCTTTGGCTCAGGAAGCACAGGGCAGAGGGGAGAAATAAATATGCCCCAAAAGGATTGAGAGCTCCCATAAATATGAATTATAGAAGGAGTCCTAGTTTTTTAGAATAGCAGGAACCATTTTTTTTAATGTTTATTTATTTTTGAGACAGAGAGAGACAGAGCATGAATGGGGGAGGGTCAGAGAGAGAGGGAGACACAGAATGTGAAGCAGGCTCCAGGCTCCGAGCTGTCAGCACAGAGCCCGATGAGGGGCTCGAACTCATAGAGTGTGAGACAATGACCTGAGCCAGAGTCAGAAGCTCAACTGACTGAGCCACCCAGGTGCCCCAGGAACCATTTCTAAGGAGGATTCCTCAAACATTATTTCCCCGAGACCAATGTTTTTAATGTGACATTCTAGAACAGTCAGCATGAGACATACTCAGCTTTTATTGACATCCATTCCACACCATCTGGTACTTTATAACCTATTACTTTGAAAGTTTGCTAGTTGACTTTAGAATGTTTGTTTTCTCTTCCAACTAGGTTGTAAGTACATCGAAGGAAGCAGCTGAAATTTCCACTGCATTTAGTGCCTACTATTGGTTGAAGACATAGCCAGCAGGTTGGTTTCCTATTTTCCTATGAGTGCTTATATGATTTTCACTTTTATAAAAGGACTGTAGTGTTGTCTTCCCATTTAGGAACAGTGGAACCCAAAGAAGGAGAACAAATAGATTTACAGGTATTATCTGGAAGATACCTACATTCCACAGGAAGAAACATTAATTAGTTCTGGCTTAAAAAGAAGAGTTTTGGGCAGAAAACCCACCTTTTTCTCTAATGGAGAATTTTCCCAGATGCAAGAGCTCCTCTACCATATGTAGATAAAAATTTCCACATGCAGAGAGCCAAAAGGCCTCCATTTATCACTGTGTAACTGCAGTAGCTTTGATAGTGCCATTTCTACTGATATTCAATTCACTCATTCCTCCTCCCTCCTTTTTTTTTCTATCATAAAACACAAAGTAACAGTGATTCTCATCCAATCCTTCTGAGTGCCTTGATGGTTCTTGCTGATGACTGGTTCAAGGCATTTTAGAAGAGTCTGACAAGCATGCTACGGATTATTTTTTATTAAGTTATCATAATTTCCAGCAAACACTGATTTCAAAACCACAAATATGTGCCATTACAGAGGCTTGTTTAAGAGGCCCATGGGACACAGAGAAGGCAGAGACCAGCCCTGTAAGAGGTGATGCGAAAGGTTTCCCAGGGGTGGGGGTGAAGTGTGAGCTGGTCTTAAAGACAGACCATCTAGGGTGGAGGCTTTATAATTCATGCTAAGAGGTCAGGGATTAACAGAAAAACTGTTGGCAAACTCTAAGCATTGTTTTTAAATATGGCATGGCTAGATTTATTTTGTGGGAAAGCTCTGTCAACATGAAGCCAGAGTGAAAGGCACTGAAACTCAGGTGGAGGGACAGAGCCTTGCAGTGGCCCTGGCAAGAGGTGCAAGTCTGAATCGGAGCAGCGATATTCCCAGAACATGGGGTTGAAAGACAGAGATATTTTTGAGTAAAACGGAATCCAACTGACCAGTGGGATGTCAGGAGTGAGGGAGAAAAGGAGATGGATTTCCAGGCCAGGAGAGCAGCTGAGTATTGTACCATGTACTGAGCCTGACACTGGGGAAAGCACAATTTTTACCAGGAGGCTGTGGGAAGGAGATAAAGATTGGATTAATTCTCAACAACTCTAGAGCTCCACCCATGTATGTGGCCTGGTGGGGTTAATGATTCGGACACCACTGCAATGATTTTTACCTTTACTGCCAACCCGCTGAGACCCCCCACCACAGAACCCCAGAGACATTTGTATTAGGGACAGTTTCTGTGCTTGGTCCATGCAGGTGGTTGTTAGACACTGGCATCCTTAATTTATAACTAGCCACCTGTTTCTTTTCAAATACTTTGGTCATAGACCTGTGCACACACCCACACAGCAGCCTGCGTGTGAAGCCCCACACGTGCAACGGCAACAGGCGGGCAGAACCATGAATTCTGCCAGCCACAAAAAGTTCTTTTCTAAAATCCCTGTAGAGCTAGTCTGAACTCTAAAGCCTGAGCACACATTCTTTTTTTCTTCGGCTTTCTTCTGTGCAGTAGCATCAGGAAGAGGAGGCAAAGCCCAAAGCCAACACGGGAGGAAAATGCTTCGTATCTTCATAATCATGAAATCAATACCTCTGCAGCCTTTCCTACCACCTCACTCTGCAAAATTCTAGCAAAAGCTCTATAATCAGAAAAATGCAAATTAAGGCAATAATGAGATACTATCATTCACCTATTAAATTACTTAAGGTTTTTAAAAAATCCATAAGACATGAAGTTGGTTAGTGGTATAATGAAATGGATACTTTCTAGAAAACAATTTAGTAATGAGTATCAGTGATTTAAGATACACTCTGTGACCCAGTAATTCCATTTCTGGAAATCTATTTTAAGAAAATAATCATTGATTTGACCACAGGCTTATGTACAAAAATATTCATTATAGTATTCAACAATGGGGATGGTTAAATAAATTATACATATATCCACATGCAGACATTAAACATCAGGATTTCAAAGAATTCTTAACCACAGGAAGAAGTGCTCATTCTTTTTTTTTTTTAATTTTTTTTCAACGTTTATTTATTTTTGAGACAGAGACAGACAGAGCATGAACAGGGCAGGGGCAGAGAGAGAGGGAGACACAGAATCAGAAGCAGGCTCCAGGCTCTGAGCCATCAGCCCAGAGCCCGACGCGGGGCTCGAACTCACGGACCGCGAGATCATGACCTGGCTGAAGTCGGAGGCTTAACCGACTGCGCCACCCAGGCGCCCCAAGAAGTGCTCATTCTATATAAGATAGGTGAAAAAAAACCCAGTAATGAGCATAGGGAAAAAAAGAGAGAGAGAAGCAAATCAAGAAACAGGCTCTTAACTATAGAAAGCAAAATTAATGGTTACCAGAGGGGAGGTAGGTGAGGGGATGGGTGAAGTAGATGATGGGGATTACGGAGTGCACTTCTGATGAGCACAGAGTGCTCTAAGGAAGTGCAGAATCATGATATTGTACACCTGAAACTAACAGAACACTGCATGTTAACTAACTGGAATTTAAATAAAAATAAAACAAAAAACATAAAACAAAAAACCCACCTAAAAACCAGGATACAAAATTATACAAACAGCATGTTAGAAATTTTTGAAAAAGAAAAAAGAAAAGATGGAAAAACCTCAAAACAGTGCTTATTGCTAAATGGTGAAATTGTTCAGTCTTTAAAAAAATTTTTTTGCCTCTTCCAAATGTTTTATAACCTTTACCATTACTATTGTTTGCAAAATAGAAACAATAGCTAAAAATTAATCTAAAGTAAATGAGCCAAAAGAAAATGGGTAAAATGTGATTAGAAATATCAGATGTGATTTATATTATCAATTGTTCAAAGTCCTCACTATAAGGGATCTGGGTAGCTCAGTCAGTTAAGCATCCGACTTCAGCTCAGGTCATGATCTCACAGATCATGAGTTCGAGCCCTATGTCAGGCTCTGTACTGACAGCTCAGAGCCTAAAGCCTGCTTCAGATTCTGTGTCTCCCTCTCTCTCTGCCCTCCCTTGCTTGCATTATGTCTCTCTCAAAACTAAATAAATATTTAAAAAAATTCGAAGTCCTTACTATAAAAAAGGCAAGAAATAATGCAATATATGAGAATTACACATCTTTTTATTGCCCAGCAAAAGTTGAAGAAAGACAACTCACTTGTTAATACTGGTATCCCCCACTTTGTAAAAGTTTGCATAAGGCCACTTGGCTTTTATGAAACACCTACAATTTGTACCTGTTTTCACTAACTGAAATAAATCTGAAGAGGATTTTCACTTTTGTGAAAAAAAGGTAAAGAGCAAAAATAGCGCTCAGTGTTTGTTTTGCAGCAAGCCGTGGTAGAGGCAGCATGCACCCCAAGCAGTGATAGTGGCACCCCAAGCTCCTTCCCCAGAACTACAGTCAGCATCACAGCATCAAACTGTCAGAGCTTTGAACTGTATTGGTCCAGCCTCTGTCCTTTATCTCCATTTATTTTGTGCATCTGCCAGCAAATTAGAAAATACTAACAGAAGTTATTTTTTGGGGTTTGGAAGGGCTCGAAATATTTTCATATATCCAACTTAATCCAACTAGTTGCATACTCACCTGAATCATTTTAGTGTGGACCCCCTGCCCCATTTTGATTCCACTATGAGTCATCAGCACAGACCCATCCAGGTAAATGGGAACCAGGGCAGCAGCCTAACCAAAAGAGATGAAAATGGTTTCCATGTTGTTTTTGAGTGACGTTGTCATATTTCCTGTCAATTAAAACATTTTCCCTGGATAATGTATTGAATTGTTGAATCACTATACTGTACTACTACAACTAATAAAACACTGTATGTTAACTATACTGGAATTAAAATTAAAAAGATGTAATAAACTGTTCGAAGCCCGAAGACATACAGAACAGGCCATGGGCAGAATTTGACCCACTCTGTAGTTTGCCAACCTTTACTTTAATAGTTTAATGTTAAATGATAACCAAATATTAGCATAGAAATTGTCCTCAAAAACCAAGTGTGTGCTTCACTGTCAGTCTATTCTAGAAGGTATTAAAATGTACCAAGTGAAAATACATAAATAAAACAAAACATTTTCCCTGGAAATGATCCCCTCCTTTCCATATCCTGCCAAAACAGGCACACTTTCCCCCTGCCCTGAGAGCACTAAGTAGAGCCAGGGCAATGCTGTGTCAAGTGCTCTCTCATGATCACTCCACAAGAGGGCAGACTGTCACGGGATGGCTTTGAGGCCGGGGGAGGACTGTATTCCTTAAGCTACTATTTCTTCATGAGGACATTTGAGCATATTGGCACCTTTAAGGATCTCCATAATTCAGAGTGGAACAACAATCTAGGTTTGGGGGTTTTTGTGGGGAGGGAGGTAGTTTTAAAATGCCAAGTTCTGTGTAGATAGGTTGAGGCAGGGGAGAACTGTTTATATGAACGTATGTTCCCATAGTTGTAGGTATGATACAGAGAAGCAAAACCCAAAATCCAAATAAGACAGGATAGACAGACATAGTTTGCCACAAAATGAACTAAGCCCACTCCAAATTATTCTGGCGCAGAATTATAGAGCTTTAGTTGGAAGAGAACTTGGAAGTAATCTTATCTAACTGTACAGTTTCCCACAGGGATCCAGAAAGAACCAAACTGCTAACATAGAATTAAAGGCTGCTTTAATCAGAAACATCCAGTCTCCAGCTAAACATGTTTTATAATCAACAAGAATGTGCCTTCTTACAATTTTGTTCATGCTAAAATAAGGGGTATAAAGATATCCGAGGAGGCTGCAGAAAACAAGGCTGGTCTTTTTACTTTGAGTTTCTAGTATAAGAGCAGTATTAACACACACAGTCCTAGGAGAAATGCTTCCAGTGGTTCCATTGTAGTTTAAGAAGCCCTGCAAGACATCTTTGTAGCTGCTCAACTGGGAGATGCCAGCCTCACAGGCGTGGTCTGGGCCAGCAAGGGGTGACTTAAAGTTCTGTCAGCTAGGTTTCTTAATATCTAAGCTTCTAGGCAGAGTGGCATAATAATCTAGGATTTATAAAGGCAGGATCTTCAGGAAATTCTGGTAACAAGTTAATTTGTATACAATGAAGATAAAATTTTAATAAACCTTCACTACTCAGATTACTTATAAACAACCCTGGTCATAAGTGAAAGTCAATGGAATCACATGTCAATCACCAGATAAACTCAAGGAATGAACTACAGATGGATGCTCTGACCACCAGAAAGAACTTCATTGCCACTGGTGGGCCATGAGCCACACTTGGAGTACTGCCTCTTTATTGATATCCAAAGATTTACATTATTCCAGTGAATGACTAACAGAAGGTTCTATCATTCTAAATAAGATACTGACAGTGAAAATGGGCTCTACTTACCTGGGTCAGCAGGTGTAAACTAGGAATGTTTTGGTCAAATAGGGACATAGGGATACCCTTTGTCAGCCCAAGGGAGAATCAGAACCTTGAGGAAAGCATTGTTGCCATGATAATCATGCCCAAGAGCCTTGGGAAAATACATCAGAGCGTGTTTTACTGTTTGTTCACACATCACTCCTGGAAACACCATCTTGTCATTCTGGCCATTTGTTCTGAAAATAATAAAGCTAAGGAGTGGCATCCCCTGCAGAGAGCCTAGTGCTGGCTGCCCTGGTTGCTCATCAGATGCCAGGTGATGGCAGCTGCAAGAGCTGCTCCTGGGCTGAACTCTATGACACTTCAGTGTCGTCTGCTATAACATGAGCCCCCTGAAAGGAAGGACCATGTCCTAAGGCATCCCTTGGGATGTAACATAGTATCTCACACATTGTAAGTGCCCAATAAAAGTTTGATAAATGAATTTACAACAGCATAGTGATTTGATCTGTTTCTGAAGCTTTTAAAGTCTGTATTTGGCCTCCTTGGCTCTGCAAGCAATTCAGAAGTTGCTTATGGCAATTTGTAGTTGGCACATGTGATTGAGCTACAATTACAGTGGATTGTGCATTTCCTCCATTGTGTGACCCTCCTGGCAACAGTACCCTGCCTGCGTGTCCAGGGAAGCATTTCTTTCAGAGACTGCTGAGTAATTTGTTCCATGTGCTGCTGCAATCCCCTTGGGTCATTTAAAATGTCAAATTTGGTTCAGTTAAGTGGCACCACCGGATGGTTCATTGTTATCGCCACAAAGGAAAATTCTGCAAAGCTTCATCTATGAAATCGGCACAACTGGAGCATTAGAACAGATGGTTCTCCAATATAAATTGGGGGCTGAGTCTGTGAAATTTAAATCATCAAGCAATGACTGCTGGTATTGGTGAGAAGTTTGCTTTGGTTCCAGATTCCCAAAATGTCTCAGTCATTCAAGCACTTGAGTTTCTACTCTGTGTTGGGGTACTGGGGATGTGGAGGTTAATTAGATATTGTCTGTTCTTCCGTGTTCACAGGCTAGTAATTAAATATACCACAGGGGAGGTATGTTTGACACCCTCAGCTGTTGGGAGCACAGCGGCTGCCTCTGCACAGGGAGACAGCACGGAATGATAAAGACACATGACAAGACAGTCTTCAAGTCAAATCCTTATTCTCAATAGCTAAATGTCCTTGGGCAAGAGACTGAACTTCTATGGGCTTTAGTTTCTTCTTTTATAAAACAGAATCATACTACTCAACAAAGATGAGATATGGGTTAAATGAAGTGGGCAATACAAATTCCCCAGCCTTGGGCCTTATAGATAGAAGGTGCTCAAATACCATTTCTAGTTCCCTTCTCAGAACAGTCTTTCAGCATATGGCTTCCAGGAAGCAGCTTGACCGATCTCAAACTCCTCAATTAGGCCCTAAGTAAATGTTTTCAGCATAAAAACTGGTTTCCAGGAAAAGATGGGTAGGATTGGTGTGTGCATTGGGGGAAGCTCCTCAAGAGACTTCGAGAATGAGACTTTGTACTGCTTGCTGGCTGTTGTCTAGTTTCCTCCCTGCTGAGCTGAATCCCACCTCAGTTCCCACCAAAAGGTGCCATGGAGAGACATCTGAGAGGACACTGCTTCTGGAGCCTCTCAGATCTGAGTTTCCAGCCCTGGTCCCATGTGTCTCCAGATGTGGGACTTCAGGCAAGTTATTAGATAAAATCTCAAAGAACTTATAGCATAGTAGGTAACTATGATATGATATGATAGCTCAGTACCTATCATTATTTTTTATCTACTTTTAAAGATATTTCTGATAAGGGAAATGGAACAGGTCTGGTCTACTGCGGATATGAGATATTAAGTAACGGCAACAGTTAAGTAGAGACAGGCTGCCATTTCTATCACAGCTTCCTGCCCTGGGATTGCTGGAAGATCTGTAAACAATAGGCACTGTTTCCCCAGTGATCCTGGCCAGTCCGCTCAGGGACAGATGGACCAGACTGATCCCTCTGTTAACTGCTGGCTAATCAGTTTACTCCCAAACCTTGAACCAACATCCACTGCTCACTAACCCTTTTCTAATGGTAGTTTTCCCCTCTCCCCTCCTGCTGAATAATCTTGGTTTTGCCTTTATTCCTCAACCACAGTCTCTTGATGGTCTCCCTCAACTGGGTAAACTGTGTGCAGATGACTAAATGGCTCTGTGTTGTTTTCACTATCATAAAAAGGCATGGAATGAGAAGGCTGCAAAAAGATCACCGCTTGTATTGTTATGATTCTCCCTGAGCTACCACCTGTCTATAACCAAATTGCATGAAAACATTCTAATATTATACCAAAGCTGTGCCAGGATGGTTAGGTGAAAGGGTGGGTATAGGAATGAGGGAAGAACTTTCTTGCCCATTTTTTTCTGACCTCCTCTGCTCCCTTAACACACAGCATACGTACTAGTGTTCCTCACAGCCCCACCCCCCTTATCTCTAATCTGTCATCACTCAAAGCACCTGCCATTTCGTTTTCATGGCTCAGCCAAAGGTGTGAATTCTGCAAAGGGGAGTGACAACAGTTTTGAGGGCTCTACCATCTTCTCCACACATATATATGCATATATAAGAATGCACATAACAGGGGTCCCAAATCACTGCTGTACAGTGAGCGAGAACACAGCAGACCACCAGCTATTCAGGTAAGTTGCATTCAAGAATGAGTGGGTAGAAGCAGGGATTTAGCAAACAAACAGGGAATTTATTTAATCAATTGAAACTACAAGAGCAGATATCCAATCCTCCCCTTCACATAACTCTTAGCAGCTAAGAAATGAACAAACTTTTTTTTAATGTTTATTTTGAGAG
Source organism: Leopardus geoffroyi (assembly GCF_018350155.1). Classification (NCBI taxonomy): domain Eukaryota; kingdom Metazoa; phylum Chordata; class Mammalia; order Carnivora; family Felidae; genus Leopardus; species Leopardus geoffroyi. Next base: position 186,822,736 of record NC_059328.1, on the reverse strand, counting down.
AGAGAGAGAATGTGCGTGTGAGCAGGGGAGGGGCAGAAAGCATGAGAGAGAGAGAGAGAGAGAGAGAGAGAGAAAGAATGAGAGAGAGGGAATCCCAAGCAGGCTCCATGCTTCGTACCACAAACTATGAAAACATCACTTGAGCTGAAATCAAAAGTTGGACATTTCACTGAGCCACCAGGCACCCCAGAAATGAACAAACTTCTAAAATTGTGTTTTGAAAAAATTATTTGAATGATTTACTTTTCTGACTTTAGTTTACCCCACCCACTAAAATGGAGGGTGCACCCAAATGCCTTGCAGCTTGCAGTTTCTATTTCATGGTCCAGAAACACAGAAACATAGAGTAGCTGGAGTCTTGGCATTCATCTGACCCACTGTCTTACTTTATACTAGAATGATCTGGGCCCAGAGCAAGTTGACTCAGTTGCTTAATGCCATGGCCAAAAGAAGGCAATAGGTCTCCTGACTTCCCAACAAGAATGCTTGTTACTAACCCTGGGGAATCCTGCAAAGGAGACTTTATCTTCTCTGGAGAAAAGCTAGCTTGACTAAGCACAACTTTGGTGAAGGTTAACAAACAGGCATTGCAACCACATGGCTAATCCAACTTAATAGAAAGCTTCCCCAACACCTTTTGATTTGTCTGTTTGGAGAACTGACCTGACCAGCAGCGACTGAGCCAAAGCTGACAGAAAACTTCAGGGGGACCACAGCCAGCCCTTTTTTCTTCCAATAAGTCTCTGAATTGAATTTTTCCATGGCTGCTTTCCTCAGAGAGAAGGAAGACACGGACATACATTCTTTCCAACACTGAATCAGGGCCTTGGCATTAATCTCTTGTTTGATCAATTTCCTGTACATGTTCATCATTCGGACATATAAAAGAAAAGGAGATTAAAATAGGGCAACAGACATAGTCTCTTCCATTCACTGTCATCCTAGTCAAGCTCTACTCATCCCATCAGGCTCAAACTGAGTTCCTCTTACTCCTTTTTGAAGCCCTTCCCCGCACATAATTTCTCCTCTATTTGGAGATTCTCTCAAATATGTTAGCACTTACATGCCTTCTATGCTGCTCTGGTGTGAGTTCAAAGGAAGGTATCCTTTCCTTATATAACTCAGTACAGTCCAAGTACACAGGAGACTCCTAATTCTAGTTGCACTTGTGAATATCTATTGAAAGGTAATCCTGATTTTAACTTCCAGGACATGATCTACACAACTTGAATTATTCAGATGCTGTCACAAGACCACTCATTTCCAAAAAGGAAAGTACGAAAGCTTGTTTATACATAACCAATAACTAAGATGAAGAACAAATTAAGATTCTATCTCAGGATGTCTGAGCCATGAGTAGAATTCTTGCTACATTCTCAGAATCAGTGACTAATGCCCCTGGCAGAGAACAAAAAATGCCAAGTACATCATATTCTCAGTTGAGAAAACTCTCAGCTGTTCTTGCCAGTGACCTCCCAAGCTGACAGGTGCCATTACAGACATACACTCTCCCGACAGCCCTAAAGAAGTTCCCAGGTCATTATAAGAGAAATGTTAGAAATTAGTAAGCTGTACCATTCTGGGGGAGGCAGTGTTTTTAAGGGTGGCTGTTCTCTCCTCCAACTTCCCCAAGGATGGAAGGAGATCATTATCTAATGCCACCAGTGCAACAGAACATCTGGGAGGGAGGCTGTGATGAGATGGCCAGAAGGGAAGGGCAGGGACCCCCACAAGTTCAAGAAACATAAAGAAACTGGCTCCTGTCTATGGCCACAGATTCTAATATTGAATAGAAAGTCAGATGAACTTGGGGATGGGGCTTTCCAAGGTTTGTGGCAGCATGGGGCAAAGAGGCATCAGGAAATGCCACATGAGGTGCCAGCTGAGGGTCAGTTGGAGATTTAACGAACTCTCACAGGGAACTATTGATTTCTGAGAGAGCTAGCAGAAATGGAACCCTCAGACACATACTTGAAAAGTGGCTACATCTAAGCAAAGAAAGGACGAGAGCTTGCTGGGAAGAGGCTGTCTCCTCTGGTCCTCCCTTCCCTCTCTGCCCCAACAGCACAGCAGAAGGCACAGAATAGGGAAGGGGTAAAAGAAAGCACACTGTATCTCCCCAGTCTAACTCCGCTCCAGGATTCTGAGTGGAAGAGGCAGAGGGAAGGGAACAGAAACTGGGACCCAGACTTTAAAAACGGAAAGGAAACCATTTTAGTAATTGAATGACTAAAACTTCATGACACCTGCCTGGGATGTTAAAGGAAGTAGGAAAAAGAAGTGTTTGACAGGACTTGTTGGCAGCAGTAATGTCCTCAACCAAAGGAGACTGCTCACTGAATGAGCTGGAATCCAAAGCTCCCTCCTCAATATCCTCTGTCTCCAGGATTTTTAGGAAAGAGCCTGAGAAAGACAAGGATCACTGAACTTTGGAGTCCTGGCTCTGTCTTAAGTAGTTAGCTGTGTTACTTCCGGCAAATCACTTAGCCCCTCTGAATCTCAAACTCCTCAACCTGAATGACACCCAATTGTTCTCCTTGCTCCGGAGCTTGAAGTCTTGTGGAAGAGAGACTAGGTAGCATTACCTTCTCAGGAGCCAAACCACAGCTGGCTGCAACTTCAGTGATCCAGGACTCACTGATCAGCTGTGCCTGAGGAAAGCCAAAGCCACGCAGAAGTGTGTTGGATGGAAGGCTGGTGCTTTAGAGCTAATGCATTTTTTTTTTTAGGTTTCAGACATTTGCCAAAGACACTGAAGCATTCATAGGCTTTAAATACTGGGTCTACAGAATGTAATGAATAAAATATCCTGGAAAACATGAAAAAAGTGTTTTGGTATTTGGCCTAGTGCATTGGTTCTCAACCAGAGGCAATTTTGTCCTCTCTCTTCCCTGGTAACCTCTAGAGATACTTTTGGTTGTTAACACCGGAGGGCAGCTGTGCCACTGACATCTAGTGGGTAGAGGCCAAGAATACTGCTTGACATACCACAATGCACAGGACAGCCCCACAACAAAGAATTATCCTGTCCAGAATATCAATAGAGCTGTGGTTGAGGTCTAATGCTTGCATTTGGGAAAAGAAATCTAAGTATGGGAAAGATGCAGATAATACAAAGACACAGATTTAGCAACTCTGGACTTATTCTGGGGGTGCCAGTAAATAATATATGGCTATCCCTGGAATGTGGGTCTTTATTTATTTATTAAAATATTCCTTAACTATTAAACATTTTCTGAATTATATAATTTTATCTAAGACTTTCCAGAATGTAAACTTGCTTCTTAAAGCACTTACAAATAATAATTCATCCAGGGAGGCACCTCCATTGCTATAATACTCCATATCCAGGGCCAACATTCTGCCAACATTCATGAAGCCAGCCTAGGAAAAGAGAACTGACTTTTTAAAAAAATGCTTTAATGTTTTTATTTATTTTTGAGACAGAGAGAGACAGAACACGAGCAGGGGAGGGGCAGAGAGAGAGGGAGACACAGAATCTGAAGCAGGCTCCAGGCTCTGAGTTGTCAGCACAGAGCCTGACGCGGGGCTCAAACTCATGGAGTGTGAGATCATGACCTAAGCTGAAGTCAGATGCTCAACCGACAGAGCCACCCAGGCTCCCCATAAGAGAGAACTGACCTTTAATACTAGTGTTGGGGACCATGTTTCTCTATATTTTATTTTGTCACTTGTGAATCCTTACATAGATAAAAAATTTCATGACACTGGGTTTGGCAATGATTTCTTGGATATGACACCAAAAGCACAGGCAACAAAAGAAAAAAAAAATAGATAAATCAGACTACATCAAAATTTAAAACTTCCATGTATCAAAGGACACAATCAATAGAGTGAAAAGGCAGACCAGAGAATGGGAGAAAAATTTTCAAATCATATATCTAATAAAGCATTAATATCCAGCATGTATATGAATTCCTACAACTCAACAACAATAAAAAAACTTGATTAAAAAGTGGGGAAAGGATTTGAAGAAACACTTCTCCAAATATTCAAATATCCAATAAGCACATGAAATGATGCTCAACATCACTAGTCTTTAGGGAAATGCAAATCAAAATCATAAGATACCACCTCACATCCAGTAGAATGGCTACTATAAAAAAAACCAACAACAACCAACCAGCCAGTAACAGAAAGTAGTAAGTGTAGGTGAGTATATGGTGAAATTGGAACCACTGTGCATTGCTGGTGGGAATGTGAAGGAGTGAAGCTGCTGTGGAAAACAGTATGGCAGTTCTCAAATAATTAAACATAGAAATATAATATGATGCAGCAATCCCATTTTTGGGTATTTAATCAAAAGCATAGAAAGCACAGTCTTTTATATTTTTTTATTTTTATTTTTAACATTTATTCATTTTCGAGAGACAGAGACAGAGCGCAAGCAGGGGAAGGGCAAAGAGAGAGGGAAGCATCATAATCTGAAGCAGGCTCTGAGTTGTCAGCACAGAGCCCAACACAGGGCTTGAACTCACGGACCATGAGATCATGGTCTGAAGTCAGACCCTTAACTAACTGAGCCACCCAGGTGCCTTGAAAGCTCGGTCTTGAAGAGCTATTTGTACATCTATGTTCATAGCAACATTAGTCACACACAATAGCCAAGGTGTAGAAGCAATCCAAGTGTCCATCAATGGATGAATGGATAAATAAAATGTGACACATACAACAGAATATTATTCAGCCTTAAAAAGGCAGGATTCTAACACATGCTATAATATGGATGAACTTTGAGGACATTATGTTAAGTGAAACAAGCCAGTCACAAAAGGATAAATACTGTTTGATTCCATTTCTATCAGGTACCTAGTGTAGTCAAATTCCTAGCAAGTAGGATGGTGGTTTCTATGGGGCCACTGGGGGAGGAAGAAATGGGGACATCTTGCTTAGTGGGTGCGGAGTTTTAGTTTTACAAGATGAAAAGAATTCCAGAGATGGCTGGCGGTTATGGTTGCACAACAAAGTGAATATACTTAATGACACTGACCTGTACACTTAAACATGGCTAAGATAGCAAATTGTATGTTGTATGCATTTTGCTACAACTAAAAATAATAATAAAGGAAAAAAAGAATGGTAGAGAAAGATATAAAAGCAAAACAAAGACTCTTCCTATGCAATTCATGACTACTGTTCAACCAGTCCTTTTCTTTCCTCCTAATGCGAGTCAACTGCATACTTCTTAACCTCCTATTCTTGCCCCAACTCCTTGAATTCTGGCTCCACATTTCTACCTGAACCTTCTCCCCTGAAGCCACCTAACCTAATCTCCAAATCTGGTGACCTGCTCATAATGGATTCAGCACATGTTTCCCAGAGGGCCCAATTCGACAAAAACTCTCAGCAGCATTTGGTGCTGCTGGAGGTCTTTTACATAAAAATCTTTGCTATTAATATGTACCCAGGTGTGCCTGGGTGTCCGACTTGATTTCTGTTCAGGTCATGATCTCATGGTTTGTGAGTTTGAGCCCTGCATCAGGCTCCACTCCTTCAGCTTGGGATTGTCTCTCTCCCTGTCTCTGTGCCCCTCCCCTGTTCATGTGCCCTCTCTTTCTCTCTCTTAAAAATAAACATTTAAAAAAAACTACATGTCCAATATCCCTGCTTTCTATCTGCATTCTGCTTCAATATCTCTGAACTTATTAGAGTTCACTTTGTGATTTCTGTTGAAAAGAACCAAATTCAAACCGAAGTAGTAGTCAAGGGCAAAGTCTATGAATTCCAGCAGTTTAATTTTGGGTCCCGGCTCTGCCACTTAACTAGCCCTGTGATGCTAGCTAGGCTAGCTATAGAATCTATCTGTGAAATGGCAATAAATAAGGTAATGCATGGAAAAATTATAGGTGAGTGACTGAAACACAGCAAATGTTCTAAATACAAATTATTAATATTACTATTATAGGTGTTATTGATATCATCTCCTGTCCTCACTCTATATTAGAAAACATTTTCTCATAATTATCATCACCACTATGCTTTTGGCCTCTATAACTATAACCAGCCCATTTAATAAAGTTCCATATTGGTGCAAGACATTTGTACTTAAATGTTCTGTATTTATATGAACAAGCTCATCATTGTTCCTCCAGATTGGTTCCTCCTTCCAACCTCGCTTTTTCTGCTAGAAACTTCCGAGTCACGTTTGTGGTTTTATTCTCCCCTGTATTTTGCCAAGCTTGTCACCAACTCCTATTTTATTTTATACTACAGTGGCTCTTGGACTCACTTCTTCTACATCTTACTATCACAGCTCAGACCCCAACTACTTCATGTCTGAACGCATCAGCTGCCTTCTGATGGTCAGTCTGCCTCCATCCTCTCTCCTCCCCAGGCCATCCTGCCCAGTGCTATCCTATTACCCTCCCAATGCACCTATGTTTGGTTATGACACGACTGATCAAAGATCTACGCCGTTTTACTCCTTCTTATAAGATCAAGTTTCAACTTGAAACTCTAGGCTCCTCTCTGTCTGGCATCACTTAACCTAACCAATCTTATTTTCCACTACTTTTCAGTAATCATCGTGTGTTCTAATTCCCCCTCTCTCCTCATGGCCACCCGTATCAATCATGCTATGTTTATCCTACCTCTGCATTTTTGCTTTTGCTATTCCCATCACCCATATGCCTTATTTATGCCCATCTATTCTTTTTAAATTATTTTTTAATAGATTTTTTAAGCGTATTTATTTATTTTGAGAGAGAGTGAGTGAGCATGGAAGGGGCAGAGAGAGGAGAGAGAGAAAATCCCAAGCAGGCTCCATGTTGTCAGCACAGAGCCCAGGGTAGGGCTCAAACTCACGAACCATAACATCATGATATGAGCCAAGGTGGATGCTTAACTGACTGAGCCACCCAGGCACCCCTTCTGCCCATCTATTCTTGAAGGCCATTTATGTTTCACCTTATCTAAGATGCCTCCTGTACATACTGTAACTCATGTTCATCTCTCCTCATTGTTTTACTATGTGTATCTCATCTTTTAACCTGAGATTAGTATGTTTTCATAATGACTTCATATGTGTAAGTTTTATTTCCCCCTCAACCTCCAAAATGTAATCTCTGTCAGAACAAAGTTCACTCTAATAAATCGTTGTTAAACTACACCAAATTCAAAATAGAGAGTGAGTGTGAGTTGAAATAAATACATCCATTATCTCCTAAAAATATGTACGTAGGTACACCAGTTGTGGTGGAGATGATGCTGTGTTCAACAAATGCTATTGTCTTTTATCCTGGGCACACAGAATCTGATTACATTGCCCAGCCACCCTTGTAGTTAGGTGGCAATGTTCTGGCTAATAACATGAATAGAAGCAAGGTCCACACTTACACACCAGGTGCCTAAAATACCTCCCACATAACAGTCCATGTTCTCCCTCTCCCCTTGTGTTCTGCCCTCTTCAGAAGACCCAGTGGAGGACTTAGAATCCTCTCTGAGTGCTATGAAATAGAACTTTCTGTGATGATAGCAATGTTCTATATCTACATGTTCAATACGGCAGTCACTGGCCACATGTAGTTATTGAGCACTTGAAATATAGCTAATGCCACTGTGGAACTGAATTTTTTGTTTTATTTAATTTAGTTAATTTAAATTTACACTTAAATAGCCATATGAGCCCTGTGACCTCCATATTGGGCAATTCAGTCTGAGGGGATGATGGTGGTACTACGTTTAAGTCCCTGAATGATTTTTCGGAGCAGAGTCCTCTCCTCTTCTCTTCCCTGTAACCCCTACTGATTATACTGGGCTGTTACTTGACGAAGAAATCACACAATACAGGATTAAGCCCCAGAAGTTTTTAGTTGTTTGTTATGGAAGTTAACCCATGCTGACAAGTTAAATTATTTCTTAGAAAGCAAAAGAATAATTATTTTCTGCTATAGAAATTTTTCTAAGAATTTCTGAGACAATTTTAAAAAATACCCTTGATATCCTGAGAAATGAGGAACCTGTCGGCAAATAATTGCAATTTCACAGAACCCTATTGGGAATTATCCTATTTTTAAAGTATGTGGAAGTAGTACAGTTATCAGATCTACTTTCATAGATGTACATATACTTACGTATTTTCCAGTTACTCTTCTGTACCAGCCAATACCAGTTAGTGTTTTTTTACATACTGAAAAGTATGTAGCTCAAAGCACATCTTTGAGCAAAGCAGATGTGAACCAGCTAGTAATCATTCAGCACAAGGAATGGGAAGTTAAATAGAAGCACGGTTTGTTGATTTGCTCACTGTTAGTCCCCATGAGAGAGCAGCCAAGTGCTACTCTTTGCAATTATGCCATGTTATCTTTATAACATAAATATTTTCCATCCCCACTTTTCTTCTACTCACTTTGTACTTTCCAAGGTAAGGGTGGTGGCCTCCAGTTATTAACATGTCTTCTCGCTCCACAATGCAATTGACGGCACGACCATGTCTAAAGCAGAAAAAAGGAAAGAGTGGTAAACTCTTTACCAAGCAGGTACCATCTGGGGATTATATAACTCTCAGTGAGAGCTGGAGTGACACCCACACACATTACAGAACAATAGAACTACTGAACCCAGGCTGTCCTGATCTCGGGCATGCACTGTGGCCTCCCCTCCCCTTAGGTCAGGGCACAATGCCTGGCGTTCATTACTTATGTGGGGGAGGGTCTTGGGTGCAAGAGGCTTTAGGGTTTTGCTTGGGAGTATTTCCCGTGGTTATCACAATGGAAATCTGCTATAGGCAAGTGGTCCCAAGCCACATTATAGGCTGGTAACAAATGGAGGAACTAGGGTGATGTCTGATTACCAAGTGCTCTCTGAAAGGACAGGTTGGGAATCAAGGTCCTTTTGCTTCATGGGATACAAGAACTGACTCATATTATTCAGCAAAGAAATTAAGACTTCTACATGTGCCTGCTCCAAAGACTATTTCCTATGGTGATGTTTTCAGATCTTTAAAGGAAAATGGTAATATAAATAAAGGTAAGCATAACAAAAGCAAAGTCTTCATTTAAATCAAGAAAATATATGTATAAGTACATATATTTATATATTTAATATATATCATATATAATATACAAACTATTATAGAGAAATACATGTAAAAGATCATAAATATGTATATATATAGTGCATATATAATACATATATAAAAGATTGAACTTTTTTCAAAAGGTTAAATTGATCTATATATACATACAGGTGCTAAGGACAAGTAACCACCATCCATTTAGGACTTGTTTTTGTCTATTACTCAGGTATTTTTACTCTGGCTTTCATTCTTTTCAGTAACTGATTCTCATTTCAGTTCTTAGTATCTGGTATGACAATATAAGATTAAAAAGTTGTAATAAGCTGGCAGCCGTATGTATTTGTGTATTATTTGTGATTTTAAATAATCTTGACCCAAATTCTTCCTCCTTAACCCCAACATTGAGAATGTACAGCATGACTTCCTTTTATTTTTTGTCTATTTAGCAGATTTTTTCCACTGACTTGTTGGCAGCAAATGTGGTGATGGCTGCCATGATGCCGGTTTTATTGGTCTTCCCCTCAAACATCCCACCACCACGCTTTGCATGACACACAACCTTGTTAGCTGGGAGCTTCAAGGTCACAGCAACTATGTCCTGTGAATGATAACAGTTCCCATTAATCTGATCCACCTGCAGCAAGGGAGGCATGCAGCCTTAACATGTTTTGATTCCAAAATGTTGTACACATTACAGAAACTGTGTGGTTACACTAAATAACGGGATAATTTCCAATAACCTAAGCATACATCTACAACTGACCTCAGTAGTATTTAGCTATCATTAATATTAAGTAGTCCCTTCAATAGAAATGTGGTATTTTTGTGTCAATAGATTTTTTTAATTTTAGTTTTAATTTTTAAAGATTTACATCCAAATTAGTTAGCATATAGTGCAACGATGATTTCAGGAGTTGATTCCTTAGTGCCCCTTACCCATTTAGCCCACCCCCCTCCCACGACCCCTCCTGTATCCCTCCTGTATCTTCTGTTTTGTCCCCCTCCCTGTTTTTATATTATTTTTGTTTCCCTTCCCTTATGTTCATCTGTTTTGTCTCTTAAAGTCCTCATATGAGTGAAGTCATATGATTTTTGTCCTTCTCTAATTTCACTTAGCATAATACCCTCCAGTTCCATCCAAGTAGTTGCAAATGGCAAAATTTCATCCTTTTTGATTGCTGAGTAATACTCTATTGTATGTATATCCCACGTCTTCTTTATCCATTCATCCATCCATGGACATTTGGGCTCTTTCCATACTTTGGCTATTGTTGATAGTGCTGCTATAAACATGGAGGTGCACGTGTCCTTTCGAAACAGCACACCTCTATCCCGTGGATAAATGCCTAGTAGTGCAATTGCTGGGTCATAGGGTAGTTCTATTTTTAATTTTTTGAGGAACCTCCATACTGTTTTCAAGAGTGGCTGCACCAGCTTGCATTCCTACCAGCAGTGCGAAAGGGTTCCCCTTTCTCCGCATCCTCGCCAACATCTGTTGTTGCCTGACTTGTTAATGTTGGCCATTCTGACTGGTGTGAGGTGGTATATTACTGTGGTTTTGATTTGTATTGCCCTGATGATGAGTGATGTTGAGCATTTTTTCATGTGTCAGTTGGCCATCTGGATGTCTTCTTTGGAGAAGGGTCTATTCATGTCTTTTGCCCATTTCTTCACTGGATTATTTGTTTTTTGGGTGTTGAGTTTGATAAATTCTTTATAGATTTTGGATACTAACCCTTTATCTGACATGTCGTTTGCGAATATCTTCTCCCATTCCATCAGTTGCCTTTTAGTTTTGCTGATTGTTTCCTTCTCTGGGCAGAAGCTTTTTATTTTGATGAGTTCATTTTTGCTTTTGTTTCCCTTGCCTCTGGAGACGTGTTGAGTAAGAAGTTGCTGCGGCCAAGATCAAAGAGGCTTTTGCCTGCCTTCTCCTCAAGGATTTTAATGGCTTCCTGTCTTACATTGAGGTCTTTCATCCACTTTGAGTTTATTTTTGTGTATGGTGTAAGAAAGTGGTCCAGGTTCATTCTTCTGCATGTCGTTGTCCAGTTCTCCCAGCACCACTTGCCGAAGAGTCTGTCTTTATTCCATTGGATATTCTTTCCTGCTTTGTCAAAGATTAGTTGGCCATATATTTGTGGGTCCATTTCTGGGTTCTCTATTCTGTTCCATCGATCTGAGTGTCTCTTTTTGTGCCAGTACCATACTGTCTTGATGATTACAGTTTTGTAGTATAGCTTGAAGTCCGGGATTGTGATGCCTCCTGCTTTGGTTTTTTTTCAAGATTGCTTTGGCTATTTGGGGTCTTTTCTTGTTCCATACAAATTTTAGGATTATTTGTTCTGGCTCTGTGAAGAATGCTGGTGTTATTTTGATAGGGATTGCATTGAATATGTGGATTGCTTTGGGGAGTATCGACATTTTAACAATATTTGTTCTTCCTATCCAGGAGCATGGAATCTTTTTCCAATTTTTTTTTGTTGTCTTCAATTTCTTTCATAAGCTTTCTATAGTTTTCAGTGTATAGATTTTTCACCTCTTTGGTTAGATTTATTCCTAGGTATTTTATGGTTTTTGGTGCAATTGTAAATGGGATCGATTCCTTGATTTCTCTTTCTGTCACTTCATTGTTGGTGTATGGGAATGCAACCGATTTCTGTGCATTGATTTTATAATCCTGCAACTTAGCTGAATTCATGAATCAATTCTAGCAGTTTTTGGTGGAATTTTTTGGTTTTCCATATAGAGTATCATGTCATCATACGAAGAGTGTAAGTTTGATCTCCTCCTGGTTGATCTGGATGCCTTTTATTTCTCTGTGTTGTCTGATTGCAGAGGCTAAGACTTCCAATACTATGTTGAATAACAGTGGCGAGAGTGGACATCCCTGTCTTGTTCCTGACCTTAGGGGGAAAGCTCTCAGTTTTTCCCCATGGAGGATGAGATTAGCATTGGGTCATTCATATATGGCTTTTATAATCTCAAGGTATGCTCCTTCTATGCCTACTTTCTTGAGGGTTTTTATCAAGAAAGGATGCTGTATTTTGTCAAATGCCTTCTCTGCATCTATTGGGAGGATCATATGGTTCTTGTCCTTTCTTTTATTGATGTGATGAATCACGTTAATTGTTTTGTGGATATTGAACCAGCCCTGCATCCCAGCTATAAATCCCATTTGGTCGTGGTGAATAATTTTTTTAATGTATTGTTGGAGCTGGTTGGCTAATATCTTGTTGAGGATTTTTGCATCCATGTTCATCAGGGAAATTGGTCTATAGTTCTCCTTTTTAGTGGGGTCTCTGTCTGGTTTTAGAATCAAGGTAATGCTGGCTTCATAGAAAGAGTTTGGAAGTTTTCCTTCCATTTCTATTTTTTGGAACACCCTCAAGAGAATAGGTGTTCACTCTTCCTTAAATGTTTGGTAGAATTCCCCTGGAAAGTCATCTGGCCCTGGACTCCTGTTTTTTGACAGATTTTTGATTACTAATTTGATTTCCTTACTGGTTATGGGTCTGTTCAAATTTTCTATTTCTTCCTGTTTCAGTTTTGGTAGTGTATATGTTTCTAGGAATTTGTCCATTTCTTCCAGATTACCCATTTTATTGGCATAGAATTGCTCAATATTCTCTTATTGTTGTTTTTATTTCTGCTGTGTTGGTTGTGATCTCTCCTCTTTCATTCTTGATTTTATTTATTTGGGTCCTTTCCTTTTTCTTCTTGATCAAACTGGCTAGTGGCTTCTCAATTTTGTTAATTCTTTCAAAGAACCAGCTTCTGATCTGTTCTACTGTTTTTTGGGTTTTTTTTGTTTGTTTGTTTCGATAGCATTAATTTCTGCTCTAATCTTTGTTATTTCCTGTCTTCTGCTGGTTTTGGGTTTTATTTGCTGTTCTTCTTCCAGCTCTTTAAGGCGTAAGGTTAGGTTGTGTATCTGAGATCTTTCTTCCTTCTTTAGGAAGGCCTGGATTGCTATATACTTTCCTTTGATGACTGCCTTTGCTGTGTCCCAGAGGTTTTGGGTTGTGGTGTTATCATTTTCATTGACTTCCAAATACTTTTTAATTTCTTCTTTAACTTCTTGGTTAGCCCATTCATTCTTTAGTAGGATGTTCTTCAGTCTCCAAGTATTTGTTACCTTTCTAAATTTTTTCTTGTGGTTGATTTTGAGTTTCACAGCGTTGTGGTCTGAAAATATGCATGGTATGATCTCTATCTTTTTGTACTTACTTAGGGCTGATTTGTGTCCCAGTATATGGTCTATTCTGGAGAAGGTTCCATGTGCACTGGAGAAGAATGTATATTCTGCTGCTTTAGGATAAAATGTTCTGAATATATCCGTTAAGTCCATCTGGTCCAGTGTGTCATTCAAAGCCATTGTTTCCTTGTTGATTTTTTGATTAGATGATCTGTCCATTGCTGTGAGTGGGGTATTGAAGTCTCCTACTATTATGGTGTTACTATCGATGAGTTTCTTTATGTTTGTGATTAATTGATTTATATATTTGGGTGCTGCCACATTTGGCACATAAATGCTTACAATTGTTAGGTCTTCTTGGTGGATAGACTCCTTGATTATGATATAATGCCCTTCTGCATCTCTTGATACAGTCTTTATTTTAAAGTCTAGATTGTCTGATATAAGTATGGCTACTCCGGCTTTCTTTTGTTGATTGTGTCAATAAATTTTTGAAAATTTTCCCCATGAACCATACCCAAAGTATCCTTTACCTACTAAACGCATGGGATAGGTTTCCTGAAGCAGCAAGATTTCATGCCCTTGCAAACCTCTCTCAGCCTGGTTTTTTCCCCACATTCTGCTTTCTCCACTGGACACATTTCTCAACTCCCATTTGTATTATTGCTAAAGTTGGCCAGTGGGTCTTCCCTGGATGCAGGTCTTGCTCTACCTTGCCATCCTAACGTTTGGAGGTCTTTTAATAATAACAACTCATGTTTGTATATGAGGAGCCAAGAAGGATGAAGCGATGGGCCCAATATCACACAGGGAGTGAGGAGCAGACAGGACTGGAGTGGGGCTCACTTCACTCTTCTTAATGTTCTAGCTTCTAAAAGGCCTCTTTCCCCACATTCCCACATGCCCACCTGCTCTGGTAATAACACTGGTGCGTATGACCTACTAAGTCAACCCTTTTGCTTTGTTCCCTTGCTTTTACCCTGATACTTAAACCAGCCACTCCTAAATGCATCCTTTATTCCAGCTTGGGCAGTCTTTGTGCCATTCCTCCTTTCTTACATGCATGCTGCCTGGTATATAAGACACAGGCAATACATGTTTACAGAAGGAATGAGTGAATGAGTGGCATTTTATTTTGGTGTAGAATTGCCTAGAATTGGCCTCTTTTTTCACCATCTAGACAAACCTCATTCTCACTGCAAATCCAAACTTAAGACTTCATCTTCATGGACTTTCTGGATGATTCTAGCTCTCAGCAAACACTCTATTCTTTTAATTCTTCCTTCTGTGTAAACTCTGACTTAGATGATTTAGTACTCAGTTGCATTCTGTCCAATACCATTTCCTAACTGCTTCATGTGAGTTAGGTACTTATAAGCTTTAGAGGGCAGGCCTTCCTCTTTTCTCTTTTGTATTCTTACCAATGCCAAGAGTATAGCAAAAGAGACCTACTGCCTCCATAACTGGTTCTGGAGTTACAGTTCCATAAACAAAAAGCCCAGACTTTCATAATACTCTCTTAAAAACTTTGAAATGATGCAGCTATTAATACCCAAATGGACAGGGCTGTTAGTATTCCAAATTCTTTCAGTTCCTTAAGACTTTTTTGGGGTCTCTAATTGCTCAGGTGTATTTGGCCAGCAGAAACCTTTAACCACATCCCTTCCACAATGGCCCCATTATTACCTGTATGTATTTCGGAAACTGTAGAAACACAGACATCAATTTCTTGATCCTCTCCTTTGGGAACAACAAGCATGCTTTGGGATTCCATATAAAAGTGTCCTTGACGTCCCATACGTATTTCACCTGTTATAGGAAAGTACACCCGAGTCAAGAAGGCTTTCAGCTAGAACAGGTAGCATTCCCCAGTTGTTATTCCATTATGGAGAAACAGCAGGCTATACAGTTAAGGGTCATAAACAACACTTAGCTTCATTATATATGCAGATTTTAAGTACGGTTCTATAGGGGTATCTGTTAGGTCTGCCAATACGGCAGGTCACAGAGCCCTAGAAAAAGGTGTGTGACATTCTAGAGTCAGTCAAAATGTGATGGCAAGGAGATTTCTGGTCCAAGATGAGATGGACTAGATGCACTTCTCTTGGTTCTTTGTCCTAAGTACAACTAACAGCCTTCTTTATTTATATATAAAAGAAATAAAGAAGAAGACTCTAAAATGTAGAGAGAAGAAGGCAGACCCTCAGGAACTCTGGGACCCAAGGAAAGACACATGGTGAGTTCAGTGAGTTCATGTTCTTTGTTGTTGTTTGCTTCATATATCACAGAGTTGGTGCCAGAGAAGCCAGCAATCCCAAAATTTCAATATGAAAAGACAGAAAGAAAAGCCCCAAGAAAAGCCTACTTTCTCCAGCCAAAGGACCAAGAGATGGGAAACCTAGCAAGAAAACTTTTATACAATAACCACTCTACTCTAGCAAAACACTACAGAAAAAAAAAAAAAAAAAAAAAAAAAACTGTGGCCCCATCCCTATCTGAAAAAGTTGAATGCAAAATCTAGACATCCACCCTTGTCAGGCTGTAATGGGATGCCCCAAACCCTGTGTTGTGGTGGTGTCGGTGGAGACCATATGAGGAATCAGGACTTCCACCCTTCACCCAGCAATAACAGGGCAACCCCCTTTTTCCTACCAACACAGTGTCAGAGGTGTTCTGTAAAATAGAAGATTCACATAAGATCCAGAGTCTTACAACATAATACTCAAGTGTCCAGAATACAATTTAAAATCATTTATTATACCAAGAACTCAACTTGAATGAGAAAAGACAATCAAGTGATGCCAACACTGAGATGACACAGATGTTGGAATAATCTGACAAGGATTTTAAAGCAGTCGTAATAAAAATGCTTCAGTGAGCATTTACATAAACACTTAAAACAAATGGGAAAATGGAAAATTTCAGCAAAGAAAGAGAAGATATAAAAAGGGCCAAATGGAAATTTTAGAGCTAAGAAATACAACAACCCAAATTTAAGAGGCTCAATGGAAAAGCTCAACAACAGAATAGAGACAACAGAGCAAATAATCAGTGACCAAGAATATAGAATAAAAGAAACTGCCTACTCTGAACATCAGAAAGAAAACAGACTGAAACTATAATGAGCAGAGCTTCAGGAACCTGTGTAACTATAATAAAATATTGAACATTTGGGTCACTGACGTCAAATATTTGAAGAAATAATGGTTGAAAATGTCCTAAACTTGGCAAAAGGCACAAACCTATAGATTCAAGAAGCTGAGTGAATATTTTAAAATATGATAAATCCAAAGAAATCCATGCCAAGATTCATCAGAGTCAAACTTCTGAAAAGTAAAAACAAGAAAATATCTTGAAAGCAGACAGAGAAAAACAGTATCTTATCTATAGGAGAAAATACTTCAAAAGGCAGATTTCTCATTAGAGACCATGGAGGCCAGTGGAAATGGTACATCTTTCTTCAACTGCTAAAAGACCTGTAAACTCAGAAATCTATACCTAGTGAAAATACTGTTCAAGAATGAAAAAGAAATCAAGACATTCTTAGATGAAGGAAAATTAATTTGTCTTAAACAGACATGTCCTAATAACGGCTAAGAACAGTTTTTGAAGCAGACAAAAATGATTTAAAAAAATTTGTTAATGTTTATTTATTTTTGAGAGAGAGAGACACAGAGTGAGAGTGGGGGAGGGACAGAGAGAGAGGGAGACACAGAATCTGAAGCAGGCTCCAGGTTCTGAGCTGTCAGCACGGAGCCCAATGCAGGGCTCGAATTCACAAATGGTGAGATAAGACCTGAGCTGAAGTTGGACACTCAACTGACTGAGCCACCCAGGTGCCCCAAGAAGTGATTTTTTTTTTTAAGGAATCTTGGAACATCAGGAAGGAGGGAGAACAATGGAAAGACAACAAATACAGGTAAACACAATTAGCTTTCTTCTCCTCTTGAATTTTATAAGTTGCATTTGAAGCAAAATTATAACCTTGCTTTATGTGGTACTCAATGTATAAAGAGGAAATTTCTTAAGACTATTATAAATGAGACTAAAATGTTATGAAATGTTAAGATTTTTAGATGTAAACTGATAAAATGTTGCTGCCAGATATAATGTTTCATATATACATATGTGTACGTAAAATTTACACCTAGAACTACCACCAAGAAAACTAGACAAAAAGATCAGATATATCAAATTGGAAGATGGGAGAAAAAATTAAACAGAGAAAAAACCAGAAAATAATAATGACTAGCCGTTATGTTAGGTAGAAGGCAGAACTTTAACAAATTAAAAATTTATCTAATAACAGTGATTTGCAAATTGTTTAAGGGAGATTCCCAAGGAAATCTTTTGTATTGGAGTCTGGATTTCCTATCTTACCCCAAATCTAAGTAAAGAAAAAATACAGAAAAATGAGATTACATTTTATTTATAAAACATAAAGATTAAAATGTCAAAAACTCAAATCTCAATTTTATTAAAGCTTTTATCAAAGACTGTACATTGAAAAATCCAGTCAGTGGGCTCAAATTCTTGCAATATTAGAGTCCTGACCTATCCACTCAGAATTTGTTTTGTTAAATACCTACTTCACTTAAAAAATAAAAAGCTAGGGGTGCCTGGGTGGTTCATTTGGTTAAGCATCTGACTTTGGCCCAGGTCATGATCTTGCAGTTTGAGAGTTCAAGCCCCTCATTGCTCTCTGCTGTCAGCATGGAGCCTGCTTCAGATCCTCTGTTTCTTTCTCTCTCTCTCCCTCCCGCTTGTACACTCGTGCTCATACACTCTCTCTCTCATGTGCGCGCTCTCCATTTCGCTCTCTCAAAAATAAAGTAAACATTAAAAAAATAAAAACTAAAAAGTATTGGACACAGCTGTTTCTGCTACACCTGTAAAGCAGAAAAGTTTTAGAATACTGTTACATTCACCACCCACCCTGCAGCCCTCCTCCCATGGTGCCCTCCCTCTCTGCCTCCCTAGGTGTTTTTCTCAACTAATTTGATAAACTAATCCCCAACATAAAATGTTATCCCACTATGGGTTTAGGAGGGATTCCTCCAGGCATATTTCCATTTTAATAAGAGGCCCTTAAAGACTGAAAAGCCATTTGGATATGAAGGATATGAATACATATCTGTATTATGCCCAGTAGAACAGGATGTGGGGAAGATAATCTGGGTTTCAGAGCTCCTAGATCTCTTGCAAATCCTATTGTACAGATTGTCTTCTGTGCTCTCCAGTGGAAAGCCCATCCCAGCTAATGGAATTTTAGAGGGAAATAAGAAGTGGCATCCTGTAGAGAGGGATGTTAACTTCAGAGCTGGGAAATTAGATCAGTTTGATACCTGCTCAGTCACCTGCCTCCCAGCCTCAGCTGTCTCTTTATGAATGGGGGTTTTTAATGCCCCTCAAGTGCTGTGACATCAGGGTTAGGAAGGGTCGACATATTTTTTAACAGTGGAAAAAAAACAATATCACTCCCTTCAAGAACAAAGACTTGATATAGTGTTCCACATATTTTATCTTTTAAATATTTGTTTGGGAGCAAAAAAAGTGCTGTTACAACTATTACCTCCAGTTACCACTCATTGAAATACGTGGCCAAAAATTCTTTAACTTTTTTTTAACCTTTATTCATTTTTAAGAGATAGAGAGACAGACCATGAGTGGGGGAGAGGCAGAGAGAGGGAGACACAGAATCTGAAGCAGGCTCCAGGCTCTGAACTGCCAGCACAAAGCCTGATGCGGAACTTGAACCCAAACCCACAGACCATGAGATCATGACCTGAGCTGAAGTCCGACGCTTACCCGACTGAGCCACCCAGGCGCCCCTAGTGGCCAAAAATTCTTAATCCAAATGACAACTGCATAGTAAGAAAAAAAAAATACCTCAAACTACTGAGTTAAGAAGACGAATACTTAAAAGTAGTATAAATATTCCTTTTAAAGCATCCTGTATCACTTTTATATTTATAAATAGGGTAAGGGGTAGGATACAAATTAAAATTCAAGTAAAAGACGGACTGAATACATTACTTAACTGAATAAAATAGCTAAAGAAGATGTCAAGGGAAAGAACAATAATTGAATTCACCCAAAAACACATATGGCAGGAATGGAGGCGAGAACATACAATGGCACAAAGGGAGGAACCCTCTTAAACACAGATATTTCCAAGATGCTCACACCATCATCACTTTATGCTAAAGATGCTTTCTCCTCTTCTCCCAAAAAGCAGACCTATCCTTCAAGTGTTTGCCACATTTTACTGACCCTAAGCATCACCTGGACCACTATGAAAACTTGTCAAAAGACATTCCTGTGCTACCCCGAACCTTCCAACTCCAGAATTCCATAAAGGGGGCACAGAAATCTCCAGGCAGGTCCCATAAATGTCTCATACTGGGAAACACCGGGGGTGCCTGGCAGTGTGTTAGCTCTGTAGCAGACAACACTGTCTGGAGAATGACAAAAACATCTAAACCTAGCAGTAATCACCCCTTACAGTTATGGATCTCATATTACGTGCCAAGCTCTATGCCAAGCATGCTTGTGTTATGTCTTAGAATCTTCACAATGGATCTTTGAGATCAGTATTATTTTATTTATATATAATTTTAAAGCAAGGAGATGGGCTTTGCCGAGTCACACAGCTAGTAAGGCTGGGTGATGGTGCAAGGGGACTTTTCTATAGTTTCCAGGTGACATTATCCAGGCAGCCTGTGACCATGTTCAGGTTTAATACAGCTATGGAATTAAGAAACATGATGGGCTTTGACCTCAAGTGGTTGGACTGATTACAGCTGACAAAGCTCTGGCTATACACTCAGGGATGGTTAGTCTTAGGACTCCTCCTGAACTTGGGATCAGGGCTGGAGAGAAAAATTATGAGATGGTAATTCCAAACACGCACTAGAGGCCTATATCCTGGGAATTCACTTAAAGACAGACAATGCTAAATGAGTTCTTCTCTGCCCTGAGATGTGGCACAGAAAGCCCATACCTACCCAGCAACACATCTCTGTAAATCAAATCCTGCATGGCAGGCGTTAAGGATGCTTTCTAGCATGGATGACAGCAGAGCATAGTGGGGAAAATATGTGTTATTTAAGACCGATGGTACATTTATTTTTTTGCTATAAAGGACATGACTGAGACAAGTGGCAAAATTTGAATAAGGTCTGCTGATTAACTAATAGTATTGTGTTGATGTTAATGTTCTGATTTTGATAACTGTTTATGTAAGATATATTCTTACTCTTAGGAAATACATGCTTTAGGTATTTAGGTATAAACAAGCACGTAACTTACTCTCAAATGACTTGGAAAAAATGTGTGTGTGTACAGAAAGAGAGAGAATGATAAAGAAAAGTGTAGTAAAGTGTTAATAACTGGTAAATCTGGATAAATAATAACTGGGGGTTTCTTAATGTTTCTGCAACCTTTCTGTAAATTTTAAATTCTTTCAAAATAGATTATTGGAAAATTCAAATCAACTATTTTGTAAGAGGGAAATTTCATTTGAGTTACATATATACCTAAAGGAAGGAAGGAATTCTGGAAGGAATGGAGAGAAGTCAGAGAGAGAAAGGATGGAAGAGAAAGAAACACAGGCTTTGGAAATCCTAAGAAAAGCATCAATTTGATGACCAGCTTTGTCACTTAGCAGCTGCTGTATGGCTGTGTTCATGCTCCATAAGCACTCTGAGCCTCAGTTTTCCAATCTGCAGGGTGGTCGTGAACAGAAAAAGAGACAACATCCTGGAACAACTGGAGCCATGACAAGGCAGGCAGTCAGTGCACAGTATAGGGGGTCATGCCTCCCACTTTGCCTCCCTGCTGGGCTCTACACACACACACACACACACACACACACACACACACACACACACGAGACAGAGGGAAATGCGCATGTGAATGAAATGCCTGTTCCTGAGAAGCAACATCCACCTAGGCTGATTTCTATATGGTTTCTAAAAGGTAAAAGTAGCAAGAAACTAGCCATGTTTAGAAAGCTTCCAGGTCTGCTTCCCGTCTCATCACTTTTTTCAGATAGCTTTAGCTTCTAGAATTTTATCAACCACTCTAAATGCTTCATCAACTTTTCCAGTTTCCTTTCTGGAGTTCCTGGAAAGAGCAGAAAAGTGAGGCTCCCTGGGCAAGAGATCCAGCCCTGTGGCAGCAGCCACCCCTGGTGGGGCATCGCCTGAGTTGGGGCAGCATTTCTCCTGCTCTGGAATCCCATGCATTTTCACTCAGTATGATCCTAGTGACCTGAGTTAAGAGCCAGCCTTCAGAGTGGCTCCTCACAGAATAAATACAAGTGTGCCTGTCGAGACAAAAGAAACAGAGCATGTTCAGAAAAAAACCCCAGCACAAAAGGTGGTCCTAAAATAGAAATAATATTTTCCAGAAAGACTGTACCATTCATTCTACAACCCATTTTATGCATCCAGGGCCACACAGCACATGGGTTTAGAGCGTAGACTTTGGACCCAGTCAGAATTACGTCCATTTTCTCCATTTACTACCTGTTTTCAAAAAATTTTTTAATGTTTATTTTTGAGTGAATGAGAGAAAGAGAGAGAAAGAGACAGAGTGTGAGCAGGGGAGGCACAGAGAGAGAGGGAGACACAGAATTCTTAGCAGGCTCCAGGCTCTGAGCTGTCAGCACAGAGCCCAAAGTGAGGCTCGAACTCATGAACTGCCAAGACCATGACCTGAGGTGAAGTTGGATACTTAACCAACTGAGCCACCCAGGGGCCCTTCCATTTACTACCTATTTGACTGTGGGCCTATTATTTCTTCTCTCTGAGCC
The DNA here is from genome assembly GCF_018350155.1 of Leopardus geoffroyi. Lineage (NCBI taxonomy): Eukaryota > Metazoa > Chordata > Mammalia > Carnivora > Felidae > Leopardus > Leopardus geoffroyi. The sequence continues at coordinate 186,800,683 of NC_059328.1, read as the reverse complement.
TCATCTGTAAAATGGAGATATACTTGGGCACACAGCTCCAACAGTTGTGGTGTGGATAAAATGAAGCATGTAAAGAGCTTATGTGGCATATAATAAGTGCTCAATAAGTGCTAGCTGAAGACATCCAGTGATAAGGATCATGGTGGATCTGCCTGCCAGCCCCACACAGCATTTGCACAGGGCAGTAGAGCACCTGGGATCTCCAGCCCTGGAAGTGAGATTCCATTACAAGCTCAGTCTAAGTACCGCCAATCCACTTATACATGGACTTCCATTGGCTTCCACTGGGTGCCCAGTGAAGGGGAACAGTGGTGGGTACACATAATCAGGAATGTAGCTATAATAATCTAGACTTGTTTTCTTATCTATTCCAGGAGTTTACTTTGCTGTAATCCCTGTGTCCACTGGCAAATGTGACATGCCAGCTCCTGCCAACATTATCTAGCATGGATTATTGTCCATCCATGAAATTCCAGCCTGCTAGCAGTTGGGAATTATCCTAACTCTGTTTCTCCCTGGCCACTAGCAGATGTTTAGACCTAGCAACATACCCTGGAGGGCTGCTGTACTGTGATCCTGTCATTTCCTCCATTCAAAAGTGGGTTCATTTGTTTTTACCACCATGGGACCCGGGTTCTTCCATAGAGGGTTTGTTAATTGCTTCTAGTACTGTCTGGCTATGTGACCATCTGTATGACCTGTCTTCTCGTTTCCTCATCAGAATGAGGATAATAGTTTTTCCTCATAGGACTGTGGTGAGCATTTAGTGAGTTAATGTATAAAACCTGCTTTGACCTGTATAACCCCATAGTGAACTCTGTAGAAGTGTTAGCTATGGTCATGTTGTTGATCATGATGATTGATAGGAGATTCTGGGTGGGAGCATATTTTTTTTCACCATGGTCATCAGCCTGACCCCTTAAGCCAAGAGTTTTGATGGAGTTGTCCCATTAAAACTATTAAACCCTCTAAAAAGCATAAGCTTGGTCAAACCTCAGTGTTAGAGACAGAGATATATTTACTTTTATCTAATTTAGATTGATACCACACTTCCTTCCATAATGAATTTATATGATTTTCTTATTAATCTAAGATTCAGATATTCCAGGTTGAAAACAGAAGTTTTATAAATCCTATTTTTTTTAAGTTTAATTTTTTTCCACTTCACTTGCTGCTTACTCTTTGAGCAACTTTGAGACAATTTCCGAAATTGTTCTTGTAAAAAAAAATGATAAAAAGTATGATATATAGGGAGCTGGGAATATTTCCCACTAAATATTTTGATTAAATCCACTCTGATCCAGTTAAATGACCTCAGAGAGCTTGACCTCTGATAAAAACATGAGACAGCTCTTCTTCACAGTGTCAGAGTTTGGTGTTTGATGCTGGTATTCTCTGGCAAACAACTGGGGGTCTGCCAGTTGGAGTGAGGGAGGGCAGGGAGAGAGGTATCTGCTTGTTTGGAACTTTATTTGGCTGGAAGGTAGGGGCAGGGAAGGGAAGATATTTAGCTACTGGTAACTGGGCAAAGGATTATCAACAAAATTTTGATGAAACATCATGTAAATAATCTCTTATTAAGAAATAATTAAGAAGTAATTTCTTTAAAAATTTTTTTTAATTTTTCTTATTTTTGAGAGAGAGAGACAGAGTGCAAGTGGGGGAGGGGCAGAGAGAGAGGGAGACACAGAATCTGAAGGAGGCTCCAGGCTCTGAGCTGTCAGCACAGAGCCCGACGTGGGGCTCCAACCCACCAACCATGAAATCATGACCTGAGCTGAAGTTGGACACTTAACTAACTGAGCCACCCAGGCACCCCAAGAAATAATTTCTTATTCAGAAGTGACTCTAAACCAAGTGCTGGGGAATAAGTGTGTGTATGTGTGTGTATACACATATATGTATATACATATATATGTATATACATATATACATATGTATATGTATATACATATATGTGTATACATATGTATATACATACGTATATGTATATATAAAGGAGGCAAGCACAGCAGTCAACACCAGACTAAGAAGGGAAGAGAATGTTTCAATTTGAAACTGCCAGGAAAATCTGGGAGGCCTTATCACTCCTTGACTGCAACTTAACTTCTGTATGTCTGTCTTCTTGACACGATTTTATTTAAAAAAAAATTTTAAGTTTATTTACTTATTTATTTTGAGAGAGAGAGAGAGCGCATGTGAGAGTGCACAGGGGAGGGGCAGAGAGAGAGAGCAAGTGGGGGGCAGAGAAAGAGAGCAAGTGGGGGAGGGGCAGAAAGAGAGAGAGAGAGAGAGACAGAGAGAGAGAGAGAGAGAATCTCAAGCAGGCTCTGAGCTGACAGCACAGAGCCCAACATGGGGCTCAAACTCATGAACCGTGAGGTCATCGCCTGAGCGGAAATCAAGAGTCAGATGCTTAACCGACTGAGCCATCTAAGTGCCCCTTATTTTAATTTTAAAACACTGAACACATTGTCCAGAAACAGACTGTATGTTCCTAGGAGTAAAGCAGCATGACAGGAAACACACACACAAAGCCAAGTTCTTCTGGAAACACTAATCTCAGCCACATCAGTTTCTCTTTCTCTGCCACAGGGCATCCTAGTCACCTAGAGAATAACTGATTCATTCTGTTGTAAAGATAATGTATTTCCACATCCATGCATCTGTCTGAGCTGAATCTAATCCATTCATGCTGCCTTCCCTACTTGCATGCTTTCATTATTTAGTAAATTATAAGAACCATGAAACGGACGCAGAAGAACACCTTATCATTTCATGGAGGTGAGTCTTATAATCTTTGTAAATTTCTAACTCCTTTCTAAAAAACAGGATAGAAAATGCAATACTCCAATTTGTTTAAGTTGCCAAAATACCTGCAGGCATCATAGGATCTATTGTTCCTCAATACTCATTTAAGATATGCACTAAAGAATTTAAAAATAGTGTCTCCACTATTTGCTTTGCAGAGCATCTTGCTGATTCCTGCACACACCTGAAAGACTTGGGCTGAAGGTGAACTCAGGGCCACAAGACATGTCCACTGTCTTGAATGCTGGCTTCCCAGGCAGCATTCCTCTCAGCTGCCCCCTTCAGCGATCAGATTTCTGTTTCCATCTTCATCGCTCCCCCTGCAGCCCTTGTACTTCAAGTAAATCTAACCCCCAGCAGTAACCAACAGGTCCTCCATTCCTCTGGCCAATCATTCATTCAGAGATGGACATGTGACCTAAGTGGCCTGATAAGGCTGGATCTCAGGACTTGTACACGGAACACTGGGACAACGGTGCTCTCTCTTGCTCCCTGGACACGGACGGGAAGCACCTGGCTGCCATCCTGTGACCACAGGGATAAGGCCTGGACTGTGAGCAGCAGACAGGAAAGGCACAAAATCACGTTCTTTGCTGACACTGATTCAGTCCGGAGCCAATAAAGCCCCTGTGTTTTGGACACCACTATGAGTCGGATTTTCTTTCCTGGTACTGTAGCCAACCCCACTGAAATGTGCTCTTCTGGCACTACCTCTGAACTCATTACCTCGATTGTCAGGATCAGTGGTTCCAAATATTGATAGACAATCTTCACTCACTTGGCCACTCACTTTGCCTGAACTTCTGAATCTGCGACCATGGCACAGACAAGCTGACTGACACAGAACACCTACAATAGGGAGCACAGGCACCAGGTCCTCTTCTTTCGTTCATTTTCCTCCTCCTGCCTAGCACAGAGCCAGACACACAACAAATAACCCTTCACATGTGCAGTGCAGCAGTTAACAAAGGCTTCAGCAAGAAAATGCATTTGTCAGAGTTGGCCTGCTGACCCCAGTGTTGGAGGATGTCACTGACAGGATGTGACCACCAGTTGATCCTTGCACTTGACCCAGGAAAATGGAGGCTCCTCACTCTTTCCTTGTCCTTGGAAAGTAGTTTCCACACTAGGAATTGTTTCAAGGATGGAGCCTTAGGAGAGTGAGGTGTGGTATGGACCATCTGGATGGCACATGTGACTGAACCCAGTTAAGGCATCAATACCTACAAACTTTTAAGACTCTGGCAGATGGGTGCAGACATCTACCAGACTTGTGGCTGCCCAAGACAAGCCCATTAAGTTCCCTTGCTTATTAAAACCACTATCTATCAATCTGGAGTGGCCTGCCTCTTCCACTGGTTTCTTTTTTGCCCTGTATGGGGACCATCTGGGAACCAACACCCAGGCACCAGGCATATTCAGGTTTTTGGCCTGCATCACTGGCAGAAGGGGCTGACGAGGGGCATCAATGACTGTCATATAGCAGACTCAGGCTCTAAGCCAACCTGTGGGGCTGCTGAGGGCCAGCTGGCCTAGGAGAGCCAGTCACACACCTTGACCTATGGCTGCCACCATGATCAGGGCCACCCTTCATGAACAGGGAGGACCAGAAGGTCACGGCCCATCTCATCAGAGACAAGGGAGGGAGAGAATGAAAGTACAACACTCTTGGTGAGCAAATCTCTGCCCCAAACCTTGGTGTAGCACAGGCTTTTCAGGAAGAGACTGAGCCTGTAGGAGTCAAGACATAATCAAGCACAGAGCATCCCCTTCATTATTGTACCTGCAGGTGGGGGGTTCAAACAGAGATCAGGGCAGAAAGTTGATGGGAAAAAAATAAGGCTCCAGAAAGGCGCAATAGAGCCAGGAGAATTCACCACGACTGTTCAGTTCTCTCTCACCTCATACCATGACCACAATTCAATCATTCATTTAAAAATTAACTTTAAACTATTAAATCTTTTCTACAATGAGCACACAGTTTTGTCTTTAGAAAAAATTACAGTTAAAAAAGTTAAATCTAGTGTGCACGTGCATTTACACACACACACGTGTGTTTGCTGGATGTGGGTGGGTGGGGATAGTAGGGAGCTACATGAAGCAAGAATGGCAAAATATTGACAATTGTTGAAGCTGGATGATGGGTCTATGGGGACTCATTGTACTACTGTCTATTTTTATATATGTTTAAAATTTCTATAATGAAAAGATTTTTTAAAGGCATAATTAAAAAAAGAATTAAACTGGGGCACCTGGGTGGCTCAGTCGGTTGCGCATCCGACTGGCTCAGGTCATGATCTCACAGCTCGTGGGTTCAAGCCCTGCGTCGGGCTCTGTGCTAACAGCTCAGAGCCTGGAGCCTGCTTCCGCTTCTGTGTCTCCCTCTCTCTCTGCCCCTAACCCATTCGCATTCTGTCTCTCTCTCAAAAATAAATAAACATTTTTAAAAAGTTAAAAAAAAAAAAAAAAGAATTAAACTAACAAAGGTGGGGCGCCTGGGTGGCTCAGTCGGTTAAGCATCCAACTTTGGCTCAGGTCATGATCTCATGGTTGGTCGGGCTCTGTGCTGACAGCTCGGTGCCCGGAGCCTGCTTCAGATTCTATGTATCCCTCTCTCTCTCTCTCTGCCCCTCCCCTGCTCATGCTCTGTCTCTTTCTCTCTCAAAAATAAGTAAACATTTAAAAAATTAAAAAAAAATAAACTTACAAAGGAATTCACAATGTTCTCCACTCTGCACAGATGCCTAGCTTTGCCTCTGTGACCTGGCACACAGATATGTCTTTGCGATGCTCATAATCAACATACCCACACCACACAGATGAAGTCCTATGGTGCATCTCAGAATGGTTTTGCTTGTTTAATTAACATTTTGCAAAGGCCATAATTCTCATTGTCTTCTGCCAGTCCCACATAGCCCTGCTTTGGGAGAATTTCAACCTTGACTTCACAGTCATCAAACTTTCATTTTTATCAACTAAATCAGCCAGCAAGAGCCAGAGGTAGGGACTATGTCAAATGATGAAGCTCTTTTGGGTAAACATTAAACTGAGAAATCTGAGTTCGGCAGAAAACCTGAACACTGCCCTTGCTGCATTTTCTGAAAACCTAAGATATAACAGCCAAATCGTTTTGAATAATCTGAAACTTTCAAATGGCAACAGTGCTATCATTGTCCCTCCACCTTGCTACATGGGAAGCAATGTGTGGAATATACAGATGAATCAGACATGGGGTCCCACTCAAGGACTTTTACTAGGTAGGGGAAACACATAAGACAAAGAAATAAATAAATAAACTTAATACAAAGTAGGAAGCACATTAAAGGTCCACTTTGCCTTTTCCTCCTGTCTTTAAGCTCTATAAGCTTACAGACCATATGGGTCTTGCTCAGCTATGGTGGCCAGCCATATTACGTGCTCATTTAAAAATGTCTGTTGAATTCATGTCAGTATAAATGAGTGAGTCACACTGAGTTCTGAGAGGGAGACAGAACTGTATTAAAGGATAAGAAAAAGGCTTCATGGTGGACATATCACTTGAGCTTGGATTTTGGATGCATTGAGATTAGGGCAATGGTGGGGAATTTTTAAGGGAGAGATTAGCAAATAAAAGTTATCATTTTCTCCTCATTTACCCTTTCATATTTGTTAGCACACCATTTCACTACTAGAAAATAGAAAACAATAAGTATCTTTTATACAACTAGTCAACTTCTTGACTTATATGGAAAATGAATATATTTTTCATTCATTCACCATTAGAATACAGTGTTTTGAGGAATTATTGGCATCTTTTATAATGTACCAAATTTGATGCCATCTTTAAGAAAATGTGCAATTCCATTAACTGAGGAAATTATTTTTGAAAGAGAAAGCAAAATGCAGTACCTCTTCTGTCATCAGAAGTTTCTCATGTTGAATTAAAAGGCAGAAAGAGCTTACACCACCATGTTCCTCAGTCACAATGTCTGACCATGACTGGAAGGCTGGGAGCTTCTGACAGATCAACAGACCTAGATGAGAACACACAAAGCAGGTCCTCAGAGAAGGCCCCTAGCATGAAGTCCATGGAGAACATGTTTAATTGGAGAATAAGATATTCGAGTGGTAAGATACATCTAGGGGCTGCTCCAATAGTTCTCTACTAGACAACTGGGAAAAAAATTCCTGGGATAATGAAGCTATTACTTGAACTTGAATGAAGTTGACCCTTGAGCAATGCAGGAGTTAGGAGAACTGACCCCCTACACCATTGAAAATTTGCATATAACTTTCGACTCTTCTAAAATTTAACTACTAAGGGCCTACTGTTGACCAGAAGCCTGACTGAAACATCAACAGTGGATTAACACATATTTGTATGTAATATATATTATATACTATATTTTTACAATAAAGTAAGATAAAGAAAAGAAAACGTTTTTATAGTCCTGGTACAAAAAAAATCCTCATGTAAGTGGACCTGCTTAGTTCAAACCTGTGTGGTTCAAGGGTCAACTGTATATGGAAGGACAAATTATAGTAAATCCTACATTTTGATCTAAATTCCCTTCTAATCTGCATTGGATATCGCCAACAAACAGCCAATCCTCTTTGTACCATTACTTATCACTAATATGACTTAGACGAAAAGGCAATCATTAATGCCTATTAGGAACTTTAGCACTTACACAATCTTAGCATGAGCTCTTAAACTTGTTACAAAAGTCAAGAAAAGTTCCTGGTCTACTGTAGGCATGTCATCACAGTAAATGGCTTAACCTGTGGCATGCTTAATACCAGACAGATGCATGATGCGATGGTCAATTGGCTCTTGAGGAAGCTGCTTTGAGTCTACACTGTTTAATCAATAACCAACATATCATTTTATTTATTTATTTATTTATCTATCTATCTATCTATCTATCTATTTATTTATTTATTTATTTAAATGTTTGTTTATTTTTGAGATACAGCACAAGCAGGGAGGGGCACAGAGGGAGGGAGAGAGAAAATCCCAAGCAGCCTCCATACTTGTCAGCACAGACCCTGACACAGGGCTCAAACCCACGAACTGTGAGATCATGACCTGAGCCAAAATCAAGAGCTGGACACTTAACTGACTGGGCCACCCAGGTGCCCCCCACCAACATATCATTTTTATAATCACTTTTATAATTTATAATATGATGCACATCTCCCATAAGAGAGCAGCTATATAATTAACACCAAAACCAGAACACTTCTGAAACTGAAAAGAGTCACTTTTAATAATAACACCAGGACAATAAGCCCATTTCAAAAATACAGCAGGCAAACTGGCATGTATAGTCATGATGCTGTTATTTTTTCCCCCACGTTTTCTGAATACAGAACACAAATATCTCTAATGTAAATTCCATTTATGTAAGTGAATACAAAGACTTCTTCCCAAAAATGTAAAATTATATCCTTTTAATGCTCATTTCTTTAAATTTTATTATCAAAATTATTTTACTGTTATATCTAAGCAATGAAATACATAATATTTTTCAGAAGAGCATGATGATATCATGACTATGTTTTATAAAATACTGAGGGCAAGCTGTCAACAAAAGGGCCCTTGTTTTCCTATGCCAAGTAAGGAAGCGAAGAAATAATTGGTAAAACTCTTAACTTAGTCCTGATAAAGAATGAAAACAAGGATCCTCTCTCTCTGCCCTTTCCCCGCTTGTGCTCAGTTTCTTTCTCTCTCTCTCTCTCTCTCTCTCTCTCTCTCTCTCTCTCTCTCTTTCAGAAATAAACAAACATTAAAAGGAAATGAGGCACCTGGGTGGCTCAGTCAGTTAAAATCCGACTTTGGCTCAGGTCATGATCTCGTAGTCTGTGGGTTCGAGTCCCACGTTGGACTCTGTGCTGACAGCTCAGAGCCTGGAGCCTGCTTCAGATTCTGTGTCTTCCTCTCTCTCTACCTCTTCCCCACTCATGCTTGGTCTGTCTCTCTCTCAAAAATAAATAAACATTAAAAAAAAATGAAGACAAAGGGACCTGTACTTTGATAAATGATTTACCGATATTACTCTTTCTTAGAGACCTATGGAATAAACTGTCTTGCTACTGGTTCTATAAATACCTTAAATATGCATCATTAACCAAAGTGGCGATTAAGAAACATAATATTTTCCCCAGTATTTCAAATATGAGAGAGTTGTTAGCTTTCCCAATTGGTTGCTTATTGGGAGAAGAACTGGATGTATGAAAAAGGAGGGGTTTATAAGGGAAAGGACAGAGGCCAAGCTCAGAGACCAGCATGAAGGCTATGGCTGCTAAGGGGGCTGGTGACAGCAGTGTGGGCAGTGGAAATTCCAGGAAAATTGTCACTCAAGCATCAATGAGGAAACTCACATAAAGATAACTGAGAAACACACTTCTCCAATAGCCTCTGATGCTCACGGGACTACAGAAGAGTGGTCTTGGATCACTGTCAATCTACTTGAGGGACTCAAAAAATAAACCTTTGGCTTGAGATAGATCAGAGGCTGTCCAGGCAGGGGCAGGCCTGGAACATCAAGGGAGAAATGGAAAGTGGCAAGTATAATTTGAAAACATATTCAGCATTTTTACTGGTTATTTGTAAAAAATTAAAACCTACTGTCTTTATAATATAACTGATAAAAAGTAAAATATCAGCCAAATGTTGACTGACAATTATATGCAGAAAGTAGAGAGATTCCTAAAATTAACTTGGCACAAGATACATGTGTGGGATGCTATGAACTTATTCTTATTTCATACAAAATTTACTGTTCTACATTCTTAACACCATACACAAAAATAAATTCAAAATGAATGGAAGACCTAAATGTAAGACAGGAAACCATCAAAATCCTAGAGGAGAAAGCAGGCAAAAACCTCTTTGACATTGGCCACAGCAACTCTTACTCAACATGTCTCTGGAGACAAGGGAAACAAAAGCAAAAATGAATTATTGGGACCTCAGCAAAATAAAAAGCTCCTGCACAGCGAAGTAAACAATCAGCAAAACTAAAGGCAACTGATGGAATGGGAGAAGATATTTGCAAACGACATATCAGATGAAGGGTTAGTATTCAAAATCTATAAAGAACTTATCAAACTCAACACCCAAAAAACAAATAATCAAGTGAAGAAATGGGCAAAAAAACATGAATAGACCCTTTTCCAAAGAAGACATCCAGATGGCTAACAGACACATGAAAAAATGTTCAACATCACTCATCATCAGGGCAATACAAATCAAAATCACAATAAGATACCACCTCATACCAGTCAGAATGCCTAACATGAACAACTCAGGCAACAACAGATGTTGGTGAGGATGCGGAGAAAGGGGAACCCTTTTGCACTGCTGGTGGGAATGCAAACTGGTGCAGCCACTCTGGAAAACATATGGAGGCTCCTCAAAAAATTAAAAATTGAACTACCCTACGACCCAGCAATTGCACTACTAGGTATTTATCCAAAGGATACAGTATGCTGTTTCAAAGGGACATATGCACTCCAATGTTCATAGCAATGCTATTGACAATAGCCAAAAAATGTCCATCGACAGATGTATGGATAAAGAAGATGTGGTACATATACAGTAGAGTATTACTTGGTAATCAAAAAGAATGAAATCTTGTGATTTGCAACAACGTGGATGGAACTAGAGTATATTATGCTATGCAAAATCAGTCAGAGAAAGACAAATATCATATGAGTTCACTCATATGTGGAATTTAAGACATAAAACAGATGAACATAAAGTAAGGGAAGCAAAAATAATATAAAAACAGGGAGGGGGACAAAACATAAGAGACTCTTAAATATAGAGAACAAACTGAGGGTTGCTGGAGGGATTGTGGGAGGGGGGATGGACTAAATGGGCAAGGGGCACTACTGTTGGCATGAGCACTGGGTGTTATATTTAGGGAATGAATCACTGGATTCTACTCCTGAAATCATTATTATACTATATGCTAATTAACTTGGATGTAAATTTTAAAAAATTTTTAATTTACTGTTCTACAAAATATACATTTACTGATATGCATTTTTTATTCTAGTGTCCATAATTATTCATTTAAATGTAAACTTCAATTTTGTAGTTACTATAATACAATGCATGGAAAAGGAATATTGGCTAATTTGGGGGGAGGTTGTGTTCATCCTGAATTTATAAACTAGAAAGCAGAAGATTATGAAGAAAAATAATTTAGAACTTGGCCTTGACACCATTAAATAAAGACTGACGTCAGGCCATAAAGGTAGGGAAAGAGGGAAGCTGAGAGGAACTGGGGGGGGGGGGTTCAGGCATGAACAGGGATCTGACGCAGCCCCACTGACACAGCTCATCGCTCTGTCCTCAGGAACAAGTGCTCCCAGCAGGCCTTTTGTCTTTCTCCTTTGAGGAGCTGAGAAGGTGATCAAGAGAAAAAAAAAATGTATGGGGACTCCATCAAGTATGGTTTTTCATGTTCCATGTGGTAGGGATTAACTCCTTCTGTAAAATACTCCCAAAGTACTATGCTGTGATTCTGTGCTGGGCTTTCAGCTTGAGTGAAAATCACCCACACTTTTTTATTACGTTACATTACGTTATTTTATTTTTTTATTTTAAGTAGGCTTCACACCTAGTGTGGAGCCCAGTGTGGGACTTGATCACGACTGTGGGATCAAGACATGAGCTGAGATCAAGAGTCAGATGCTTAACTAACCTAGTCACACAGGTGCTCCAACCCACATCTTAAAAAAAAAAATCCTATGAGATGCCCGCCGGAGAGCACTTGCTGGGATGAGCACTGGGTGTTGTATGTAAGTGATGAATCACAGGAATCTACTCTCGAAGCCAAGACTACACTGTAACATGACAATAAATTATTTTTTTAAATCCTATGAGATTTTTTCCATCCTGAAGAGCAAAATTCCAGGTACTTTATAAGCTTCAACATTAAGGAAACACATTCTTACATATCTGTAAAGTTTCTGAGAGTTTTCTATGACATAATAGTTTTTATTCTCAATAATGAAATACTTCATAGTATTCAAAAAAAGCCTTCTGAAACCCTGCTGTGTGAGGCCTGAGGAAAGAGTGAAGAAAAAATCCCACAAAATATATTTTTCTCCTATTCTATAACAAATACACAATTGATTATATTTAGCTGAAGATACAACCCTTTTTTTGGTTGGGGAGGGTCAGTCAGTTGGGATGAATCTACTGGTGAAAGAGGCTGTACTTGACTCCTTGCTTCTGCTTGTTTGGTGGCTGAAGGTACCATGGGGGAAAGGATTTGTCTCTTTAAATTGGTGATCTCCCAAAGCTGTGTCGAAATGCTTTCAAAGCAAATGAACTGATTTGGGGAAAAAAATGCTTGTTATGAGTGCTGAAGTTGCTCTAGCAATGTAGATATGTGTGATAGTGTATGAAAAAACACAGGAAAACAAGAGGAAAACACATCTGTGTGGAAGATAAACTGCTTCCCAAACTCGGCCTTGCAATCTACAATAACAAGCTCCCTTTTATGATTAGCAGCTGTGTAAAGATTATCGCTTTTCTTTGGGTGATATGGATGCTCATTAATTTGTTGTTGCTCCTTTCTGAGGTTTATTGCATTGTCAAAGCAATGTTAGGGTATTTATAAGCCAAAGGTTGCAACTGCCATATTTTGCAGAACACCAGGAAAGATAGCAGCTTTTTTAAACTTTCAATATCATCACTTTCAATGGAGTTTGGTGTCCTTGAATTTTTGAACATATTGAACCTAAAATCTCAAGATATATATACCAACTGCAATGTTCGTTATGACATACTGTAAGCTTTTACAACTAAACCCAACAGATTCAATGAACTGATGCTTTAAAAAGCCTTGTCATGTTCTTGACTTAATAAAACTTTCTCGATAATAAAAGTTTCTCGTTAATAATTTCAAGGAAAAACACATCAAATCTTATCCAGTTTACTAACAGGCTGGCTTTATGATGTTGTAGTAGAAAATTCCATTTGAAAGTCATGAGGAATTCTGTTCTAATAGTTAGCTTTCATTAGGAGAGCTTGAATAACTCTTAGAACTTACTTTGATTCAACTCTAAATGACACCTGGAAAATGAGACTGGGGGAGCAAACATTTCTGTTTATTAAAAAAAAAAAGCAAATCAATAGCTCTTTTAGAAAACTGTTACTGCATTCTCACCAGCTTCCAAGGGCTGGGTTTTCTGCTCCTCTATAAATGAAATCAAAACAGCCCCATGGCCTTGACATGGAATGTGACTCTGGTTGTGTCTAGCTTCCACAATGCCAAGGGCAGAGAGCATGTGGCAAGCTAGCCAGCTCATTCATGTCCGTGGTACAAGGACACAGAGCAAAACACAAAAAGACATTTTTAAAAAACTGCCATTGCTAGTTTTTAGTTCTGATTCTTCATTGAGTTTGAAATTTTAATTAACATTAAGGAAAGATTAAGTTCACCAAAAGGGAAGCTTGAGCTTCTAAAGCTTGAGAATCACTGAGAGATAAGTGGAGTGTCCAGGTAAAGGAGCCACTGGCTTTTGAATTAAAAAAAAAAAAAAAAAAAAGCCACTAACCTCATAGTTTAGTGTGCTGCAGGGATGTCTAGAATGAAGATCTTCTATAGCACTCTCATACTTGTCTGCAAGGCTACGACACTGAACAGGGTCCTGAAAAGTAGAACCGTTGTAGATATTTAAAATAGGCCAGAAGGGTCTTAGAAGGGCCAGAGTGGGGGCAACAACCCTGTGCCTAAAAGCCATAGAATAGAAGGAAACAACCCAAATTAAAAACACATAGGCTAGCTGGGCATCCCCCAGGCTGACTGTTAATGGCTTGTGAGCTTGGAGAAGAATTGTTAAGTAGAGCACAGAGCTGTAGAAGATTTTAACACCACTCAGTTATTTTGTTTCTGTCTGTTGTTTGACTAGGTGGTGTGCAGAAAGCTCGTAATGAGGTGAACATATTTTCTCTCAGTAGAGCATTTCTCCCACTTGTTGAGGGTCACCTTCATGTAGTTGACTTTGTTCTCTGGATTCAGCTTCATTTCTCTCACCTATAACATGATGATGGCAGCCACTCCACAAGATTATTGTGAAATAGGTCATCACAGGAAAAGGGCTCAGTGGGTTGGAGGAACGTGGGGAAGACTGCCTTGTAGTCATCTTAGTGATTGTAGGTAATCACACAGGCATTCTTTTTCTTGATTTCCCTTGTGACAAACAGTTACAAGATTATTGGCTAGAGAGCATACAACTAAAAGGATTTCTCTGAGTAAATTTTCTATACCTGAAGGGCACCTGAAGCATACTGGCCTCATTAATCCCATGCTACAACCAGCTGACCACACTAGACTAGAAGCCAAGTATATTCTTCATGTGATATAGAAATTAGTATGATCACTTTAATAAGAGTCACAAAATTTTCTTAATATTGCTTCTGAAGAGTAATTTTCTCTCAATATTGCTTATGAGGGTGTTTTCTCATAATAGATGGAGTCAGCTAAGAACCAGAGGGGTTATATCCAGCTTCTGAGAATAGAAGATTAACATCATGTATGACATACTGTCACCAGGCAGTCAAAAGAGGAAAAAATAAAGCCAAGTGTAGACTCCTCCAATTAACAGCAAACTAATACAATTTCTTGGGTGAATCAAGTGACATCACTTAAAGCTTCTACTTTGTAGTCTTGTGCCTTCCATTCAGCTTCCTCTAGTCAATATTCCTAGATTAAAAAAATACACTTTGTTGCCTTTAATTTTACATAAAAAATTTTAAATTATAAAAAAATAACCATTACGTGTAATGTTTTAAGTGTTATATAAAGACCCAAGTGATCCATTTCTCTCAGTTCTAAGAAGTGTTCCTCCCAGGGTCCCAGGATGCTTCCTCCTGTGGGCTTGTGGAGGGTATGCAGCCTTCTGCATTTTCCTTCCTCCCCATTGGCCAGGTGGTGCAACACAGAGTTTCATGCTCATTTGCAATGGTGTGCTTTGGCTCTCACTTTTTCCTGGTTTGAATATTCTCTCCCTCTTCTTCAATGTTTAGAAATATTTTAACATGTGGGGCGCCTGGGTGGCTCAGTTGGTTGAGCGTCCAACTCTTGTTTTCAGCTTGGGTTATGATCCCAAGGTTGTGTGAATGAGCCCTGCATCAGGCTCCATGTGGAGCCTGGTTGGGATTCATTCTTTTCTTTTCTTTTCTTTTCTTTTCTTTTCTTTTCTTTTCTTTTCTTTTCTTTTCTCTTTTCTTTTCTTTTCTTTCTTTCTTTCTTTCTCTCTCTCTCTCTCTCTCTCTCTCTCTCTCTCCCTCCCTCCCTCCCTCCCTCCCTCCTTCTGCCCCTTTCCCCTGCTCATGCTCTCTCTCTCTAAAATAAAAAAAAAAGAAATACTTTAATATGCTTAATTTTGTCAAATAATTCTATGGAAGACTAAACTTCAACAAAGCTGGAAGTAGAAAACATGTCTATATTTATAAATGTTGTGATGTCATTTCATGACATTTTCTTAACATACTATCTGTTGCTTTTTATAGTCAACTGTCCCCTCCTGATGGCTCCACCCTCATTCACACATCTCTGCCTTAGTCCCATACTCAGACTTTGGGCTAACAATGACAGATGGATATTACCTACTTGTCAATCAGCTTTTGATAAGACCCATAAGCAAATACCCTTCCTAAACATCTCACAAGGAATTGCTCTAAAACAAGCTCAACTTTGCCTTACCATTAGCTCCGGAGGAAATATCGGTTCTTGAGTTGAATCCAACGGCAGAGACTTATCTTCTGAGAAGAGTTTTGGACTTATCTTTAAAAAGAGAAAATAAAAGGAATTATTGTCATCCGGAAACTCTAGCTACTTTAAATCATTTGTGGAATGAGGTCAGAAGAAAGACACACAGTAGACAGACAAAAAGCCAGCTGGCCAGCTGTAATCTCTGGGTTCTAAGTCAAGGGCTCTAACACAGACCTAGTCACCAGCAACATGGTGCAGATGCCAATGGGCCTCCAAAGCTCAACTTCCTGCACGTTCTCTTTGCAGTTTGGGAAAGCAGAGGAGGCAGCAGCACCAGACACCAGCTGAGCATAAGAATGTTTCCCTAAATTGCCATTGTCTGTTCTTCCATTTCCCTAACATCTTCACTTTGCTTCTAGCCCTTGAAAAAAGACTTGAATAGCCCTTTTTTAAAATTAAGAGACATTGGAGAACCTGGGTGGGTCAGTTGGTTAAGCATCTGACTCTTGATCTCAGCTTGGGTCATCTCATAATTTGTGAGATCGAGTCCTGAGTTGGGCTCTGTGCTGACAGCATGGAGCCTGCTTGGGATTCTCTCACTCCTTCTCTCTCTGCCCCTCCCCCACTTGCATGCACACACACTCTCTCTAAAAATAAATAAACTAAAATAACAACAACAACCAGAAATTTAAAAAAAAAACATCTAAGAGACATTAAGGGGTCAATGTGTTTTCTCTCCTATAGATAGCTATACTTGAACCACAGCAATATCTGGAATGAAGAATAAAGTTATTAGGATAGTTTTTTTTTTATTAGAGGTGGAGAATGGAGAGGATACGTGTTGAAATACCTCAAATGAGTTAATTTGGGCAGCCATTAATTCTTCCTAAAAAGAAGAATTTTTAGTGTCTGCTCATGTCCTGAGAAAACCTTATAAAAAATTTACATTTCACTAACCTTATTTACTTCCTGAAATTCTGGTAATTCACTTATTCATTTGACTAACAGTAAACCCCATTTTCTTTACTTTGAAAAATCCAGAAGTCCAGTGGGTGAAAAAACAAATAATCAAGAATTTATTACTGATCTTACTATTTTTCAGCTTTATTGAAGTATAAATGAAAAATAAAATTATGTATTTAAGGTGTACAATGTGATTGTTTTACATAGGTATGTTTTGTTAAATGAGTACCACAATCAGGTTAATTAACACATCCATCATCTCACATAGTTACCATGCTTCTGTGTGTGTGTTGTGAGAACACTTGAGGTCTACTCTTTTAGCAAATTTCAACTACACAACTCAGTAATGCTAACTATAGTCACCATGCTGTAAATTAGATCCTCAGAGCTTATTCATCTTATAACTGAAGGTCTGTACCCTTTAACCAGCATTTCCCATTCTACCAGCCTCCAACCCCTGGTAATCACCATTATGTTCTCTGTTTCTAGGAGTTCAATTTTTTTTCTTTTGTACATTCTACATATAAGTAGGATCATACAATATTTGTCTTTATCTGGCTAAGCAAAATGCCTTCTAGATTCAACTGTGTTGTTGCAAATGGCAGGATTTCCTACTTTCTCATGGCTGAATAGTATTCCTGTGTGTGTGTCTGTGTGTGTGTGTGTTTACATTCACCTGTTGATGGACACTTAGGTTATTTCCATATCCTGTCTATAGTGAATAATGCTGCAATAAATATGGGAGTTAGGATATCTCTTCAAGGGACTAATTTCATCACCTTCAGATATACACCCAGAAGTAGGACTGTTGGATCCTATGGTGGCTCTATGTTTAATTTTTTGAGGAAATTACAGTTTTCCACAGTGGCTACACCAATTTATATTCCCATGAACAGTGTACAAGGGTACCCTTTTCTTCATATCCTTGCCAACACTTTTGACTTTTTGATAACAGCTATCCTAACAGGTGTGAGGTATCTCACTGTGGTTTTGATTTCTATTTCCCTGATGACTAGTGATGTTGGGTACCTTTTCAATTACCTGTTGACTATCTGTAGGTTTTATAAAAATATGTCTATTCAGACCCTTTGCCCATTAGTTAATCAAATTACTGGAGTTTTATTTATTTTTGCTATTGAGGTGCATGAATTCCTGATATAATTGTATATTAACTCCCTATTAGATGCATGGTTTGCAAATATTTTCTCCCATTCTGTAGTTTGACTTTTCACTTTGTTGACTGTTTCCTTCACTGTGAAGAAGCTTAGTTTGAAGTAATACCACCTGTTTATTCTTCCTTTTGTTGCCTGTGCTTTTTGTTTCATACCCAAAAAAATCATTGCCAAGACCAATGTCAGGGAGTTTTCTCCCTTTTATTCTGGTTTTATGGATTCAAGTTTTACGTTTAAGTCTTTAATACATTTTGAGTTCATTTTTGTGAGTGGTGTAAAGGTACAATTTCATTCAGGTTTCCCTAAACCATTTATCGAAGACACTATCCTTTCTCCATTGTGTGCTCTCAGCACTCCGTCAAACATTAGTTGACCATATATGCATGAGTTATATCTGGGCTTTCAATTCTGTTCCATTGGTCTGTGGGTCTGTTTTCATGCCACTGTCATATTGTTTTGATTGCTATAGCTTTGTAAATAGTTTGAAATCAGGAAGTGTGACACCTCCAGCTTTGTTTTTTCTCAAAATTGCATTGCCTATTCAGGGCCTTTTTTTGGTTTTGTGCAAATTTTAAGATTTTTTTTCTATTTCTGTGAAAATTGCCAATGGAATTTTGTTAGGGATTGCATTGAATTTGTAGATTGCTCTGGTAGTATGAACATTTTAACAACACTAATTCTTCCAATCCATGAATGTGGGATAACTTTCCATTTATTTCTGCCTTCCTCAATTTTTCAACAATAGCTTTTTTTCCCCCCCAGTGTTTAGATCTTCGCTTCTTTGGTAAAATTTATTCCTTAGTATTTTATTGTTTTCAATGCTATTATAAATGGATTGTTTCTTAATCTCTCTTTCTGATAGCTTGTTAGTATATAGCAACACAACTGATTTTTGTACATTGATTTTATATCCTGCAACTTTACTGAGTTCATTGATTAGTTCTAAAAATGTTTTGGTAGAGTCTTCAGGGTTTTCTACACATAAGACCATGTCATATGCATGGACAATTTTACTTCTTTCTTTCCAGTTTGGATGCCTTTTGTTTCTTTTTCTTGCCTAATTGTTTGGCTAGGACTTCTAGTACTATGTTGAATAGCAGTGATGACAGTGGGCATCCTTGTCTTGTTCCTGATTCCATTCATTATATTCTTCAGCTCCAGAATTTCTGTTTGCCTCTTTTTTATTTATTTATTTATTTATTTATTTATTTATTTATTTATTAATATATGAAATTTATTGTCAAATTGGTTTCCATACAACACCCAGTGCTCATCCCAAAAGGTGCCCTCCTCAATACCCATCACCCACCCTCTCCTCCCTTCCACCCCCCATCAACCCTCAGTTTGTTCTCAGTTTTTTAACAGTCTCTTATGCTTTGGCTCTCTCCCACTCTAACCTCTTTTTTTTTTTTTTTTTTTTCTTTTTTCCTACCCCTCTCCCATGGGTTCCTGTTAAGTTTCTCAGGATCCACATAAGAGTGAAAACATATGGTATCTGTCTTTCTTTGTATGGCTTATTTCACTTAGCATCACACTCTCCAGTTCCATCCACTTTGCTACAAAAGGCCATATTTCATTTTTTCTCATTGCCACGTAGTATTCCATTGTGTATATAAACCACAATTTCTTTATCCATTCATCAGTTGATGGACATTTAGGCTCTTTCCATCATTTGGCTATTGTTGAGAGTGCTGCTATGAACACTGGGGTACAAGTGCCCCTATGCATCAGTACTCCTGTATCCCTTGGATAAATTCCTAGCAGTGCTATTGCTGGGGCATAGGGTAGGTCTATTTTTAATTTTCTGAGGAACCTCCACACTGCTTTCCAGAGTGGCTGCACCAATTTGCATTCCCACCAACAGTGCAAGAGGGTTCCCGTTTCTCCACATCCTCTCCAGCATCTATAGTCTCCTGATTTGTTCATTTTGGCCACTCTGACTGGTGTGAGGTGATACCTGAGTGTGGTTTTGATTTGTATTTCCCTGATAAGGAGCGACGCTGAACATCTTTTCATGTGCCTGTTGGCCATCCGGATGTCTTCTTTAGAGAAGTGTCTATTCATGTTTTCTGCCCATTTCTTCACTGGGTTATTTGTTTTTCGGGTGTGGAGTTTGGTGAGCTCTTTATAGATTCTGGATACTAGCCCTTTGTCCGAGATGTCATTTGCAAATATCTTTTCCCATTCCGTTGGTTGCCTTTTAGTTTTGTTGGTTGTTTCCTTTGCTGTGCAGAAGCTTTTTATCTTCATAAGGTCCCAGTAATTCACTTTTGCTTTTAATTCCCTTGCCTTTGGGGATGTGTCGAGTAAGAGATTGCTACGGCCGAGGTCAGAGAGGTCTTTTCCTGCTTTCTCCTCTAAGGTTTTGATGGTTTCCTGTCTCACATTCAGGTCCTTTATCCGTTTTGAGTTTATTTTTGTGAATGGTGTGAGAAAGTGGTCTAGTTTCAACCTTCTGCATGTTGCTGTCCAGTTCTCCCAGCACCATTTGTTAAAGAGGCTGTCTTTTTTCCATTGGATGTTCTTTCCTGCTTTGTCAAAGATGAGTTGGCCATACGTTTGTGGGTCTAGTTCTGGGGTTTCTATTCTATTCCGTTGGTCTATGTGTCTGTTTTTATGCCAATACCATGCTGTCTTGATGATGACAGCTTTGTAGTAGAGGCTAAAGTCTGGGATTGTGATGCCTCCTGCTTTGGTCTTCTTCTTCAAAATTACTTTGGCTATTCGGGGCCTTTTGTGGTTCCATATGAATTTTAGGATTGCTTGTTCTAGTTTCGAGAAGAATGCTGGTGCAATTTTGATTGGGATTGCATTGAATGTGTAGATAGCTTTGGCTAGTATTGACATTTTGACAACATTTATTTTTCCAATCCATGAGCAGGGAATGTCTTTCCATTTCTTTAAATCTTCTTCAATTTCCTTCATAAGCTTTCTATAGTTTTCAGCATACAGTTCTTTTACATCTTTGGTTAGATTTATTCCTAGGTATTTTATGCTTCTTGGTGCAATTGTGAATGGGATCAGTTTCTTTATTTGTCTTTCTGTTGCTTCATTGTTAGTGTATAAGAATGCAACTGATTTCTGTACATTGATTTTGTATCCTGCAACTTTGCTGAATTCATGTATCAGTTCTAGCAGACTTTCGGTGGAGTCTATCGGATTTTCCATGTATAATATCATGTCATCTGCAAAAAGCGAAAGCTTGACTTCATCTTTGCCAATTTTGATGCCTTTGATTTCCTTTTGTTGTCTGATTGCTGATGCTAGAACTTCCAGCACTATGTTAAACAACAGCGGTGAGAGTGGGCATCCCTGTCGTGTTCCTGATCTCAGGGAAAAAGCTCTCAGTTTTTCCTCGTTGAGGATGATGTTAGCTGTGGGCTTTTCATAAATGGCTTTTATGATCTTTAAGTATGTTCCTTCTATCCCAACTTTCTCAAGGGTTTTTATTAAGAAAGGGTGCTGGATTTTGTCAAAGGCCTTTTCTGCATCGATTGACAGGATCATATGGTTCTTCTCTTTTTTTTTTGTTAATGTGATGTATCATGTTGATTGATTTGCGAATGTTGAACCAGCCCTGCATCCCAGGAATGAATCCCACTTGATCATGGTGAATAATTCTTTTTATATGCCATTGAATTCGATTTGCTAGTATCTTATTGAGAATTTTTGCATCCATATTCATCAGGGATATTGGCCGGTAGTTCTCTTTTTTTACTGGGTCTCTGTCTGGTTTAGGAATCAAAGTAATACTGGCTTCATAGAATGAGTCTGGAAGTTTTCCTTCCCTTTCTATTTCTTGGAATAGCTTGAGAAGGATAGGTATTATCTCTGCTTTAAACGTCTGGTAGAACTCCCCTGGGAAGCCATCTGGTCCTGGACTCTTATTTGTTGGGAGATTTTTGATAACCGATTCAATTTCTTCGCTGGTTATGTGTCTGTTCAAGCTTTCTATTTCCTCCTGATTGAGTTTTGGAAGAGTGTGGATGTTCAGGAATTTGTCCATTTCTTCCAGGTTGTCCAATTTGTTGGCATATAATTTTTCATAGTATTCCCTGATAATTGTTTGTATCTCTGAGGAATTGGTTGTAATAATTCCATTTTCATTCATGATTTTATCTATTTGGGTCATCTCCCTTTTCTTTTTGAGAAGCCTGGCTAGAGGTTTGTCAATTTTGTTTATTTTTTCAAAAAACCAACTCTTGGTTTCATTGATCTGCTCTACAGTTTTTTTAGACTCTATATTGTTTATTTCTGCTCTGATCTTTATTATTTCTCTTCTGCTGGGTTTAGGCTGCCTTTGCTGTTCTGCTTCTATTTCCTTTAGGTGTGCTGTTAGATTTTGTATTTGGGATTTTTCTTGTTTCTTGAGATAGGCCTGGATTGCAATGTATTTTCCTCTCAGGACTGCCTTCGCTGCGTCCCAAAGCGTTTGGATTGTTGTATTTTCATTTTCGATTGTTTCCATATATTTTTTAATTTCTTCTCTAATTGCCTGGTTGACCCACTCATTCGTTAGTAGGGTGTTCTTTAACCTCCATGCTTTTGGAGGTTTTCCAGACTTTTTCCTATGGTTGATTTCAAGCTTCATAGCATTGATGGTATAATTTCAATTCTGGTAAACTTATGAAGGGCTGTTTTGTGACCCAGTATATGATCTACCTTGGAGAATGTTCCATGTGCACTCCAGAAGAAAGTATATTCTGTTGCTTTGGGATGCAGAGTTCTAAATATATCTGTCAAGTCCATCTGATCCAATGTCTCATTCAGGGCCCTTGTTTCTTTATTGATCGTGTGTCTAGATGATCTATCCATTTCTGTAAGTGGGGTGTTAAAGTCCCCTGCAATTACCACATTCTTATCAATAAGGTTGCTTATGTTTATGAGTAGTTGTTTTATATATTTGGGGGCTCCGGTATTCGGCGCATAGACATTTATAATTCTTAGCTCTTCCTGATGGATAGACCCTGTAACTATTATATAATGTCCTTCTTCATCTCTTGTTACAGCCTTTAATTTAAAGTCTAGTTTGTCTGATATAAGTATGGCTACTCCAGCTTTCTTTTGGCTTCCAGTAGCATGATAAATAGTTCTCCATCCCCTCACTCTCAATCTAAAGGTGTCCTCAGGTCTAAAATGAGTCTCTTGTAGACAGCAAATAGATGGGTCTTGTTTTTTTATCCATTCTGATACCCTATGTCTTTTGGTTGGCGCATTTAATCCATTTACATTCAGTGTTATTATAGAAAGATACGGGTTTAGAGTCATTGTGATGTCTGTATGTTTTATGCTTGTAGTGATGTCTCTGGTACTTTGTCTCACAGGGTCCCCCTTAGGATCTCTTGTAGGGCTGGTTTAGTGGTGACAAATTCCTTCAGTTTTTGTTTGTTTGGGAAGACCTTTATCTCTCCTTCTATTCTAAATGACAGACTTGCTGGATAAAGGATTCTCGGCTGCATATTTTTTCTGTCTAGCACACTGAAAATCTCGTGCCAATTCTTTCTGGCCTGCCAAGTTTCAAAAGAGAGATCCGTCACGAGTCTTATAGGCCTCCCTTTATATGTGAGGGCACGTTTATCCCTTGCTGCTTTCAGAATTTTCTCTTTATCCTTGTATTTTGCCAGTTTCACTATATGTCGTGCAGAAGATCGATTCAAGTTACGTCTGAAGGGAGTTCTCTGTGCCTCTTGGATTTCAATGCCTTTTTCCTTCCCCAGTTCAGGGAAGTTCTCAGCTATAATTTCTTCAAGTACGCCCTCAGCACCTTTCCCTCTCTCTTCCTCCTCTGGGATACCAATTATGCATATATTATTTCTTTTTAGTGTATCACTTAGTTCTCTAATTTTCCCCTCATACTCCTGGATTTTTTTATCTCTTTCTCTCAGCTTCCTCTTTTTCCATAACTTTATCTTCTAGTTCACCTATTCTCTCCTCTGCCTCTTCAATCCGAGCCGTGGTGGTTTCGATTTTGTTTTGCATTTCATTTAAAGCGTTTTTCAGCTCCTCGTGACTGTTTCTTAGTCTCTTGATCTCTGTAGCAAGAGATTCTCTGCTGTCCTCTATACTGTTTTCAAGCCCGGCGATTAATTTTATGACTATTATTCTAAATTCACTTTCTGTTATATTATTTAAATCCTTTTTGATCAGCTCATTAGCTGTTGTTATTTCCTGGAGATTCTTCTGAGGGGAATTCTTCCGCTTGGTCATTTTGGATAGTCCCTGGCGTGGTGAGGACCTGCAGGGCACTTCCCCTGTGCTGTGGTGTATAACTGGAGTTGGTGGGCGGGGCCACAGTCCGACTTGATGTCTGCCCCCAGCCCACTGCTGGGGCCACAGTCAGACTGGTGTGTGCCTTCTCTTCCCCTCTCCTAGGGGCGGGATTCACTGTGGGGTGGCGTGGCCCATCTGGGCTACTTGCACACTGCCAGGCTTGTGATGCTGGGGATCTGGCGTCTTAGCTGGGGTAGGTAGGCAAGGTGCACAGGGGCAGGAGGGGCAGGCTTAGCTCGCTTCTCCTTAGGTGATCCACTTCAGGAGGAGCCCTGTGGCAGCGGGAGGGAGTCAGATCCGCTGCCGGAGGTTTGGCTCCGCAGAAGCACAGAGTTGGGTGTTTGCGCGGAGCGAGGAAGTTCCCTGGCAGGAACTGGTTCTCTTTGGGATTTTGGCTGGGGGTTGGGCGGGGGAGATGGCGCTGGCGAGCGCCTTTGTTCCCCACCAAACTGAGCTCTGTCGTCCGGGGGCTCAGCAGCTCTCCCTCCCTTCGTCCTCCAGCCTTCCCGCTTTCCGAGCAGAGCCGTTAACTTATGCCCTCCCAGATGCTAAGTCGCGCTTGCTGTCGGAACACAGTCCGTCAGGCCCCTCCGCTTTTGCCCGCCAGACTCAGGGGCTCTGCTTGGCCGGTGAGCCGCCCCTCCACCCCGGCTCCCTCCCGCCAGTCCGTGGAGCATGCACCGCCTCACCGCCCTTCCTACCCTCTTCCGTGGGACTCTCGTCTGCGCTTGGTTCCGGCGACTCCGTTTTGCTAATCCTCTGGCGGTTTTCTGGGTTATTTAGGCAGGTGTAGGTGGAATCTAAGTGATCAGCAGGACACGCGGTGAGCCCAGCGTCCTCCTACGCCGCCATCTTCCCTCCAGTTGTTTGCCTCTTTTTTAAATTATTATTATCTCTATATCTCTGTAAATCTCTCATTTAGTTCAAGTATTGTTTTCCTGATCTTGCTGAATCCCATGTTTTCTTGTAGCTCATGGTTGGTAGGATCCATGTCCTACTGATGCTCCCTCAGAGCCCTGGCTGCTTCTCCCAGCCCTTCCCTGCCCCCAGATTGTGCAACATTCTTCAGTATTCTGTATGGGGTGAGAAAGAACTAGGCCTCTATGGCAGCGTCCACACAGCTGGGGAAGCCAAGTACCCACTCATATACTCTCACCTTCCCCCATGGGATAAATCATGAGTCAAGAAGGTCTGTCTTGGCACTAAGCTGTGCCACCTTGGGGGAAGGATGATGGTGATAAAGTGAAACTGTTCCTCTCACTCTCTTCAATGCATACAGTCCTGGATTTGTTGTTGTTTTTGTTCTAATGGTGTGGTGGGATTTCTCCACTGGACTCTTGGATTCCCATAAGTCACTCTTACCCATGGATAATTGTTAAAATTGGTGTTCTCTGGGGGAAAAGACAGGAGAAAACTCCCATTTCACCATCTTACTGATGTCACTCCTCTATGGACTAAATCTTGATTCTAGTAGGGTACTTGGTCCTCACCTAGGTGGAAAAGCAGCTGGTCCAGCCTCAGAAGGGGTTGGTCTTCTGGGGTGAGTTACTGAAGCTGGAGATGAAATGTAGATCCCAGGTGGGAAGCAAAGTCCCCTCTACTAACTACTAAATAAAAGTGTGACTACTAGTTGAAACATAATACATAATCAATACTGCTAAATGTTATGAAAAAGAACCATGTGTGTGTAAACATATCTATACTAACTTCTAATAAAAAAAAATCTAAGCTACTTTAAGATACAAAACAGATGAACATAAGGGAAGGGAAGCAAAAATAATATGAAAACAGGGAGGGGGACAAAACATAAGAGACTCTTAAATATGGAGAACAAGCAGAGGGTTACTGGAGTGGTTGTGAGAGGGGGGATGGGCTAAATGGGTAAGTGGCTTAAGGAAACTACTCCTGAAATCATTGTTGTACCATGTGCTAACTTGGATGTAAATTATAAAAAAATAAATTATAGAAAGAAAAAAAATCTAAGCTAATGAGAAAATTAGTTGACCTGTCCGACTTCGGTTCAGGTCATGATCTCACAGTTCATGGGTTTGAGGCCCACATCAGGCTCTGTGCTGACGGCTCAGAGCCTGGAGTCTGCTTTGGATTCTGTGTCTCCCTCTCTCTCTGCCCCTTCTCCACTCACACTCTGTGTGTGTGTGTGTGTGTGTGTGTGTCTCAAAAATAAACAAACATTAAAAAGAATTTAAAATATGTAAAAATCTTATAACAAGGTCTGGCACTCAGCAGTAAATATTAATAATAGTTGACTGTTAATAATATTTAATAATTAATTATATATTAACAATTATTATGATTATTATTATCACTCAGTTCTTATTTATGACATACTGATTTCATAGTTTAACATCCAAAGGGCAATCGTATGTCCCTTATATCAAGGTTGTTTGTTCATTTATTCATGTAGCAAATACTGACAGAGTGGCCACTCAATCAGTGCATGGTGACCAGCCCTGGAGATACACAGTCTCCACTGTCAAGCAGCGTGCTGCCTGGTGGACAGATAGGAGAGCAAATGGGAATTATACTACAGTGTGACCAATGCTGTGATGTGGGTGTGCACAGAGGGCTGCAGGAGCAACCAGGGGCAGGGCACTCGATACAGACAAACAGATCAGGAAAGACCCCTTGAAACAATGACCTACAGCTAATATCAAAGTGACTGACCTACAGCTAATATCATAATAATACTCATTATGTGACTACCAGGGCAAGTTCAGTAAATGAGAGTAAGCAGCTACCCAAAATCAAATAACAAACAGCAATTACAGACCTTGGGATAAGAAGGGACCTTGTATGAGTAACAATGGCTATTCCCCTAACACATCTGATAAATATTTTGTTTAATTAGAACAAAACACATTCAATAATGTGTTCCTTTCTATTTTATAGAAAGTCTTGCATGCATCAGTTATGGGCCTGTATCCAGGGGTATGGCATAGGTTACCTGGAGGAGAAAAACTCAACTGTGTTACTCAAGTAACCTAGAGAGAGACACAGTCTGCCAAATCATGATGGAAGTAAGGGCCCCATCCAAGAAGAAAGCCCTATTTGACATTTCAGTCTATATAATCTACAAAGTCAGATTTTTTTTGTCAGCAACTCGGGATATTCGGTTGAGAGTCCTGAGGTAGAGTTCAACAGTTCAGCTATTTGTATTTTCTCTCTGTAAACAGTTTTGTATCTTCTGCTTGTGCTAGGTGCTCAAAGAACACAATGATTTCAAGCTAGAAACTTGGTCTACAGGCACATTCAAAAACTAAGCTTCAGTTGACCGATCAAAGTCATTACATAGCAGCAAAGGCAATTATTAAACTTTGGAAGCAACTGAGCACACAATTTATTTACAATAAATCATTAGGTCAGTGTTTCTTTCAAATGGTCCATAGGCCACATTCTCCCCCACCCCCCAATCTATGGTGTCACTGAAAAAACAAAGCCATTGGAGCAAGTTCTCTGGGGTTTAATCCCAGGATTTAATTTTTACTCTTCACATTCCCCATAGAAGTTGTAAGCACTCTAAAATTTGAAAACTCCCTCATCACTTGTTCACATTATAAACATCCATGAGATCTAATGCATAATAGAATCTAAAGGAAATCAGGAAGGAGACAGTTTATGTGCTGTATCTCTCCTTATTACTTCCATTTGCTCTGGTCTTCCATTTGTGCGAACGAACTAGAAACATGAGCTTTAACCTCGTGTTCTCTGGCAGGGAAACAGGGTCCTCAGGAGTCAGGAGGAAAAGACAGAGCCATGAAGAGTTTCACCAAAAATAGAATCTGGGAGGCTATTGTTTTAAAAAATTGTTTAGTTAAAAAAAATTTTTTTTAATTAAAAAAAGGGGGGGCGCCTGGTGGCTCAGCTGGTTAAGCATCTGACTTTGGCTCAGGTCATGATCTCATAGTCCATGAGTTCGAGCCCTGTGTCAGACTCTATTCACAGCTCAGAGCCTGGAGCCTGCTTCAGATTCTGTGTCCCCCTCTCTCTCTGCCCTTCCCCTGCTTGTGCTCTGTCTCTCTCCCTCAAAAGTAAATAAACATTAAAAAAATTTTTTTAATTTTGAAAATTGTTTAGAATATTATTAATGAAGACCTCCTCCACCCCCACACACAACTGAGCTGTTAAACTTGATCAAATCACTCTAGACTGGATAAAGTTATTTGAAATAAGTATCACCAGAATATCTCAATCTCTTTGATCTCATGTAGTATTCATCAACAGCCCTCTGATATCCAATATGATCTTGAGAGCACTCACTCCAAGGAGAGAGTGGTGGTAGAGAGTGGCATGTAGAGAAAACTGGACCCTTTCCAAGAGCAAATGAATAAACTGGCTTTGTTTGTAAAAATAAGCAAACAATAAAAAAGGGAGGAGAATTTTATAAATTAAGAAAAAGAAGAACTATATGAGCAAAGTGCAACGTGTGGATCTTGTTTGAATCTTGATTTGAACAAAGTAACTCTTCCACTTATTGGTGGTATAACTTTATAAATTAAACTCTCTAAACCTCAGTTTCTCCATCTACGACATGGGATGGTAATAATGCCTATCTTATAAAAGTATCATAAAGATTAAATGAGATAATCTTTATATAGTATTAATATAGCATGTGGCACATAGTGTCTAATATCAGCTCTCACCATCACCATTATTTAAAAATAAAAACACACGGGGTGCCTGGGTGGCTCAGTCGGTTGGGCTTCTGGCTTTGACTCAGGTCCTGATCTCACAGTTTGTGCACTCGAGCCCCTCCCCTGCTTATGCTCACTCTCTCTCTCTCTCAAAAATAAACATTTTTTAAAATGTCAAAATAAATAAATATATACACACACATACACACACATATTACATCTATATAAGTTATATATATAAATTATATATAAATATAAATTTAAATATTTATATATATAAATATAAATATATATTATATACATTATAGAAATATAAATATATAAATATATACATAATTATAAATAAATATATATTTAAATATAAATAAATATTCAAGTATATATATAAATATTATATATTATATAACCTACCACCAAGGGCATCAGTTAACTGATCCAGAGAGAGCCCTGGATGGTTCCTCAGCAATGTGTAGATGGACATTACCATCCCAGGAGTGCTGAATCCACACTGGGTTCCCTGACACTTGGCAATCCTCTCCTGGAAGCACAGAAAGGTTAGAAGTGCAGAATCTTGGGCCCCACCCCAGATGCACTGAATAAGAACCTGCACTCTAACAAGATCCCCAGGCAACTTGCTTGCACATTAAAATTGGAGGAGAGGCCCTGGAAAATCCTTCTCATCCTAGGTGTCTCCTTTTCTCAGACTGGGTGGCTGTGATTACTGGTCCTCACCTTTCATTACAGGTTCTCAGCCTATGGAATCACCAGAGGAAGTTTAAAATTTCCAAGGCCCAAGAAGCACCTCAGACCAAGAGTATAGATATATATTTTTTAGATTCCCAGTGGTTTCAGTGTGTAGTCCGGAATGGGAATCATTAAAATAAAGGTTACCCCCTTTAAGTCCTTCAGAGAAGTGAAGCAAATTGCACTCAAGTTGAGAAAACAAAACAATACAAAACCTCCTGAGTGCCTCCTAACTGCCCACCACTGCCCTATCACTTTAGCACATAGAAATTTGTTTACAAAGTGCAACCATTAAGCCAGAAGACAATCAAGAAGGAAACACTGCCTATTTCTCTACCAAACTTATTCCTTCTTAGCATTTTCTCTTTGGAGTCTAACTTCAAAGGTGAAACCCCATTTTGGAAGTTGTCTTCTGGCTACACTGCAACACCAGGATCTCAGCAGCGTCTACTAAAAGAAAGAATATCTCATGGCTGTGAACAGCCAGGTCTCATAAGAGCATCCAGGCAGAATTCGCTCCCTCCAAGTAATGAGGTTTCAAAGGACATAAACAGGACCTGAAATTCCTTCAAGCCCAGAGAATGTGATGTTTGGTTACTCTCTCTGTCACCCCTATCTTTTCCCTCTTGTATCCTCTCCTCATAAGTGAACCTCTTTAACCTAGAGAAAAACAAGTAACAACAGCATTTTTATGGGCAATGTATAAATAATTTAAAGTCAGGAGTCTGAGGTACCCTTTCATTTGAGGCAAAGTCCTAACAAGGTGCTGCCTTATGAGAAACATCTCCAAATTTACTAAAACTCCTATTATATGTCTTCTGAATAAGTCCTACATTTGACAAATCTTTTTGGGAGCTGAGATTTTCATTCAGCTTTAAAATCAGATTATTTTCCACTTTGTAAAAAAACTACAAAATTATAACCCTCAATGAACATGGCTCTTGTTTCTTTGAGTTTGGAAGATGTAAGAAGGATAGGTCCCATCTAATTAGAACAAAAAAACAAACTCAGCAATGTCAGAGTTTTCTTCCAAAAGAAAAAGTCTTCTGCTCTTTCAGCTGATTTCTGAGAAATCAGTTACAAAATAGCCACACACCCCAGGCTTCACTCCTGGTTTCCAGCTCAGTTTCATGGATGGGCAGTGACCAAGCAGTGGGCCTCACACTGTTCTCTTACTTTAACCTATGGGGCTAGCCATGCTTTTTGAAGCACAGAAACCCTATGAGGAAGAAGCATACCCTCATCTGAACAGGATGAATCCTGGTCTTGGTGCTTCCTGTGCTTTCTATTGTGGTGATAGCAGCACCTTACAGAGAGCATATGGGGATCTGACAGGCCTCGGCTGCATATTATCTTCAGAATGCAAAAGTAAAAATTATATTGTATCCAGTGGGAAAGGGAACTGAGCATTCACCCAGCACCTCCACTATGGCGAGTTTTACACAATTCTTCAGGCTTTGCAAATACATTTTGTCTTCAGCTCATGCCCATTTTTTAGAAGCAAAATGTATAGGTTTTTAAGCAGTATTGCACCCATAAACACAAAAGAATGATTAGGAGAATATTATTCATTTATAACTACATGTATATATTTATTGAGTGTTTACTATGTGCCAGACAGAGTTCCAGGCACTATGATTCATTGCTGAACAAGACAGATAAAATTCCTCCCCTTTTAGAATACATATTTTAGTTGAGGGAAGACAGACAATACAAATATACATAGACTATATATATATATATATATATATATATATATACACACATATATATGTGTATATATATACACACACACACACACATACATACATGCGTACATAAACTGAGATAGTGAGAAGTGCTATGAAAAAAAATAATACAGGCTAAGGGAATAAGGAGTTGCAGAGGCGATTTGGGCATTGCTATTTTAAAGTGATCAGAGAGGACTGATAATATAACATTTTTGCTGGAACCTGAATGATTTGAAGGAGTCAGACATGAAAGGTTAAGGGAACAAACATCCCAAACAGAGGACAACACATGCACAGGCAGCAGAAATGAACTTGGGATGTTCAGGGACAGAAAGAGGGACAGAAAGGTCAGGGAAGTTGGAGCACAATGAACCCAGGAGGAATGGTAGGATTCCAGGCTGGGAGACAGGGAGGAGCAAGGTAGGTAACTGTAAGGCTTCATCTAGAAAGTTCTAAGAGACCTTCACTCTCATTCTAAAATCCAAAGCAGGCCATATAAGCTATATCATTATAGTTTTTTAACTAACATCATCAGATGCTGAGTATGTAAAGAAACTTAAGTGAACTAAACTCCATTAAGTAGAAGTCCTTTATAAGAGAGACGTGGTAACAGCTGTTCTCATCTCTAACTGAAATGAACGGAGATGGAGTAAGGAGAAACCAGACCAACTTTCAACAAACATTTAATATGGGCTGATGTCACAAATTAAAATACAAAGCTGGACTGCACTTTCCTCAAACTCTTCCCCATCAAACTTCACTGAGTGCTGAGGGTAATACCCTAAAACTAGGGGTAGGGAAAGAGAGCTGAAAAAAACTCTTCATGCACATGGACTCTTAGATGAGAAAGGGCAGGAGGTGGTGGTGGGGGGGGGGTGGGAAGCAGGAGAATTGAGAGAAAACTGAAGGCACTCAGGCTTCACAGAGTACAGGGCAACTGCCACCCTCCAGAGGCTAAAGGCAGGGAGGCATGGCTGCAAGAGATCTCCCAAAGCATAGATGTGAGATGGGAGAGCAAAGAGAACACCCTGGTGAACTCAAAAGCGGGCTGTTAGGCTGTAAAGGGAGGGATAATCCAGAGTTCAGGAAGCAGGTGACTTGGCTGTGAAATACAGGCAGATCTCTGAAATCTTACCAGTGCTCAGATACTTAGCCTTGATCTGAGATCTGTATAATGATGCAAAATGATCTAAGATAGGCATAATCAGAGTCCAAGAAAAAGGAGGGGGAAGAGATCGAGGAGGTGGGAGAGAGGGGAGAAAGAAGAGAGAGGAGGGGGGAGAAAGGACAGAGAGGAAGGGGAGAGAGAGGAGATGAGAGAGAGGAGATGAGAGAGAGGAGGGGGGAGAGAGGAGAAACAATAAATATTTGAAGAGATGATGGCTTGAGAAATTTCCAAAGCTGATAGAAGACATCAAGCCACAGATCCAAGAAACTTGGCAAACATGAAGAAGGATAAATATCAAACATAAAGAGATGTTAAATGTAATGGGAAACCAATGTAGGAAAGTATGGTGATCTGATTTATACTTGAAAGTGATCTCTCTGACTGATGTATGGGATTTACCAAGTGGTGGGGGTGGGGAGAGGGTCAAGGGTGGGAGCAAGGATATCAGTTAGTAGGCTGCAATAGTAATATAAAAGTGTGATGATGGCATTATCCTTCACTGCCAGTTCACCCTTTCCTTTCCTCCCCAGACAGCACAGGGAATCAGACAGCCTTTCAACTTTCAACAGGGGATTCTTTGACCATATGTTATCCTCACTGATGGTACATTTTTTTCTAACCGATTCATATTCCTGGGAACATGTCTATCTTGTCCATCACTGTACCCCCAGTGCCTAGCACAGTTCTTGTCACACAGCAGGTACTCAATACATATTATCAAGTGAAGGAAAAGAACAAAGTTTAAGACTCTAAAAATACAACCATATCTGGACTTTGCTGCAAGGTACCTTATCCTCTTGATAAAGGGGTTATAGCATGATATCATCACTGTGCAGGTGCCACAGCCACCCACTCTACAGCCATACTTAGCTCCTGTGAGTAGACCTGGAAAAAGCATAGTCAAAGATAATATGTTTCTCAAAATGCTCTTTCCAGAATAGCTCTGACCTTAGAGGACATCACCATTCAAAGACTCTTGAATATAGAGTTAAGTTCAAATGAGGTCTTAGCTGCTATTATTTAGAATCTTACAGATTCTTGATTGCCACCCATGCCAGGCCCCACCTCCATGGGGTCTGGAACTCTTTTGTTCTGGACCTCATCCTATGTCTTCATCTGGCTATTGATGCATATCCTTTAATACCTTTATTATTTGTAATAAACCAGTAATCTAGTGAGTGAACTGGTTACTCGAGTGCTGTGGGCCACTCTATCAAATCTTATATAATCATACAGATATCTAGTCTTTCAAAACAACTGGACATCAGATTGCCAAAAACAAGGCCAAACTAAAAAAGAGTCTGTACATATAAAGGCCTGAAAATTTGAAAGTATGAGTACATTGTACATTTGCTTTTACCCTTATCTGCATCTTTGATGACATACAAAGTAAAATGCCCAATTGTAAATACTTCTTGGAATATTTGTGTGTTATTATCCATGTTGACTGTATTTCTCTGCTTCTCAGTGGCAGAAACTGCTATTTGTTCCCTCATATCTGTTCTATCATTCTTTTTTTTTTTTTGGTAAAAGAAACCCCAATTTTTAGCCCCACACACAGTTGCCCAAAATGAAAAATACATTTTCCCAGTCTTTTCTGTAGCTGGGTGGGGTTAATGACAATGTTGGCCAATGGGATATAAGCATAGTGCTATGTATGGCTTTCAGGATAGAAATGTCCTCAAAAGTAGGGGGGTGCCCCCTTCTTCATTCCTTACTTCATTTTCTGGAATTCAGATATAATGGCTACACTTCTTTTAGTCATCTCTGCCCATGAGGAGAAAGCTGCATGCTGGGGAGGGTGAGGCAGCAACACACAAGGAGCTTGGCTGCCTAATAGGGTTGAGACACTGCTTTACTAGCTCTGATCCACTTACCTTTGGGATTCTGTTATACAAGCATGAAGCTATGAGAATGTGTTTCACAGACCTCCTTCAACATGTAGGGTAACTGACCAAGAGACCGCTGCACTTTGATTTTTATCACCTAGGTGTCCATTGAGGCCATGACTCACTCCCCACTAGTGGTTTTGGAGAGACATGGGAGTCCCTGTCAACCACCCCGAATGGCTTTGATGAATGTGCTTTAGACTGCACAGCAGCCTTAGACCCTCCCAGTCAGCCTCCTTGCCCTCTCCTCTTCATAGGCGGCACTTGCATTACAGTCTGTCTCCCTGAGCTTCTCTAGCTCCCTCATTATTTTTCATTCAGGTATTTCTCCTAATAAAATCCTTGTACGTTTAATCCCATTTCTGGCGTCTGCTTCCAAGAGAACTGAAACTAACACAATGAGAAAGGAATAAACTTCTATCTTCTATCTTATTTACTGCTATTTGAGATTTTCTGTCACCCACAAGTGAACAAAATCTTAAATATTAGACATTAGTACCACGGATAACCAGGAAATCAGTGTTCATTGTTTTTACGTCCAAAGATCTAGAATGATTTCTAGAAGATAGTTACTGATGCCTTTTGAGTTTTGTACTCTTTGGGAAATTTCACTCTCTCTAGGGGGAATGAAAATGTACAAATATCCATTGTCACATAATTCTGCATATAGTTTACTGGGGTCTACAGACATCTGGAAGCCCACTGGACTTCATGGATAGCAGGCTAAGAATCCATTCCTTACATGACTTTTATTTAGTAAGTTTTTCTAAGGTAACATTTTTGGGGTTTAATTTCTCCATGGCTCTTTTACTTTCATTTTAGGAAATTTATGTGCTCTTTTTTCCTAATGGGCATGATGATTAGTTCTTGAAGACAGAATGTCAATATTGTGACTCTTAATTCTAAAGGATGCTAAGTTAAGACCTTTTAAGATTTGCTTTAATTCCCATTGCTAGTTCCTCCATTTTATATAATGTGTTTAGTGCCAAAACAGAGATTAGAAAGAATTTGGTTCTTTTGACAGCCACAATTGTGCATTGCCTACAAAACTAAAATGTAGGACTTTCTTAAAGAACATAAAACCATACTAGTAGGAAATATGACTCTGTGTGGTTCTAAGAAGATATTTGAAATATCACCTGATGAGGATATCAGCACTATACACACACATGCACACACTCAAAGCAAAGAAAAGGATGTGATTCCTCCTCAGATATGGTAACAGCATTGTTTCAGGATCAGTGTTTTTTTTTCTATCACTTGTACCAGAAGGAAAATAAGAGTTTTGTACATAAAGCTGAGAGAGCTAGTATGATATTCACATTGGCTAGCTCATGCTAATTTAATGGAAATGCACATTAATTCTTCTACTCATATTTTCAATTTGATTTAATGCTTATGGAACACCTGTGATATACAAATCATCTCTTATAAGCATGGAGCCTAAATCTGGAACCCACCACCACTTCGCCACTGTCCTTGGTCCTGACTTATCACTGTTTTCTAAGGCAGTAGTTGTTTCTACCAACAGGAACTCTAGTGACTCCTGTCCAGCTTCTCCTGGAAAGTCTGAGGCAGGTCAGGGAAAAGATATTAGTAGAACAGAATAGGGAAAAAAGAGGTAGGGGGTGGCTTCTGGAATAGAATAGCCTCTGAGATCTTATATAATTATTAAAAAAAAAGCTTGTTTATCGTGTTCAAAGATTTATCGTTTTCAGAAAGAGAACATGATCAACCATGACCCCAAATCAAAGAAACAAGAGAAAATATGTATGTCAACTAATACAAAGATGTGCAAACAAGGACACACTTAAGAAGCAAGTTTGTGTGGGTAGCCTAGCAGCACAGCAAGAGAACAGCAGCACCCAAGGGATGGCATGATTGAAATGTCATAACTGATTGTTTCCCAAAGTGTTCATGTTTTCTCTTTTTTGATTAAAACTTTGGATTTCTTTTAGATTCACAGAACAAAGAGCATCTTCACATCTCGGAAGTAGAGATCATCTTTCACCATGCTACCATTTGGGAAAGTAGGTGAGGAGGGGACATATGCTTATTCTAATGAATGCCTCCTCACCTTCAATTCTAAGTGGCTATATGCCAGGGAAAGTGAAGCATATGCCAAATACCAAGGTCATATCTGTGCCCCAGAGGAATGTGCAATATAACAAGAGGTGTGATTGTCTGTGTGTTGGCTTGGGTACACATACCCATACTGTAATACAAAGAAAAATGAAGCACCCCCTCCAGGTATCCCCAACTTAATAAACCCTCAAATGAAACTTTTTATTTCCCAAACTTATTCTTTCCCTTCTTTTCACTAACTTGTTTAATAGCCTCAACACCTGCTAAGTCATTCAAGCTTAAAAACCTGAGCTATTTTCAACTTTTTATTTTTCAATCTACCACAATCAATGTCACCAGGTCCTGTCACTCACACTTCCAAACTGATTCTCTAAACTCCCTTCACTTCTACTGTCACTCCTCAGAATCAACACTTATTAAGTCTTACCTGAACAATTATCAGAGCTGCCTAACATGTCTCCTGCTTCCATTCTTGATATCCACAATGCCACCCTTTCTACCACTAAAATCCAAGTCTGATAATCATCTATTATCTGCTTTAATTCAAGTCTGATCATCATCTGTATCTGCTTTAATTCAACACTGGCTCGTGGCCACCAAACTACCATGCTGAGGATTTCTGAATCACTCAGGGTGCCTATTAAAATGAAATCCTTATGGAATCAGAATTTCTGGGAGAAAGTACAAGAAAATGTGCTTCATAAATAAGCACACTGAATGGGTCTTAGGGAAATTTATAATCAGAGTTCCTGGAATACAAGAAGAAATCCAAACTCCTTGGCATAGCCTACAAGACTTTTTGATAAACTGCCCATCTTCTCCTGCCATTCAACCCATGTATCTTGAACTCTGGTCACATGCAAGAATTGGCTACACCATCAGGACTTTCACCTTACACTACATTTGCATATAGGACTCCTGAAAGTCCTGTCTTCTTTACTTGGCAGAATTTTGTATGTCATTCAAAGCCCTGCTCAAATGTTCTCTACTGTGGGGGTGCTGCCATCTCATATACCTTTCCATTCTCTGCTCCAAGTAACCAGCTTCCTCTGTGCTATCATGGCCAATGTTCACATATTTGTAATAGAACTTTGTACCCCATGTGACACTGTGACTTATAATTAGGGATACATATTGTCTTCACCCACTGTTCCTGGCACATAACTCCTAAAATCCCAGGAATTTCCTAGGTCTTGACCAAGATCAGGGTGTCCTTGTTAATACTGTAACTCTGGGGATGAACTTAATGGGGGCTGGTTGCCAGATACACCAACCATGTGATCAAAAAGGTTGGAACTTTCAGTCCTGTACCCTAACTCCCAGAAAGGGGAGAGGGGCTGCAAGTTAAATCAATTTCCAATGGCCAATGATTTAATTAGTCATGCCTGTATAATGAAGCCTCCCTAAAAGCCCAAAAGGACTGGGCTTAGAGAGCTTCCAGGAAGCCTCCAGGTTGGTGAACCAGAACACATCCATATGCCACCTGTGCCAGGCTACACCACCATGGGGTCAGAAACTCCTTTGTTTTGGACCTCATCCTATGTTTTCATCTGGCTGTTGATTCATATCCTTTAATACCTTTGTAATAAACCAGTAATCTAGTAAACTGGTTACCTAGTTCTATGAGCCACTCTAGCAAATTGATCAAACCCAAGGAGGGGGCTGTGGAAATCTGATTTACAGCCAGTCAGTCAGATGTATAGGTAACAATCTGGACTTGTGATTAGCATTGGAGGTGCAGGGAGGTGCATTCTTGTGGGGCTAAGCCCTTAATGGAACCTGATGTTATCTCTGGGTGGACAGTGTAAGAACTGAGTCAAATTATAAACTCAGGGAGTTTACATTATATTCCCTGAGTCAAGGAATTACTTGGTGGTGTGGGGGAAAACTCCCCACACATTGGACTCCCCACACATTGGAACTGAGTGACAGAAATGTACCCTGCATCATAATCATTTGTGAACACATAAGCCTCTCTTGACCCTAAGAGACACCACTTTCTGTTAATCTTCTTTGTGTCAAACACTGGGCTAGGTGTTGGGGATATATCATAGGGATGTAATAAATGTTAATTAACTTTAATAAATGATCATGATGTATACAATTTGCTATGACAATGCTCAGGAAAGAGGAAGGATTTCTCACAGTCTTGAGGCATCTGAACAGAAGAAAAGAAACAGAGAAGTGCCAAAAATGGTGGTAGAAACTGTTGTGTATTCCAGCATGCATTTTCCTTTCTTCCTTCCTGCTGCATAGAAAAGGGATGAAATGGCTAGAACTCCAGTAGCTACCTTAGACCATAGGCAACATATTAATGGCAGCAGAGGAAAAAGAGAGAAGACGCTTGGGTCTCAGATGACATCATGAAGCTTCTGGACCAGCCCCAAGACATCCCTTTATGTAAAGTAAAAATGACATGTATCTTGTTTGAACCACTGTTAGTTTTGAGTTTGTGCCATTTTCAACTAATCCTAAATAATACATATGATGATAAATTTTACAGAAGCCCAATTTTAATGGAGAAACAGGATCTGGGTGGCTTAGTAGACTAGGCTTGAGGGATATTTGTAGATTTTTGGAAGGAATCAATGGAAGAATCAGGCCTTGCTTGTTTGGGTACATGTTCTAAGAGATGTCTCAAGAGATTGGAGTCTGGCTCAAAGTGCCATTGGCTTGAAATGTGTTTATTTTTCTTGATTTCGTGGATGATCTATTTGGAGGAGGGAAATAGGAGCAGAGATATGGCATGGAAGGTCTTGGAGTGAAACAGTGAGGTCAGGACCAAGCCGGTGGCTAGGGGGTGGAGAGGGAACAAGCAACAGAGTTACTCTCACTGACTCTGGTTTGGGGAGATAATACCAGTTCTTGGATCAGGGTTATTCCGTGTTCCCAGCTTAGTACCGCCTTGAGCGTTGCAAGGGCAGAGTCTGCCCTTCTGTAGCTCCAGCAGCCCTTTGTGAGATTTAAAGTTCATATTGCAAAGACTGAGAAATTACGTTCCTCTGTGCAGGGCCAGTGACTAGTGCCTGAGGGGTCTTGGCCACATCCAAGACAGAGGCAGAAAGAAGAAAGAGAAAGATGAGGGGCGAGAAAGTAGTGAAGGAATGGAAACTAAGAAAGGGAAAGAGAGGTACAAGGAGAGGGAAGAAAGAGATGTATGCCGTGGGACACAGTTGAGAAGAACAATAACCCCCAGCAACCTCCTTACAACAGAGAAGGAGGCCAAAGGGACAGGTAGTGCAGACACTTTTGCCTGAGCTTCTGGTGGTTTTAAAATTCATTGCAATTGTTGGTTCTCCCTGCCTAAGTCACCTTCACCCCTTCACTTTTCTCTGAATCATTACAGCCACCCCAGAAAGTTTCTCTTTCAGCTCTGCAGACCAAGAACCCAAAGAAAGACTAGCTAATGGACAGCTCTTTCCAGATTCCCATAAGAATATCAAGATTCAACATTATGTTGAGCAAGTAATGCTCAATGACTACTTTTCAGCCCCCTTGGCACTTCCAGGCAGGTCTGGCTCTGCACGTGAAGCAGGTTATTTTCTGGTGTGGATATTAACAATCGCTTTTACATATTGGGCATTTACTGTGTGCCAATCACCTTGTTAACCACTCTCCGTGGAATTTAATCTTCACCTCAGTTCCATGGGAAAAGTTACTGTTATTAGCCCCATTTTGCAGAGGGGAAAGCTGAAGCTCAGGGATATAAAGCAACTCACCTGAGGTCACAGAGCTACCAAGCAGCAGAGCAGAGAGTACAGGACTCAACCATGACTTGCTCCAAAAGCCCACACTTTTGATCTCTATGTCTCACTGCCTCACAGAATAACATGCTTCAGTTCCTGACCTGTGTTAGAGAACTGTGTCTGGGGTATAATTTATTCATGGTTTCTTCCTCCCTCAAACTCTATGTTAAGGGGGTCACCTGTTCTGGGGGCCCCTAAGTAAGATTTAAGAAATCTCTCTGCCACTAGATGTCTGACCAATATGCACTGGCCTTCCCTCTGGATGGCCTTAGACCCTGCCTGATGACATCTTTTGATGACCTGAGGGGGTTTTGCAAAAAGCACAGATTGGAGGCCAATCACATTATCTAGAGTCTCCTAACTGGCTTCCATACAATTCTATACATTACTCAATGTTCACCAAGGTAAGTGTGGTCACCATCTGTCACTATATAACATTATTAAAATGTTATTGACTATATTGCCTATGCTGTGCTTATTCATCCCTGTAACTTACTTATTTTTTTAACTAGAAGTCTGTACTTAATCCCCTTCACCTATTTTGCCCATCCCTTCAACCCCTTCCTCTCTGGCAACCACCAGTTTCTCCTCTATATTTACAATTCCATTTGTTTGCTTTTTTAAAAAATGCCACATGGCATTTGTCTTTCTCTGACTTATTTCAAAATAACCAAAGCAATCTTGAGGAAAAAGAACAAAGCTGGACGCATAATAATCCAAGATTTCAAGATATACCACAAAGGTATAGCAATCAAAACAGGAAGGTACCGGCACTAAACAGACACATAAATCAACAGAACAGGATAGAGAGCCCAGAAATAAACTCATGCTTATATGGTCAATGAAACTAGGAGAAAGTGGACAGGAATATACAATGGGGAAAAGACAGTCTCTTCAACAAATGGTGTTGGGAAAACTGGACAGCTACATGCAAAAGAATGAAACTGGACCACTTTCTTATAACATACACAAAAATAAACTCAAAATGGATTAAAGGCCTAAATGCAAAACCTGAAACTATAAAACTCCTAGAACAAAACATAGGCTGTGATTTTTTGGACATCTGTCTCAGCAGCATTATTCTAGAATGTCCCTAGGTAAGGAAAACAAAAGCAAAAACACACTATTGAGACTATAACATAATAAAAAAAGCTTTTGCACAGCAAAGGAAACCATCAGCAAAACAAAAAGGCAGCTGAGTAAATGAGAGAAGACATCTGCAAATGATACATCTGATAAGGGGTTGATATCCAAAATATATAAAGAAATTAATACAACTCAACATCAAAAGAACCCAAAAAATTCAACTAAAAAAAGGGGGCAGGTGGGGTGCATAGGTGGCTCAGTTGGTTCAGTATCGGACTCTTGATTTCAGCTCAAGTCATCATCCCAGGATTGTGGGATCAAGCCCCACATCACACTCCATGCTGAGTGTGGAGCCTGCTTAAGATTCTCTCTCTCCCCCTCTGCCCCTCTCCCCCACCCTCTCTTTCTCTCTCTCTCAAAAAATAAAAAGAAAGAAAG
Source organism: Leopardus geoffroyi (assembly GCF_018350155.1). Taxonomy (NCBI): domain Eukaryota; kingdom Metazoa; phylum Chordata; class Mammalia; order Carnivora; family Felidae; genus Leopardus; species Leopardus geoffroyi. The sequence goes on along the minus strand of NC_059328.1, from coordinate 186,759,210 downwards.
ATAGGCACAGGACCTCAGAGGCAAGTTTTTAATCCCAGAGGTCATGTTTGACTTTAAGACTCCTCTTCCTTGGTGGTTTCTCTCACTTTTCTCAACACCCTCTCATCCTCTGAACCAGAAACTTTCTTCTATCTATGTGGCAATCAGGCTTGCCTGCCAGGACTGACACACATACACTTAACAGAATTTGGAAGGGAGGAGAAAGAAAGGGAAAGAATGGCATAATTTCTTTTAAAAGGGTATCTGCAAAAATTGAATCGACATCTTTAGAGTGTACTTTCCAAATGATCACAGGAGTTTTGGTAGATAAAAATGAGCCCATAGATGGGGCGCCTGGGTGGCTCAGTCGGTTGAGCGGCCGACTTCGGCTCAGGTCACAATCTCACAGTTCGTGAGTTCGAGACCCGTGTCCGGCTCTGTGCTGACAGCTCAGACCCTGGAGCCTGCTTTGGATCCTGTGTCTCCCTCTCTCTCCGCCCCTCCCCTGCTCATGTTCTGTCTCTCTCTGTCTCAAAAATAAATAAAAAAAAAAAAATGAGCCCATAGATAAGAACCAGCTTATCTATTTTTAAAAATTAATAGCACACAAACTGTTGTTAGCCATTATGTTAAAAATCCCACTAGTTTGTTTAGGGGCAGGGGAGAGAGGATGGGGAAGAAGCTAGACTCAAAAACCTATTTCCTCATTTAACCAAAACTCTTACTTACCATCACCTACAAAGCCCTAGCAATCTGGCCCCTGGCCACATCTCCAGCCCCACCACCCTCCTTGCTATCCCTTGGCATGCAGAAATCCCCATGTCTGAGGATCTTTGCACCCCTATTCCTTCCATCTGGGATACTCTTCCCCCAGATGTTTGCTCCTAACTTCATACTTGTCATGTTCAAATGTCATCCTTTCAGAGAGACCTAAACATCCATCTCACTTAAAATATCAGCTCCTGTCCCTTCACTTTGTTTTATGTTCTACCCTAGCACTTACCACTGCCTGACATTATACATTTCCATTTACTCATATGCTTACTGTGTGCCACCCTATCACAACGTAAACTCCATGCAAGCAGGGACTTTGTCATTTCTGTGCTCTGCTGCATCCCCTGAGAACACTGGAACTCAGTGAGTAGACCTTAACAAATAAGCAAATTAAATACTCATTATCACTCTGTGACCTAAGTAGTATTATCCCCTTTTAACAGAGGAACTGGGGCTCTAAGAGTTCAGGGCATCTCAGTAAGAGAGATGAAACTGAATCCTTGTTTGTTTAAATAATCAGGCCAGAGTTTTGTTTGCTATGCCATTAAGTTATGCAAAGAAAAACATGGCATAATGCTAACAAACCCGACTGCCAGTTTTTACTCTCATAGTAGTCCTCTGAGAGCCTAACAGCTCCCATTACATATCAGGAATAACAAGCTCGTGTTATCCAGTGTGGAACTCAGAGTCAGAGGAAGGTTTTCTGGAACCTAGAAATTACAATTTGGGGAGGGGTCCTATTTAAGAAAAATAATACAAGACCACAGATGCGAAAATAAGCTCAGGGCCTTAAGACAGGCCTCACCAGCGAGAGGCCCTGATGTTTGACCCTAGCTTCTGGGTGTGTCCCTCGTGCACAGGTAAAAGCGTTGGGGCTATCCCGGACCCCGAAGCAGGGATCACAGGTGGTTCCAAAGGTGCTGGCACTGTGGAAAGGCAGGCAGCACCACCCTGGGTTGATTGTCATCTCTTAAGGAAGCCCCTTTACCTTCCTGCCTCAGTTTCTCCCTTAGAAAGTGGTGTCAATACGCTAGGACAACATTAAAGGTGAATAGAGTCCGTGGCCACGGCTGGGTGGGGGGTGTTTTAAAGGATGCCTAGGGGCTTTGCTGACCTCAAACGTCAGGCACAGTCTGGATCTCTCCCAGAGACTCAGAGGGCCAGTCCGCTTTCTGAGAGGACACACACCGCGCCAGCAGCGGACGCAGTGAAGACCTTCGAGTTCCCAGAGCCCGGCTTTGGTTCAGCTCTGCCAGGAACTAGCTGTGACTTGAGCATATCACAATTTCCACATCTGTCCGCCCTGCTCTCCACCCATCCAAACGCACCCAGGGGAGCCGAGGCTCAGCCATCTACACACAGCTCCTAGTCTACGTAAGGCGTTCCGTTATCGTTTACGGGGTGGGGTCGGTCGTCAGCCCGGGCGTCTCGCAAGGAGGGAGAAAAGGAACACGAGGAAGTGGGGCCCGAAGCTCCAGGGCAGTCTGGAAAGCACGCCGCCGGCCTGCCGCGCGTGGCGGCGGAGGCGGGCAAAGCCGCCTCCAGGCCAGAAGCCGGCGTCCGGCGCGCTCACCTCGCGGCCGTTCACTTAGCCGACCAGCTCCGCCGCGGGGTCCATGCTGGCGGGGTTTGGCCTGGCGGGGCCCGCGGAGGGGCCGCCGGCCCGGTTGCCGGAGCCCACGGGGCAGTCGAACCCAAGGCAGAAAGACCCGGGGAAGACCGAAAGTTCCGTGCGCCTCGCGAGGAAAACTCGCCCGGATACCAGGACGCCACGCGAGCGCTCCGCCTGCTGCGAAATCGGTAGCGGGCCCCTCCCCTCCACGCCCGGGCGCTGCGCGACCACGCCCGCCCTCCGCCTCTCAGCAGGTGCTGCAGCTCCTGCGACGTCTCTTTGCTAGTCCTTCGCTGTTAACACATTTTAAGTGGCGTTCCAGCCAGAAGTGAAGTCCGCAACAGTCGGTTTTCTTGTGCCACTGCTCCCGCCACGCTCCCAGCGCGCCTGGTAAAGTTCTAAAGAAAATCCCAATGCAGCTTTGCAGGAAAGGAACTTAAGGACAAAACGAAGGTTTTGTAACTTTATCTCAGTTTCGGAAATAATTATTCAAGTTTATTTTTAAAATTAAGAGCTCCCTTGATTTGGGGATAGGCTTTTTTTTTTTTTTTTTTTTTTTTTTTTTTTTTTTAAAGCTCTGTCACTCTTCACAGTTTATCTAGTAAATAACCACAAAGTGTATCTGGTAAATATGAACATCTTGGAAGCTTTTTTTTTTTAAATGCAACTTGGAAAATACCTAAAAGCGTCAACATAAAATCACCTGTAAGCCTATAATTTAGAATTTACCAGTATAATTTTTACAGTTTTGAAATCTGCCTATAACTCCTTTTAAAAACTCAGAACCAAACTAGGTATTTTCCAGACTTGTTTTCATTTCATATACCTGGAACACTTTCCCATGTCATTTTATTTATGTGAACACAAAATTTTCTGAACACTTCGAAAGTTTGTACATAAAAGTGAAGAGTACAACTAGCATCCCCATATAACTCACTGAACTCTAACAATAGAAGAAGGGTTCAACATTTTGCAATATTCACTTTTTGTGGAGTATTTTAAAGCCATTATTTTATCCCTATGTGCTTTAGTATACATTTTTTAAAAAGGCATTTTCTTACTCCAATTGCCATTTTTATACCTAACAAATTATTTCCTTAATATCCTCAAATTTCCCAGTGTCTTCTTACACTTGCTTTCTCTGAATCAAACAAGGGCCATTCAGTGTATTTGTTGTCTCTTCAGTTTGTTTTAATCTAGAACAGACTCCTCACCCACTCCCCCACTTTTAAAATGTTAATTTATTTGAGAGAGAGAGAGAGAGACAGAACACAGGGGAGGGGCAGAGAGAGAGGGAGACAGAGAATCCAAAGTAGGCTCCACACTGTCAGTGCAGAGCCTGATGCAGGGCTCAAACTAACTGCAAGATCGTGACTTGAGCGGATGTCAGAAACTTAACCTACTGAGCCACCCAGGTGCCTTGCCCACTCCCCCTTTTTAATGTTATTAACATGTCCATCCAGTCAATTGTCCTATAGAATGAACCACACTTTATAATGGCTGATTGCTTCTTTTGGTGTTATTTGTTCTTCCATCCTACTTATTACCTATACTGTGCCTATGGATCTAGAACCTTGATTAAATTCTAGTTCAGTTATGGGGTGGTGGTGAGGGGGAATAAGAATAGTTCATAGGTGGTGCCATCCACTTTACATTGCAACATATCAGGAGGCTTAGGATGTTTGGTTGTCTCATTCTTAATGATGCTAAAGTTGATCAGTGGGTTCAGTGTGTTCTCTCTTCGTGAATTTCTCCATCAACATCTCACCTCATGGTTTCACCATCCATTGCTGACCACTGTCTGAAGCAGTTATTTTATTAGGAGGTTGCAAAATAGTAATCATCCTAATTCTAACATTCTTCCACATTCTTCAGCTGCGATTCTTTTGAAGAGAAGAACTATCACTCTCCACTATGGCTATTGACTATGCACACACAAAATATATCTTTATTACTTTCTCTTACAAATTTTCAGAGCATCCAATGGTTTGTTTTTTTTTTTTTTGAGTTATCATTATAAATTTGTGACTTTTTGTAGAATGTGGTTTTTTTTTTGACTGACTTTTTTTTTTTAATATATGAAATTTATTGTCAAATTGGTTTCCATGCAACACCCAGTGCTCATCCCAAAAGGTGCCCTCCTCAATACCCACCAGCCACCCTCCCCTCCCTCCCACCCCCCATCAACCCTCAGTTTGTTCTCAGTTTTTTTTTTTTTTTTTATTTTTTTTTTTTTAAATTTTTTTTTTCAACGTTTATTTATTTTTGGGACAGAGAGAGACAGAGCATGAACGGGGGAGGGGCAGAGAGAGAGGGAGACAAAGAATCGGAAACAGGTTCCAGGCTCTGAGCCATCAGCCCAGAGCCCGACGCGGGGCTCAAACTCACGGACCGCGAGATCGTGACCTGGCTGAAGTCGGACGCTTAACCGACTGCGCCACCCAGGCGCCCCTGTTCTCAGTTTTTAACAGTCTCTTATGCTTTGGCTCTCTCCCACTCTAACCTCTTTTTTTTTTTTTCCTTCCCCTCCCCCATGGGTTTCTGTTAAGTTTCTCAGGATCCACATAAGAGTGAAAACATATGGTATCTGTCTTTCTCTGTATGGCTTATTTCACTTAGCATCACACTCTCCAGTTCCATCCACTTTGCTACAAAAGGCCATATTTCATTTTTTCTCATTGCCACATAGTATTCCATTGTGTATATAAACCACAATTTCTTTATCCATTCATCAGTTGATGGACATTTAGGCTCTTTCCATCATTTGGCTATTGTTGAGAGTGCTGCTATAAACATTGGGGTACAAGTGCCCCTATGCATCCGTACTCCTGTATCCCTTGGATAAATTCCTAGCAGTGCTATTGCTGGGTCATAGGGTAGGTCTATTTTTAATTTTCTGAGGAACCTCCACACTGCTTTCCAGAGTGGCTGCACCAATTTGCATTCCCACCAACAGTGCAAGAGGGTTCCCGTTTCTCCACATCCTCTCCAGCATCTATAGTCTCCTGATTTGTTCATTTTGGCCACTCTGACTGGCGTGAGGTGATATCTGAGTGTGGTTTTGATTTGTATTTCCCTGATGAGGAGCGACGTTGAGCATCTTTTCATGCGCCTGTTGGCCATCCGGATGTCTTCTTTAGAGAAGTGTCTATTCATGTTTTCTGCCCATTTCTTCACTGGGTTATTTGTTTTTCGGGTGTGGAGTTTGGTGAGCTCTTTATAGATTTTGGATACTAGCCCTTTGTCTGATATGTCATTTGCAAATATCTTTTCCCATTCCGTTGGTTGCCTTTTAGTTTTGTTGGTTGTTTCCTTTGCTGTGCAGAAGCTTTTTATCTTCATAAGGTCCCAGTAATTCACTTTTGCTTTTAATTCCCTTGCCTTTGGGGATGTGTCGAGTAAGAGATTGCTACGGCTGAGGTCAGAGAGGTCTTTTCCTGCTTTCTCCTCTAAGGTTTTGATGGTTTCCTGTCTCACATTCAGGTCCTTTATCCGTTTTGAGTTTATTTTTGTGAATGGTGTGAGAAAGTGGTCTAGTTTCAACCTTCTGCATGTTGCTGTCCAGTTCTCCCAGCCCCATTTGTTAAAGAGACTGTCTTTTTTCCATTGGATGTTCTTTCCTGCTTTGTCAAAGATGAGTTGGCCATACGTTTGTGGGTCTAGTTCTGGGGTTTCTATTCTATTCCGTTGGTCTATGTGTCTGTTTTTATGCCAATACCATGCTGTCTTGATGATGACAGCTTTGTAGTAGAGGCTAAAGTCTGGGATTGTGATGCCTCCTGCTTTGGTCTTCTTCTTCAAAATTCCTTTGGCTATTCGGGGCCTTTTGTGGTTCCATATGAATTTTAGGATTGCTTGTTCTAGTTTCGAGAAGAATGCTGGTGCAATTTTGATTGGGATTGCATTGAATGTGTAGATAGCTTTGGCTAGTATTGACATTTTGACAACATTTATTTTTCCAATCCATGAGCAGGGAATGTCTTTCCATTTCTTTAAATCTTCTTCAATTTCCTTCATAAGCTTTCTATAGTTTTCAGCATACAGTTCTTTTACATCTTTGGTTAGATTTATTCCTAGGTATTTTATGCTTCTTGGTGCAATTGTGAATGGGATCAGTTTCTTTATTTGTCTTTCTGCTGCTTCATTGTTAGTGTATAAGAATGCAACTGATTTCTGTATATTGATTTTGTATCCTGCAACTTTGCTGAATTCATGTATCAGTTCTAGCAGACTTTCGGTGGAGTCTATCAGATTTTCCATGTATAATATCATGTCATCTGCAAAAAGCGAAAGCTTGACTTCATCTTTGCCAATTTTGATGCCTTTGATTTCCTTTTGTTGTCTGATTGCTGATGCTAGAACTTCCAGCACTATGTTAAACAACAGCGGTGAGAGTGGGCATCCCTGTCGTGTTCCTGATCTCAGGGAAAAAGCTCTCAGTTTTTCCTCGTTGAGGATGATGTTAGCTGTGGGCTTTTCATAAATGGCTTTTATGATCTTTAAGTATGTTCCTTCTATCCCGACTTAGAATGTGTTTTAATCAGTAATAGTCTTTTACTCATGTTCAGTTTGTCCCATCCTAGGGCAATGGAAACACCTTCAAATTCGAACTCGTGTCGTTTTGATATGGTCACATTCATTTTTAATAATGTCCTTGTTTTTTGGAACAAGACATCCCAGGCTCACCTTGTTTATATTCTGTCCCAGACTTGGAATCAGCCATTTCTCCAAAGACCCCTAGTTTCTCTGATGGGAAATAGTATTTAGAAACCACAATCTAGATGCTAGAAGTACTCATTGTTAGTCAGTTATCACTGTTTCTAGATATTTTTAGTGGACAGAGCTAGAAAATATATAATTTTTAAAAGAGCGCAAAAAGCATGAGTTCATACTAATATTTCTAATTAAAATTTAAGATTGCAGAGTTTGATTCTGGAACCAAAGATTCTAAACTTCTGAAAGATTCTGAAATCTAATTGTTTTAATCTGTCCTTAGATCTATTTCATAATAGCCACATGGATATTTTAGCAGCAGTGAGACTAGTAAATGAAAGTTTGATTTCATTATAGTTCTTTTTATTCTTAGAGTGTACCCTTAATAAAGATACAAATTCAAAATGCCTTTTGTAAGATTGGGTATCTCTGTCACCAACCTTTTAGTTATTTTCATTCATTTCAGTTGGTTTTTGAGTGATGTTACTTAGGTTGTTTCTTTTTTCCATTTTTGTTATTACAAACCATACCGTAGTGAAATTTTTGTATTTTTTCAAGAGAATTTTACTATGGTTTCCTAAAAATGAGACTACTTGGTTGTATAATTGTATATAACTACGTAATTTTGCTGGATATTGTCAAAATCTTTTCTATAAAGTTCGTATCATTTTGCATTCCCTCCCTCAATGTACCACAGGAACTAGCTGAATAATAAAAGGAAGAGGCTGGAATTATTAGAATCTAGAACCTAGGAGACCGAGAGGGTACTGCTCAGCCACTGTTTAATACCTCAGGAGCTAGGAAAGGTCTTCTAGGAGTAGGAACTCAGATCTCAAAGATGGCTCATGGCACAGGTGGCTAGAAGACCTCGAGCCTGAGGGAGTCTCCCTGAGGAGCTAGGCCTGAGGCCTGTGAAGAGTCACAGCCCAAGTAGTGTCGTACCTCCAAGGTGGTATAATGAGGTTGGTATGCGAAACCAACTGGTGTCAAACAAACTGCTGCCCCCGAATGAATCACCATTGCTGAGGTAATGCTGAGAGGAAAAACAAGCAAATAAGGAGGAAGAAACAAGTCCTTTTTCCTTCTTTCTGATTTTGTTTCTATCACCCCTTTTTGACAGAAGCTAAAATAAGTCAGCTAGCAAAGAAAAAAACGTAATTTGTACAGTTCCAGCATCACTTAGCAAGTTATAAGAGAGGTGGGCTTGGAGGTAAGAGACAACAGCTGGAACATACTAAAAATTGAGTTTTATTCCATGAAAACAAGAATGTTTCAGGATCAACAAATTAGTGAATATAGTTTGTCATATTAATATACCTAAGGAGAATAATCATATACCCATTTTTGTGCTAATTATTAACCTACTATGTTTTAGCTTCAAATCCACATCTCACTCTAGTTTGTTAAGGCCAGGTCTTTGCAAACCACATTTTTCCTTTGCCAGGCTCCCTTTCAGCCTCTGGCAATAGGAGATAGAAGCAAACTGTTAAGTATGGAGGAGGTAAAAGTTTGCTGCTTCCTGTTTACTTCTTGTTCCCATCAGCATCATCACAGAAATGGCACACCCTGGGGAACAATTGACTTCAGAAGCAACAGATGGCCTCAGTGTGCAACTTTTCCACACTGTCAGACCAGTGTTGTCATAGTCATTCAGGGAAACAGCACCAACTTGTTGCATACCTTCCCTAGAGTCCTGAAACTCTTCCTTCAAGCCTTTAAGTTTCAATAATTCTATCCTTTTCTCTTTGTTCCCCCAACCCCAAGAGGTACCTCCCCCCTAGTTACTTCCTCTGACACTTCAGTAGTCCCTTTTGCCTTTTCACTTCTTGTTTAGTTCTCTAGTATAGGGCTAACAATTTCTAAAATGATTGTGGTTTCTATCTCTTGGCTGGACCCTAACTCACAATTTCTATCAATTCCAAAAGTCACTTGACAAAAGACTCAACACTCATTTGTGATTTTTAAAGAAAGCACTCAATAAAATAATTGATAAATACTTTAATGTGATTATAAATTATATATAACAAGCTCAAAACCCAGTATCTTACTTAATAGGGTAAGATCAGAGGCATTCCCATGAAAATCAGGAAGAAGACAAGGATAATTATTCTCACTACCATTTAACATTTTACTTAAGATGGCAGCCATGCAATTAAACCAAGGAAAGGTATAAAATTTGGAAGGAGAAAAAAAAGAGGTAAAGAGCTTAGTTTTCAGTCTGGAAAATACTATAAACAGTGAGAGTTTAGTAATTAACATGCAGAAATCAATAATCAAGGTATATGCAAATAATAATTAGAAGAGAGAATCAAAGGGAAGATCCCATTTATAATACCAAGAGAAAGACAAAATAACTAGGCATAAATTTATTAAGAAATATGTAAAAGCTCTAGGAGGGAAATCTCGAAACCCCCTAAAGTCTACAGACCGTGGTAGCAGGGAATAAACAGACACAAAAGAACAGACTATAAGAACAGAAAATTTAGAAATAAATTTAAGTGCACATGAAAATACAACATAAAAAAGAATGGCATTTCAAATCATTAGTGGAAAACATGGACTTTCTATTTTTTTTTTTTTTTTTAACATTTATTATTATTTAATTTTTTTTTTTTTTTCAATGTTTATTTATTTTTGGGACAGAGAGAGACAGAGCATGAACGGGGGAGGGGCAGAGAGAGAGGGAGACACAGAATCGGAAACAGGCTCCAGGCTCTGAGCCATCAGCCCAGAGCCCGACGCGGGGCTCGAACTCACGGACCGCGAGATCGTGACCTGGCTGAAGTCGGACGCTTAACCGACTGCGCCACCCAGGCGCCCCAACATTTATTATTATTGAGAGACAGAGAGCACAAGCGTGGGAGGGGCAGAGAGAGGGGGAGACACAGAATCCCAAGCAGGCTTCAGGCTCCGAGCTGTCAGCACAGAACCCGACGCGGGGCTCGAACCCATGAGCAGTGAGATCACGATCTGAGCTGAAGTTGGATGCCGAACCGACTGAGCCACCCAGGTGCCCTGAAAACATGGACCTTCTAATTAATGGGGGAGTTATTTGGAAAAAGGTGGAAACTGCATTCATATCTCATATAACAGGAAAAAATCCACACGGATCAGAAATTTGAATGTAAAATCAAAATGAAACCGTGGGTACATGTCTTTATAATCTGGAAGTAGGAGAATTGTTTCTTACTGTGACCAAATTCCACCAGCAATAAAAGTCTCATAGAAGGGAGAAAAAATAGAAAGAAACAATAGGAACAAAAATATAAGACTGGAGACTAACTCTAGGAGGTCCAAAGTCTTCAAGTAATAGCAGTACATGAAAGAGAACAAAGACTGCCCGGTGCCAAGCTCTTAAACACTGTGTAAACCGTTCCTTTAATAAGGCCTCCATTCAAACCACATTGTTGATGTAATGAGTAAGTTCTGTGAGATTTTATACTCCTACAGCAATTCCTCAAAGTTTGATCCTAGGACAGTCTGCTCTAGAATTATCTGAAATGTTTGTTAAAAATGTAGGTTTCTAAGTCCACCCTTTTAGTTGTCAGATATTATGTAAGCAAGCTTTTCTATCTAGGCAGAATAGAATTTGACTAGTCATTTGAATACACTAAGCTATGTTCACTGATCTCGGCTATGAATAGGATTTATTACTTTGTACTACTGGTGTAGTAAGCAATCTTTAAAATAAAGTTATAAGGGGCACCTGGGTGGCTCAGTAAGTTGAGCACCTGACTTTTGATTTCAGCTCAGGTCATGATCCCAGCCAGGGTTGTGGGATTGAGCCCCATGTTGGGCTCTATGCTGAGTGTGGAGTCTGCTTAAGATTTTTTTCTCTTTCTCTCTCTCCTCTTCTGTCCCTCTCCCCAGCTCGTGCTGTCTCTCTAAAAAATAAAATAAAATAAAATAAAATAAAATAAAATAAAATAAAATAAAATAAAAAGAAACGAAAGTTATAAAAACCAAATTTAAAAGAACCTGAAAGGTTAAGCCCCTCAGCCAAGTCATCAGATTACATATAATGGAAATAATTCAGAAATCAACACCTAACAGGTAATTCTGAAAGTATAAGAATGAAGCGTGACAGAAAACTGGCCAGGGCAGAAGGCAACTTTTAAAATCTTCTGTGTGTTCACATATATTGGATGGTTTAAAAACAAAACAAGATAGCTTGGTAAGCAACAAGATAACCAATGAAAAAATATTTCACAACACATTTTATTTGGCTAAAAGGTTAACAGCTTTTGCTTAGTTAATGGCTGTTCGGTTGAAAGATGCTTACACCAACAGGAAGATAAGTTATAGGCTGACCAAGATGATTATAGAAGTTGAACATTACAAAATAGATACTTTATGCACATACATCTAAACATAAGAATGAATAAATTAACACTCATGAAAAGGTAGGGGTAAAAAAAGCTTTCATCATGCATTTCATCTTCTTGATCCTTGTTTTGACTTGTTATGGTTTGAGAATTCAAAAAAAACCCAGATTCCATAAATTCACGTCATCTTCTCATCTTCCTGCAAAGTAGAAAAAGAGGAAGATAAACAATACTAACAACACAAAGCTAATACTTTTGCTGTGAAGCATGGAGAAAAAAATGGCTGCATCATATAATTTGAATACTCTACGATTGTGGGAATTATAAATTTTTTTTTTTTCAACGTTTATTTATTTTTGGGACAGAGACAAAGCATGAACGGGGGAGGGGCAGAGAGAGAGGGAGACACAGAATCGGAAACAGGCTCCAGGCTCTGAGCCATCAGCCCAGAGCCTGACGCGGGGCTCGAACTCACGGACCGCGAGATCGTGACCTGGCTGAAGTCGGACGCTTAACCGACTGCGCCACCCAGGCGCCCCTATTGTGGGAATTATAAAATAGGGGTTAAGAAAAATTGACTAGCTTAGATTTTACACATTACATACTTTACTATATATTTATTTTTTATTATTAACTTTGGCATACATAAAAGAGAATATGAAAACGTATAACTTTTTTTTTTTTTAATTTTTTTTTTTTCAACGTTTATTTATTTTTGGGACAGAGAGAGACAGAGCATGAACGGGGGAGGGGCAGAGAGAGAGGGAGACACAGAATCGGAAACAGGCTCCAGGCTCTGAGCCATCAGCCCAGAGCCCGACGCGGGGCTCAAACTCACAGACCGCGAGATCGTGACCTGGCTGAAGTCGGACGCTTAACCGACTGCGCCACCCAGGCGCCCCGAAAACGTATAACTTAAAAACAATCAAATAAATGTTGATGTACCTACCACCCAGGTTAAGAACTGAAATGTTACCACACCTCAGAAGCTTCCAGTGTGCCCCTTTCTGATCACATCCCCGTCGTCCCCCAAGAAGTAACCACTACCCTGAACTGTGTTTATCTCCTGCTTGTTCTTCTTTAGTTAACTTGTTTTTTTTTTCAACACCTTTATTCATTTCCAAGTCTCTCCTTCACTGAAACATTAAACAGTCTTATTTTATATTCTGTATCTAATCCTGCTATCAGTTGCTTCTGCTGGCACCTTGTTCCCTTGCATGTGTAGGGTTTACTATGAGGTAACTGCTCATTTCCCTCAGAACTTTATCTGTGGAAATTTGTTGATGACTGAGATGAAGGAGAGCCCTAGAAAATATTTATATTTGCTTCTGACAGACAAAGGGGGCACTACAAGTCATTGACTAATACTAAATCCTCAGCTTGAGGTTTTCTGTGACTTCCAGATACTGTGAATTCCAGCTGCAATGCAGGAGAGTTTGATTTTGGTTACAAATTCTCAGAAGATTTTTTTTCTCCTCAGCTCAGTACCAGAGTTATTTCCTGGGGCTTAAAAAAGCTGGTGGTAAGGTTGTTTTTAGTTTGCTCTCCTACTGAGAGTAGCTTAACTTTATTGAAGGTGATCTACTATTAGACTCTTCATTTTAACTAAACCTGAGGATATGCCTTCTGTCCTCACTGTCCTCAGCCCCATAAGGCTATGTGAATCCAACACTTAGGTTCATTTAATTAGAGAAATGCCTTTGGGCAAAAGCCAGTTTCAGAGTCCACCTACCTCTCTGGGTTCCTGCTCTCATTTAGTTTCTGATATGAACTTTCTTTTCTTCTAGCTAACAGATTTGTTCAAGGGTTTTGTTTGTTTGTTTGTTTGTTTTTTTAATATTTTACCTAGTAATTTTATTTTTAGGTTGACCATGCACCTGGTTGGTCATATTATAAGAAGTAGAGTTGTATTTATTCTTTACATTATATATATTTTTTAGATAAGATGTACATGCACGGGGCCAAATTACAAAGTATAAATGGTAGATATAAAGTAGGTCTCTTTCTCTCCTTTGCACTCCTCTCCAGAGCCAATGATACCACTGCCGTGGGTAATTAGATAGAATTTAATAATTCTTTCAAAAGAGTTACCTATTCTAAATATAGCAAAATGCTGTAATGAAATAGTATTCTATTTTAATTTAGATGTACTGGGCATACAGATTATTTGGTTAATGGTTTAGGTGGTAAGTGTTTTAAAAGCAAATATCACAATAAACATTTAGTATAAATACTAAGAATGATGACAACCCAGCTGCCTTTTATTTTCTTTTTGGATTGGGCATGGCATCCAGCAGGTATATATCACAGCTTCTGATAGGCTCCCAGTGAGAACAGATCCTGAATGAAACTGCTTCAATGTATTATGGAGTGATCATCATAAGCGTTGAGGACAGGCGAGGCAGAAGTTATCATGAAGGTAATACAAATACATTTTTTAAAGTCTTTATCTTTTAAGTCCCAAAGCATTGAATAAGTGAGGAGATAGAAAATCTAAGCAATGTAGGGGTAAATCTTAACGAATATACATCAAACGAATATACATCAAACTCTATACTCTTATAATAGAGAATACATATTCTTTTTCAAGTACTCACAGCACAGTTACAAAAGCAAATCCAATACCACATTATGAAAAACATATACCATGACCAAGTGAGATTTATTCCAGGAATGCAAGTTTGGTTCAATATTAGAAAACCTATTATCATATACCATGTTAATAAATCTAAGGAAATAAAGCATACTATTTTTTCATAGATACTGAAAAAGTCCTTGACACAATGCAACACTCACCCATGACTAAAACATTCAGTAGACATTGAGGGACCTTTTCTTAATATCATAAATTATATATATATATATATATATATATATATATATATATATATATACACCTTCATCCTAAAGCCATTATCTCATTTAATGGAGAGACAACAGAGGTATTTCCACTCAAGTCAGGAACAAGCAAGAATGCCCACTATTCCTGTTACTATGTCAAACTATACTTGAGGTATTAGCCAATGCCATTAAAGAAGAGAAATCAATCAGAGGCATATGAATGGGTAAAGAAGTAAAATTAACTCTATTCTCAGATGATTTCATAGTACTCCTCAAGTATTCCTCTTCAACTGAGTTTTACTTGAGAGAATCAATGGGATAGAGAATAAAAGAAATTTAGTTAAGTAGCAAGTTATAAACTTACACAGAGTATGAAAGACAAGCAATACTCACAAACAATAAATACTGAGCATGATTATATATGTCTAAGTTATATGTCCATTTATAATAGCAACAAAGAAGACTACCTACAAATCAACTTAACAAGAAATGTGTAAAACCTGTATGAGGAACATTTTTAAACACTTCTAAAGGTTATACAAGACTTGAATAAATAGAAAAGACATATGTTCTTACACAGCACAACTCAATACAAAGATTGAGTTCTCCCTAAATTAAGGTAGAAATTCAATGCAATCCCAATAAAAATACCAGCAAGCCAGATCAATCGTTTTTAACTCAGGACAATTTTGCTCCCTAGGTGACATTTTGCAACATGTAGAAATATTTTTGATTAATTTAAATGGACGGGTACTACTGACATTTACTGGGTGGAAGGCAGGGATACTGCTAAATATCTTACAGTATACAGAACAGCCTCCCACAACAAAGAAATATCTAGCTCAAAATGTCAATAGTGCTGAGGTTGAGAAACCCTGAGCTTGCCAAGCAAATACTAAAGTCTAAAGTTTTATGTAAAAATAAGCATGTAATAACACCCAAGGAAACAATGAAAAACTATGAGAAGGCAGTAGCCTTACCAGACATTAAAACATCATATAAAGCCTCTATAGTAGACAGGTAGATCACTGCAGTAGAATAAAAAGTCCAGCATTAGACCCCCATCAAATACATACAGAAATTTAAAATGTGACATGTTTGACATCTCAAATCTTTAGGGATAAGGATGTATTTTTTAATAAGTGAATGGTGCCAGTACAGATGGGTAGCCTTCAGAAAAAAGACAAAATTAGATCCATATCTTACATCTCATGCTAGAAAACAAATTCTAAATGGACTAGGGTTTTATGTAAGAAATGAAACAATATAAATACTAGAAGAAAATATGGATGAAGTCCCCTTTAATCATGGTAGAGGGAAAGACTTTCTAACTATGACTTAAAATTCAAAAAGAATGAAAGAAAAGATTGACAAAAATGACTATATAAAAATTTAAAATGTTTACATGATTAAAAATATAAAGTAAAAAAATAAATGATAAACTAAAAAAAATACTGGCTACACATACTACAAGGGCTAATATCCCTAATACATAAAGAATTCTTAATAACTGAGGGACAAAAGACCAGAAACACAATTAAAAAAACAAAAAAGTTATGAACAGACTAAAAGATTATATAATGACCCCCAAGCATAAGAAAAGCATTTATTTAAAAAAAAAATTTTTTTTTTTAACGTTTATTTATTTTTGAGACAGAGAGAGACAGAGCATGAACGGGGGAGGGTCACAGAGAGGGAGACACAGAATCCGAAACAGGCTCCAGGCTCTGAGCTGTCGGCACAGAGCCCGATGCGGGGCTCGAACCCACGGACCGTGAGATCATGACCTGAGCCGAAGTCGGACGCTTAACCGACCAAGCCACCCAGGTGCCCCGAAAAGCATTTAAATTCACTTATAGAGAAAGGCAAATAAAACAACACTAAGATACCATTTCTCGCTTATCAGAGTGGCAAAAATTTTTAAATATGACAATATATTACATATGATTACAATGTGGGGCCACAGTGCCATAGGCTGCAGCTGGTAATGCAAATTGGTACTAGCTTCTGGAAGGAAGTGTGGCAAGACCTAACAAAACTACATGTGTTCATTTTTCACCCCTGCAATCCCACTTTTAGGAATTTACCTTGAAGATACACTTCCAACAATATGAAAAGATATATGCACAGATTATTCAATGTAGTATTACTTATAATGGCAAAATATTGAAAACAACCTAAATGTGCTATAAAGGAATGTTATTGCATGACTATAGTATATCTATACACAATTAAGTGTTATACAGTTGTAAAAAAAGGATAAGGAAAATCTCTACAAATTGACAGGGAATGATTTTCAGAATACACTGTTAAATGAAAAACAGCAAAGCCCAACAGAGTAGCTATAGTATGCTACCTTTATGTAAGAAAAAGGGGAATATAAATGGATCTATATTTCTTTAGGAAGGATAAGCCAGAAACTAGAGAAACTGGTTACCTCTAGGAGGAGGCGTATAGAAAAAATAGGATAGAAAGAGAGGGTAATGGGAATAGGGTAGATGAGATAAAGTAGTTGACATTCTCTGCATATACCATTTTTTTCTCTCTTTTTTTATATCCATTCATTTATTCTGGTTTATACTCAACCACCTGAGCCACCAAGGCACACTTCTGCATACACATTTTGAATAGCTTTGATTTGTATAAACCAAATATTTCACATACCTCCAAGTAAACAACAAAACCTACCAAGAAACAGAAGAAAATGGAATACCAACAATAACAAATGTACCTAAATAAATTACAAGTGGATAACATAACTACTTTGGAAAGGGGTTATGGTAAGGAAAAGAACTAAACCATGACAAAAAGAACCAAATCTAAGTGTTATAATCTAGTTAGTAAATATGTTTCTCACAGGGATAGGAGTCAGCAATTCTGAAACTACTTTATGTGTATGCTACAAATGAACAAATAAGGAAATGTATTATAGATAATGAAAGCCATGCTTCTTGCTGATGAAGAAATCATGAATAAGCAAAGCTAAAATGAACCCTGTGGTGTTGAACTGGAATCAGAGATATTAATATAAACTCATTGTTTTTACTACATATACAAATAGAAAAATATGAAAGTGTGTATACGTAGGGATTAGCATACATACATACATTTCCTAGCTCTGTCTGCTGAGAGGGCCTAACAGCAATGACCCCTGTGGTAACCAGCCTCTAAGAAGATCCCTCCCAACACACTCATAATGATGTTCATGCCCTTGGGTTAACTCCTTCTCTTTAAGGAACTGTGACTCGCATTTAACCAATATGGCAAAGGTGATAGGATGTCTCACTTCTAAGATGACATTTCACCATATAATACTCTGTTTGCTAAAGGATTTGCTCTACAGACTCTAGTTAGCTTTGAAATAAGGAACCATTTTGGGAGGCCATTCGGCAAGGAGCTGAGAGTGGCCTCTAGGAGTTGAGGACAGCCTCCAGCCAACAGCATGAAGCTGGGGCCCTCTGTTCCATAACTACAAGGAAATAAATTTTGCCAACAATCTGTGTGATCTTGAAAGCAGATTCTCCCACAGTGGAGCTTCCAGATGAGAACCATCTTGGAAAACATCTTAATTACAGCTTTGTGAGACATTAAGTAGAGCACCCAATTAAGCCAGTCCAGCTTCCTGGTCCACAGAAACTGAGAGTAATAAATGTATGCTGTTTTAGGCTACTAGGTTTATGGTAACACTGTTATGCAGTAATATAGCCAACTAATGCAACACAATATAAATATTAAAAGTACCTAGTGCCCAGATCATGGTTTCTAAATAAAATTCTTCAATCAAAGGAAACAGGATCTTTGAAAACGTGTCTGATTTGGGAGTTGGGGTAGGAAAAACACTAAGATGACCCTCGAACATCTTGTGTCAGAAAGTAAGGAAGCGCTCAAAATATAGTATGGTCTTGTTAAAAGAACACAGAAGGAAGCCACCATAAAGGAAATCCTAATAGCCAAGCTGGAATTATCTGAGCAATAAAATAACTATTGATAGTATTAGATTTTAACTTACAGAATAAGCATCCATGAGTCAACAGCGATATAAATAAATGAGGGAGAAAGAACAGCTTTTCCTTACAGAATTCCAATAAATGTAGAAGGAAAGAGGGAGACAGAAAACCACTATTAGGAAGAAATAGAACTGTTGTAGGCAAGATCCATCAATGGATGCTAAAATTAGTGGGTGAAAGTTTGAGGAAAAACAGGATGCACAGATTCAAAGCAACTTCTCCAATGTTCATCACCTACAAAGGAAAAGATAGTAACTTTATAGTGGAAAAAAAAAAAAAAAAACAAACCAACAACCCAGCAGACACCTCCTCAATCAAGTGATCAAGGTTAACATTACGGAGACAAACTGACACGATGAACCCCCTTCATATGATGCAATGAGGACACACCATTTCTGCAGAATTCTTGTCCAAAATGCAAAACTGCATTGTAATCATGAGAAAACAAAAGACAAACCAAACTAAGGATATTCTACAAAATAACTGACCACTAGTCTTCAAATTGTCAAAGTCATAAAAGGAAAAGGAAGGAATAAGGAACTGTCATAGGCTGGAGGAGGCTAAGGAAAAACAACAACTACATGCAAGGTAAGATCCTGGATTCTAAAACAGCAAAGGATGATAATGGACAGCTATCGTTTACAGTTGACAATAATTTACCAATGCTAATTTTCTAATTTAGATCATTGTACTGTGTTAAAATTAAGCAAAGCTGGGTGAGGAACCTCTACGCTATTTTTATAACTCTTTGATAAACCTAAAATTAGTTCAAAATAAAAAAGTGTAACTTGCAACTCAGTAACAAAAAAGATAACCCAATTGAAAAAAGGGAGAAAGATCTGAATACATTTTTCTTTGAAGAAGATATACAAATGGCCAATAAACACATGAAAAGATGCCCAACATCATTATTCATCAGAGAAATACAAATCAAAACTATTACATGCCACTACTTTACACTCATTATTATGGTTAGAATCATCAAAAAACAAATAACAAGTGTGCAGGCAAGGAAATTGAGAAATCAGAATCCTCATACATCGCTGGTGATAATGTGAATAAAATGGTGCAGCAGCTTTGCAAAACAGTCAGCAGTCCTCAAATGATTAAACAGAGTTATCATATGACCCAGGAATTCCATAACTAGGCATATACCCAAGAGAAACCAAAACATATGTAGACACAAAAACTTGCAAATGATCTTTATAGCAGGATTATTCATAATAACCAAAAGATGGAAACAAACAAATGTCCATCAAGAGACAAGTGAATAAATAAAATGTGTTATTATCTGATAGATTATTATTCAGTCCTAAAAAGAAATGAAATACTGATACATGCTATGACAATGGATAAAACCTGAAAACATTATGCCAAATGTAAGAAGCCAGTCACAAAGACCACATATTATGATTCCATTCATATGAAATATTCATAAGAGGTAAATCTACTGAGATAGGAAGTAGGTGAATGGTCATCTAGGGCTGGGGGGTATGGGGATATTGGGTAATGGCATGGGTTTCTTTTTGAGATGAAGAAATGTTCTAAAATTGTGGTAATGGTATGCATATCTGTGAATATACTAAAAAAACACTTATGTATATACTTTTTTTAAAGTTTATTTATTTCGAGAAAGAGAGGGAGAGCGCACATGAGCATTGGGGAGGGGCAGAGAGAGAGGGAGAGAGAGAATACCAAGCAGGCTCTGTGCTATCAACACAAAGCCAGACATGGGGCTGGATCCCACAAACTGTGAGATCGAGAGGCAGACGCTTAACCAACTGAGCCACCCAGGTAGCCCTGAAGTATACGCTTTAAATGTTGATATGGATGGTATGTGAAATATAACTCGATAAAGTCGTTTTATTTAAAAAACGCTTTGATCCTTTATTTCACTTTTGTTTCTCTTCTACCATAACTCCTTTGTATTGCTACCATGTGCTGGTTGTCTTAAAATACCTGTCAGAACCATCAACAGTTTTCATTTATAAAAGAAGCAAACATTGAAACAATGCAAAGGACAAGAACACTTAAGAATACTTTTCTCTTTTTGAAAATATGATCCCAAATATGATCAGGTTCTGCAAAACAAGCTACTTCATTTACCCTTTTAAAAAAAATGAGGGGCGCCTGGATGGTTCAGTTGGTTAAGCGTCAGACTTGATTTTGGCTCAGGTCATGATCTCACAGTTTGTTGAGTTTGAGCCCCACATCAGGCTCTGTGCTGAGAGCGCAGAGTCTGCTTGGGATTCTCTCTCCCTCTCTCTCTGCCCCTCCCCTGTTCATTCTCTCTCTCTCCAAAATAAACAAACATTTAAAAAAAAATTTTAAGTGAGATTTTCAATAAAATACATGTAAAAGGCATTTGGACATTTTTTGAGATAATTAAGGGAATTTGAATAGGGATTGGTAATTAGATGACAGTAGGAGATTGTTGATAATTCATGTTGATAATTGATGTGATCATGGTTTTCTAGTTTTGTTAAGAAGTTTGTTAAGAAGTTCCTTTTTTTAAGAGAGATATATATAGAAGTGCTTTTGGAATAAATGACCCAATATTAGGGATTTGCTTTAAAAATACTACAACAGGGGTGCCTGGGTGTCTCAGTTGGTTAAGCATCCAACTTCAGCTCAGGTCATGATCTCATGGCTCGAGCCCTACATTGGGCTCTGTGCTGACAGCTCAGAGCCTGGAGCCCACTTTGGATTCTGTGTCTCCCTCTCTCTCTGCCCCAACTTGTGCTCACTCGTTCTCCCTCTCTCTCAAAAACAAATAAAAACATTAAAAAAAAAATACTACAACAAAAAAGGACAGACGAAATAAATAAGGCAAAATATTGATAACTATTGAAGCTGAGTGATGTATAAATAGGAGGAGTACTATGTTCTCTTTGTTGGGGAAATTTGACATTTTTAAAAAGAAAGAAGACTATTAGTCTTTAAGGCCAAAGAACAAATAAAGCCACTTTCAATTTTTTTTTTTTTAATTTTTTTTTTCAACGTTTATTTATTTTTGGGACAGAGAGAGACAGAGCATGAACGGGGGAGGGGCAGAGAGAGAGGGAGACACAGAATCGGAAACAGGCTCCAGGCTCTGAGCCATCAGCCCAGAGCCTGACGCGGGGCTCGAACTCACGGACCGTGAGATCGTGACCTGGCTGAAGTCGGACGCTTAACCGACTGCGCCACCCAGGCGCCCCAAGCCACTTTCAATTTTTATAGGGTACAAGGTAGAAAACTAATGAAGATAACAGACATGGAAATAGTGCTATGCAAATCATAGACAGCAGTTTTTTACAAAGCCTGTTCAAAGAATAAAAGAAGATATTTCTTCAAATCTCATCTAGATCATTAATGTGGTTGTTATATATCAAAAATCTACTGATATTCAGAAGTGTTCAAATACAATTCGGGCAGGAATTTCTTTTAAAGCATATATTTTATATTATCATACTGAAATCACTTTAATATCACTGAAATACTTACCTTTTGAGATTTGGCTCTTTTAAATAGAGAGGAGTACACCTTCTTCTTCGGCTTGGTAGCTCTAAAGATGGATTTTCTGACTTATTTTCAGCGTTAGCAGTGTTATTTGAAATAAAACTGGTATTTGTCAAGTCCTGCAGTGTTCTACCACCTGAAAAGAATATTATTTTCACTATAAGCATAGAGAGAGAGATACGGGATATCTCCCATATAGAAATAGATATGGGATATTTGTGGTTTGCAAATAGCTGACAGCAAATTTTTAAACTTAATCATCAAGTTGTAATTTTAAATATTATAATAGTAGCACTGAAATTACTTATAAATCAGGTGTTTTTTCCAGCAATGAGAGGAAAAGAGATTTAATATTTTAAGCAAAGTATCAAACTATATTTTATTCTGAAACCACATATAGGCTGATAAAAATTTTTCACAAGTCACAAGTCTTGATTCACAGAATCATACAAATTACTGCACATTCATTCAACATTTGTTATCGATTGTTTACTCTGTGAAAGGCACCACGAGGAATATAGAGATGAAAGATGACTCACCAATCCTCTATAATGGCCTGCAACTCAAACTTTTGCACTTCATCTGCTTCAATATTCCTTCTATCTGGAATAGCTTTATGCACCAAAATCCTGGTGTTCTCAAACTTGAGAAGATATCTGCACCCCCATGTTCATAGAGGCATTATTTACAATAGCCAAGATATGTCCATTGATGGATGAATGGATAAAGAAGTTGGGTGTGTGCATGTATATGTGTGTATACACACACACACGCACACACACACAAATATATAGAACATATATATTCTATTTGCATAGAACATATATATACACGCTATGAATATTTTTCACCCATAAAAAATGAGGAAATCCTACCATTTGAAACAATACCAAAAAAAAAAAATACAGAAGGATTTTGAAGGCATTATGCTAAGTGAAATAAGTCACACACACAAAAACAAATACTGTATATTGTTTCTATAGATCAGCTACACAGTTAAATATTATTTTAAACTCCATAAAAATATCAGGACATACTTTACTGGTTAAATGAAAAAAGAAAATACACTTTTAAAACTTGATCACTTCAGCTTTTGACCTACCTATTTCTGATTTTTGTGTTCTCTGGTTGACTTTGAATTTCATCCCTTTCATCTTCTCATGTACATCATCAGTTACTTGAAAGATTGGTGAGCTCTCCAGGGCAAAACTTTCTTTTATTATCAGATTTTTACTAGAAGAAATACTTAGAGGTACTGAATCCCCAGGAACACTGTTAAAGGAAGAATCTTGTATGTTAGGTGAATATACCTGAGACAAAGATTCAAATGCCTTTGTGTAAAAGTCTGGCTTCATTTTGACAACTTTCTCATTTTCCAAAATTTTTTCCTCATTAGCCTGTTCAGATTCAACTGATATTCCCTGATCAGTGTCAGATATTACTTGCATTACTTCATGGTTATCTGAAGAAGAATAGATGAAGATCTTCCTTTTCTTTGATTTAGATGCCGTTTTGTTAACTTTTCTAACCTGGCACTCTCCTTCTTTTATCACTTCCACAAAGGGAATGTTTTTCTTTTTTTCATTCAGAGTTGTAGTTCTTTCCTTTGGATTCTGCTGCTTACCAGGATCAGAATCTGCTTC
This sequence comes from Leopardus geoffroyi, assembly GCF_018350155.1. Lineage (NCBI taxonomy): Eukaryota > Metazoa > Chordata > Mammalia > Carnivora > Felidae > Leopardus > Leopardus geoffroyi. Next base: position 186,735,815 of record NC_059328.1, on the reverse strand, counting down.
ATTAGTAATAGATTTTAAACCTGATTCTGAGACAGATGTCTGTAAAGAATCTGCTAACTGCAAAATAGGTTTTTTACCTTTGGCCAAAATCGTTGTCTTTCCTGATGATTCTTTCCTATGCTTTTTAACTAGTTTGTAAAGATTTGAAATTTGATCACAGTTTTCCTTTTCATGGCTATCAATTTCCATAGAGTACCCACTGATAATACCTTGGCATTCAAGTATTTGTTTAGATTTATTTACTTGAAAATCCAGACCATTTATATAGCTTTCTTGATCATGCACATCTTTATCATTATCCCCATATATGGGGCACCTTTCAGAAATTATTTCTGTCTTCTGATTTACTTTCTGCCTAAGTTTCTTATTTATTTTTGATTCATTCTGTTGAGCAGGTCGCGTATCAGTGACATGCTTTTTCAAATCCAACACATTCTGTGTCTCATAATCATACAAATTTCCATTATTTTGTGTGGAAAGATAAGCTGTTTGTAATTCACTTGTGACTTCTAGGTTTTCATAAATAGTTTCTTTATCTGTTTGGGATAGGGAAAAGAAGTTACCTTCTTCTGGGTCATGCACGCCTTTTTTTTTTAACTCATTTACTCGGTTCATTTCTAAAATTATTTCTGTCTTCCGATTTACTTTCTGTCTGAGCCTCTTATTTATTTTTGATTCATTTTGCTTTGCAAGTGGCATATCGGTAACATGTTTTTTCACCCCCAAAATGTTTTGAGTCTCATGACATAGGTTCCTATTACCTTCAGTGGAAGGATCAGCTATCTGAAATTCATTTAAGTCTTCTGGGTTTTCAGGGATGGTTTCTTTTTCCTTTTGGGTTAGAGAAAGTAAGTTATCTTTTTCTGGGTCATGTATGTCTTTGTCATTATTCTCATATACTTGGTTGATTTCAGAAATTATTTCTGTCTTCCGACACACCTTTTGCCTAAGCTTCTTATCTATTTTTGATTCATTTTGACAAGTAGGTTGCATATCATGGACATGCTTTTTCACTCCTAGAACATTTTGAGCCTCATAATCGTATAGTTTTCTACTATCTTTGGTAGAAAGGGCAGGTGTTTGGAACTCACTTGGGTCTTTTAGATTTTCGGGGATGATTTCTTTATCTTTCTGGGTTAGGAAGAAAGAATTACCCTTTTCTGGGCAATACACATTTTTGCCATTATCTAAATGATTCATTTCAGAAATTATTTCTGTCTTCCGATTTACTTTCTGCCTGAGATTCTTATTAACTTTTGATTCATTTTGCTGAACAGGGTACACATTAGTGATCTGCTTTTGCATATCCAACACATTTTGGATCTCACAATCATACAGGTTTCCATTACCAATGGTGGAAACAGCAGGTTTTTGAAACTCATCTGAAACTTCTAGGTTTCCAGAGATGGTTTCTTTATCCTCTTGGGTTTGGAAGGAAAAGTTACCTTTTTCTGGGCCATACACATCTTTACCACTATCCCCATATACTTGGTTTGATTCAGAAATTATTTCTGTCCTCCGATTTACTTTCTGCCTAAGCTTCTCATTTATTTTTGATTGATGTTGCTGAGTAGGTTGCTTATCAGTGACATGCTTTTTCAAATACGACATATTCTGGGTCTTATAATCACATAAACTTCCATTATCTTTGGTGGAAAGATCGGCTGTTTGAAATTCACTTGTGACTTCTAGGTTTTCAGAAGTGGTTTCATTATTTTTTTGGTTTGGGAATAAGTTACCTTTTTCTAACTTATGAATCACAAATGTCTGTCTAGAAGCTTTACTTTTATGATAAGCTACAGAACTCTGACCCATATCAAATTTACTCTCCTGCTGGAATTTATCTGAACTTCGGGAGAAAGAGTTGGTTTCCTCTTGTTCATTTGTTACATGTATTCTCTTCTTTTTTTTATTATGCTGTATACTTTCTCTGTCATCTTGATCAAAGCCATTATGAAGGGTTACTTCCTTCAGTATGTTCAACTGAGTCAGCTGCTCAGCACTGAAAATAAAATTTGGATCTTCTGAATTCCCTTTGCCATCCACGACAACTGATTTTTTTTCTGGTCCATTTTCAATCTTTTCCTCAATATCAATATCTGAACTATTTTTAAATTGTCTCTTAGATCTTTCTCTCTTTTTTTCAGAACTTGAATCTTTCACTTTTCTGAAAGTTTTTATTTCACAATCATTTGATTTTTTATCACTTCTATTTTTAGCGCCTGTTGAAACTGTAACAATTTTGCTTACTTCACCAGCAGTTAAATCCATGTCAGCATCATATACAGTTTTCTGCAATTGATAGTCATCACTACCCTGAAATGGATTCATGTACTCTGCAGCTGGTTCACTTGTAGACTCAGATGAGTCAGGAAGGCACTGTATGTTTCTCTGCATTTTGATATTTGTTTCATTAGTACAATCATTTATCTCATGCCAATTAAATTCTCGACTTGAAATCTGTTGTTGATCTAAATCCATCACATGAAGACTGTCAGTAGAAGGATTATTTGATTCCCAAGATGATACACGTTTTTTCCTTTCAGTTATATTACTAGGAGATGGTTTCTCCTTTCTGTGGCTGATTGACTGGGCATTTCTAATCTCACTCATTAGAGAATTCTTGGAACTTTGGTCTGAGTGGAAATGATTTTCTATAAAACAAGAGGAAAGAAAATTCAGAAATAAGTAATGGCAAGGAATTTGTTATTTTAAACAAATTAGATTAAATATCAAACTGTTTCACAGAGAGGATTTCTGACAATATGTTCTGTTCAGATACTATAAAGAATCTACACTAATGAAAATAAAGTAGAAATGATCAGAGTATTCATAAGTCATTACATTTGTATCTATGGAAAATATATACTTAGAATTCACTCTATCTTGGCCCCAACAGTACTGGGGAATATAGCTGATAACAGAGTCATTAACATATATTTCTAAAATGGGAGGAGGCCAGCAAATGAACCCAAATAAAAGTGATAACTCTGATAAGGATTACTATGAAAAGGCTATCAGCAGGCAGCTATTATTTATATAAATATTTATGTGAAAATTTATGTGTATATATAATTTATGTGTATATATACATATAATATTTATGTGTATATATACACATCAATTTTTATAAAGGAAAAACAATTCTAAGTTCTAAATGAAATATACCTATGGTTCTATAATCCAATCTGTAAATCTATGACAAATACATAAGCCAGACTCCACTGAAGGATTATTATTTTGGAAATAACCACATAAATAAAACATAAGTGTCATCATTTTCTCTGGCTCAACCATTTTCCAGGCTCAAGTTTTTGTTTTGACTATGATCTTGAAAAAGTCACTAAATCTATCTAGACCTCCAGTTTTATTGTCTATGAAAAGGAGAGATGAAACTAAATAAATATATGGTATCTTTCAATTCATAAGCTAGTAAGATACCAAGAAAAGCTCTTCAGGATGATTCATTTCTAAATATTGCTTGCAGAATAACAGTATTAGACCACTGTGGATATGACATTTGTCAGCATGTTTCCTTAAAAATTAAATTTTTCACCAGCAGTTTTAAATGGTAGCAGTTAGCATATCTATAACATAAGAGGGACTTATTAACTGCATATACACCTTGGGCCTCAAGAAAAAAAATCCGATGAATGTAACCTTTTAATACTGATATTCAAAATTAATACTGATATTCGTCTTTGGGAAGCATAGCAATAGAAGAAATATGTCTGAATCATCTAAACCACACATATGATGATTATTTTCTTTAAGAAATAACAATTCCAAATTATACTGACTTGATAAAGATTGTCTTGTTGATACTGAAAAGGGAATATCAGGTGATGTCTTTGCTATAATATTGTCATCATATTGTATTTTCTCTTTATCATCATCATCATCATCATTTGAAGTTAGTGGAACCCTAAAGGCAAGTGGAAATGAATGAAGAATTTTGTATTTTATAAACATTATTTAGAAAATTACATGGATAGTTCTTTTTTATATTCTATTTATTTAAGATCCAACCATAAACCCACTCTGGTATCTCTCTGTGTTCAATGAAGACAACTATAGGTAGGCAAGAGATAGTTCCTAATAGTATAGAACAGGAATGCTTCTTACTCCCAGAGCCCCAGTGGCCTCAAAAAGAAATAATTGATATAATCACTGGTTGGCCATTTAGGATAATACTAATGAAATGAATAAAGTTCAGAAATACTTACAAATACTCAATCATATGTAATATTTATTGTTTTCTTACAATTAATTTTATGGAATACCCAAAACTCTTTCTCTAGTTTCAAAGAAGTACAATTGTATGTAAAGTTATGTGTGAACTAAAGTTAGCTATGTTTCCAAAAGGCATCCATGTAAACTAGAGCCATATTCCTAGAGTAGTTCGTTAAATGTAGTTGGGGGTGGAGGGAAGACAGTAACCTACAGAAATAATTTGATAAACTGACCTTGAGTTCAAAGAATGAGGATTAATATCCTCCAACAATAAAGACTTTGCCTTGAATGCCAAACAAATCACAGATATTTTAAAATTATTGACAATAATAAGAATAAATATTGACAAATATTTGTTAAAAATTTAAAAGCAACAAATAGAATAGCCATTGGGAAGAAATTTCTATGCCACTTGAAAAAACAAGTCAACAAAAATAAACAGAGAGGAGAGAGGTTCTGCTTCTGGTAATGGCTGAATAGCTATTTTTAAATCAACTCTATCAAACATAATGACTATAAATTCTGGATAAAATATTTTTAAAAAATGGGGTGCCTGGGTGGCTCAGTCAGTTAAGTGTCTGACTCTTCATCTTGGCTCAGGTCATGATCTCACAGTTGGTGAGTTTAAGCCGTGATTTGGGCTTGTCAGCTCAGATCCTGCTTGGGATTCTCTGTCTTCCACTCTTTGCCCCTCCCTCTCTTTCTCTCTCTCAAAAATAAACATTTTAAAAATATGTACATTTTTAAAAACAACCCGAAGTAGCTGGAAAGTAAACAAAAAGCACTTAAAAAAAGATGAGCTTACAACCTCAGCCAGTGCCACATTTTTAAAAAGTTAGAAGTCTACATTCTTATTGATTTAAGGTCAAAATTAGGGATAATTATGACAGCTGCAAAATGTGTGTGATGGGGGAAATAACAGATGAGATAGAGAGGGGAAAGCCAAATTTTGTGTGTAAACTGCCCCCCCCCCCTCAATCTCTGGCTGACCCATAAATCACAAATATGTGAAGAAGATTCCAACCAACCCCGCTAAGGATAAACAAACTGAAATGAGATTTCCTATGTTGCCCCTCACAGGGAAATAATAAATTTGACTTCAGACAAGGTAACTGCCTAAAATAAAAACATCAAACTTGTTGGAGGAAAACACCTGAATCCAGACTTTCTACAACACAGGATTTACAATATCCAGGATACAATCCAATATTATTCAAAATATAAAACAACAGGAAAAAGTATTCAAATTCAAGAGAAAAAGATAACCGACAGAATGATCCTGATATAAAATGATCATGAAAATATGCTCATTATGCAAATATTCTCAGTATCATTAATCATTAGGGAAATCCAAATCAAAACCACAATGAAATACCACTTCATACCCACTACAATGGCTGTAATCAAAAGGACTGGTAATAACAAGTGTTGGTGAGGATGTAAAGAAATTGGGTTCCTAATACTTTGCTGATAGAAATGTAAAACAATGCAGCAGCTTTGGCAAACAGTTTGGTGGTTCCTCCAAAAGTTAAACATACAGTTATTATAGGACTCAGCAATTCTACTTGCAGGCCTAAGCTGAAAACTATGTCCACACAAAAACTTTTGTATGAATAGTCATAGTACCATTGCTCATAATAGCCAAAAAGTAACAACAGCACAAATGTTCATTAACTGATGAATGGGTAAACAAAATATGGTAGATGCAAACAACTGAAAATTATTCTGTCATAAAAATGAATGAAGTACTAATACATGCTACAACATGGATGAAACTTGAAAATAGTATGCTAAGTGAAGGAGGCCAGACACAAAAGGCCACATATTGTGTGATTCCATTGATATGAAATGTCCAAAACGGGCAAATCCATAGAGACAGACAGAAAACAGATTAGTGGTTGCCAGGGGCTGGAGAAGAGGAGAATGGGAAGTGACTGTTGATGGATACAGGCTTTCTTTCTGATGTAATGAAAATATTCTGGAATTACACAGTGGTGAGGATTGCAAATTTTGTGAATATATTAAAATACCCTGTGGGGCGCCTGGGGGCTCAGTTGGTTAAGCATCCAACTCTTGATTTTGGCTCAGGTTACGATCTCCCAGTCATGAGATCAAGCCCCACGTTAGGCTTTGTGCGGAGTGTGGAGCTTGCTTAAGATTCTGTCTCTCCCCTGTGCTTGCTCTCTAAATCAATCAATCAACCAATCAATCAATCAATCAAATCCACTGTACTATACACTTTAAAAGGGTGTATTTCCAGTTATGGAAAACTTTGTTATGTGAATTATATCTCAATTTTAAAAAATAAGTAGAAGAAAGGAAATAATAAAGAGCAGATACTTGGGGCACCAGGGTGGCTCAGTTAAGCATCCAACTTCAGCTCAGGTCGTGATCTTGTGGTCTGTGAGTTGGAGCCCTGCATTGGGGCTCTGTGCTGACAGCTCAGAGACTGGAGCTGCTTTGGATTCTGTGTCTCCCTCTCTCTCTCTGCCCCTCCCCCACTCAGATTCTGTCTCTCCAAAAATAAATATACATTTAAATAAATAAATAAATAAATAAATAAATAAATAAATAAAGGGGCAGACACCAGTGAAATATGAAATGGAAGAAAAACTAAAAAGAAATATTTAAAAAACCAGAAGCTGGGTCTTTAAGGGATCAATAAAATTGACAACGTTATAGCTAACTTGATAAATTAAAAAAAAAAAAAAAGAGAGATACAAATTACCAATAATGGGGATGAGAGAAAGAACCTCACTACAGACCTCACAGACAATTAAAAGTTTAATAAGGGCGGGGCGCCTGGGTGGCTCAGTTGGTTAAGCACCTGACTTCGGCTCAGGTCGCGATGTCGATGTCGTGGTTTGTGAATTCGAGCCCCGTGTCAGGCTCTGTGCTAACAGCTCAGAGCCTGGAGCCTGCTTCAGATTCTGTGTCTCCCTCTCTCTCTGCCCCTCCCCCGCTCATGCTCTGTCTCTCAAAATGAATAAATGTTAAAAACGTTTTAAAAAAAGTATAATAAGGGCATTTTATAAACAACTTTATAACAAAAAACTTGACTGCCTAGATAAAATGGATGATTTTCTGGAAAGACAAACATTTTCTAAATTGACTTAAAAAGAACTAGAAAATCTGAAAAGCTCCATATTTATTTAAGAAATCAAATTAATAAATTAAAAACTCACATCCAAATTACCTATCTTATTAATTCTTTCAAACACTTAATGGAGAGATACCAGTTTTACAAACTCAAAAAATGAAGAGGGAATATTTCTTCATTTTACAAAGCCAGCACAACTCTTATCAAAACCCATCAAGGGGCGCCTGGGTGGCGCAGTCGGTTAAGCGTCCGACTTCAGCCAGGTCACGATCTCACGGTCCGTGAGTTCGAGCCCCGCGTCAGGCTGTGTGGGCTGATGGCTCAGAGCCTGGAGCCTGTTTCCGATTCTGTGTCTCCCTCTCTCTCTGCCCCTCCCCCGTTCATGCTCTGTCTCTCTCTGTCCCAAAAATAAATAAACGTTGAAAAAAAAAAATTAAAAAAAAAAAACCATCAAAATTACAGTAAGAAGTTTATAGACCAATATCCCTTATAAATACAGATAAAAAAATGAAAGAAAATGTTAGCAAATCATATCCATCAATATATAGGAAGAATAATACACCATGACCAAGTGGAATTTGTGACATAAAAATTTGGTTTAACGCAAATAAACTGAAGTCACCACATTAACAGAAAGGAAAAATATTTCTCAATTTTTAAAAAGTAAAATAAAGGAAATAATAAAGAGCAGACACCAATGAAATATGAAATGGAAGAAAAACTGAGAAAAAACATTGATGAAACCAGATATAAAGGAGAAAAGTCATGATTCTCTCCAGATAGAAAAAAATTTTTTTGACAAAATACAAATTCATTATAAAAACAATGAGCAAACCAGAATAAAAAGGAATGTCTTTCCCTCCAGACGGCTAATAGACACATGAAAAAATGCTCAACATCATTCATCATCAGGGAAATACAAATCAAAACCACAATGAGATACCATCTCATACCTGTCGGAATGGCTAAAATTAACAACCTGGGCAACAACACTGCTGGTGGGAATGCAAACTGGTGCAGCCACTCTGGAAAACAGCATGGAGGTCCTCAAAAAATTAAAAATAGACCCTATGACCCAGCAATTGCACTACTAGGTATTTATCCAAAGGATACAGGAGTGTTGATTCGGAGGGGCACATGCATCCCAATGTTTATAGCGGCACTATTGATAACAACCAAAGTATGGAAAGAGTCCAAATGTCCATTTACTGATCAATGGATAAAGAAGATGTGATATTTATATACAATGGAATATTACTTGGGGTTCAAAAAAATGAAATCTTGCCATTTGCAACAACATAGATGGAACTAGAATGTATTATGCTAAGCAAAATAAGCCAGTCAGAGAGACAAATATCATATGATTTCACTTATATGTGGAATTTTAAATACAAAACAGATGAACATAAGGAAAGGGAAGAAAAATAGTATAAAAAGAGAGGGAGACAAATTATAAGAGACTCTTAAATACAGAGAACAAACTGAGGGTTACTGGCGGGTGTTGGGTTAGGAGACGAGCTAAATGGGCAAGGGGCTTTAAGGAAGACACTTGTTGGGATGAGCAGTGGGTGTTATATGTAAGTGATGAATCACTAAATTCTATTTCTGAAATCATTATTACACTATATATTAACCAACTTGGATTTAAATTATAAATAAATTTAAAAAATAGACCTGTTAATTCAGAAAGAAAAAAAAAGGAATGTCTTTCTTCAACTTGCAAAAAAGGTGCTACCTTTTCAAAAGGAAAGCCAGAAGCCACAGACAATAAAATAACATCTTTAAATCACTAAAAATGATTCCCAACCTAATATTTTTAAATTGCAGACATACTCTTCAAAAATGAAGATGAAATAAAAAGTTTCCAGAAAAACAAAAGCTGAATGAATGCATTGCCAGGAACTGCATTAAAAGAAAGAATATAGAATTTCTTTCAGCAGAAGGAATATTATCTTAAAAGGAAATATCAAAATGAAAGAAGCTTATTTGTAAATTTTATCTCAGTAAAGCTGGAGGAAAAAGTTGTGAGTGGGCAATTAAAAAAATGCAGGAAGCAATATGAAAATATTGAACAGTTAAATATGTAGATCATTTAAATGAATCTTGACTACACAAAAAATGACAGTAGCAATTTGTGGGATTAAAATATACAGAAAATGAAAATACATAAGATTTGCATAAAGGTAGGACACAGAAATGTGGAGCTTAAGCATTCTAAGGTGCTAACATTATTGAGAAAGTGGTAAAGTAATAATTTGTATTAGAGAGTTAAAACAATATAAGGATGAATGCTGCTATCACTAGAGTAATCATAAAGGAACAGTAGATGATAAATTAATAGTTAACAAATATAAATAAGAAAAAATATTTTATTTCAAAAGAAATCAAGAAAGGAGAGAAAAGGGAACATAAAACAGGTTGCTCAAGTAGAAAATAACTAGGGCTGCCTGGGTGGCTCAGTGGGTTAAATGTCCAACTCTTGATTTTAGCTCAGATCGTAATCTCATGGTTTGTAGGATCCAGCCCCACGTCTGGCTTTGCAATGACAGCACAGAGCCTGCTTGGGATTCTCTCTCTGCTCCTGCCCCACTCACACTCTCTTGGTCTCTCTCGAAAGAAATAAACAAACTTAAAAAAAAATAAAATAGGGGTGCCTGGGTGGCTCAGTCGGTTAAGCATCTGACTTCGGCTCAGGTCATGATCTCACTACTCGTGAGTTCAAGCCCCACGTTGGGCTCTGTGCTGACAGCTCAGAGACTGGAGCCTGCTTCAGGTACTGTGTCTCCCCCTCTCTCTGCTCCTCCCATGCTCATTCTCTGTCTCTCAAAAATAAATGTTTAAAAAATTAAAAAATAAAATAACTAGATGACAGATATAAATCCAATTATATCAGCAATTATACTAAATGTAAACATATTAAACATTCTAATTAAAAGAGATGTTAAACTGAATTCATTTTTAAAAAAAATGAAATTATATGCATTTTTTTAAGTTTATTCATTTTTGAGAGAGAGAGACAGAGTATGAGCAGGGGAGGGGTAGAGAGAGAGGGAGACACAGAATCCGAAGTAGGCTCCAGGCTCTGAGCTGTCAACACAGAGCCTGATGCGGGGCTCAAACTCACAAACTGAGATCATGACCTGAGCTGAAGTCGGACGCTCAACCGACTGCGCCACCCAGGTGCCCTGTAATTATATGCATTTTAAATATAACAGAATTTGAAAGTAAAGTTATAGAAAAAGATATACAGTAAAACTTTGGTTTGAGAGCATAATTTGTTCCAGAAACATGCTTGTGTAATCCAAAGCACTTGAATATCAAAGCAAATTTCAAGAGCCATTGGTTCAGTTGTGATTTTGTGACATTTGGTGTCACATACTACTTATATTGCAAGATATCGCTCATTTATAAGTTAAAATTTATTGGAAATGCTTGTTCATCTTGCAGAACACTCACAGAACAAGTTACTTGCAATCCAAAGTTCTACTGTACAGAGAAATGTTCTATCGGCTAAGTACACTTTAAAAAAAAAATGTTTATTTATTTTTGAGTGAGAGAGAGAGACAGAGCATGAGTGGAGAAGGGGCAGAAAGAGAGGAAGAATCTGAATCAGGCTCCAGAATCTGAGCTGTCAGCACAGAGCCCAATGTGGGGCTTAAACCCTTGAACCAAGAGATCATGACCTGAGCCGAAGTTGGATGCTTAACCAAGTCACCCAGGTGTCTCTGAGACAAGTAGATTTTAAAGCAAGAGTCATTTCTGGAAATAATTCATATTGACAAAACAAGTCATCAGGAAAACAAATCAATTCTAAACTTACGTGCATCTACTAACAGCTTTAAAGTACATAAAGCAAAAATTGACTAAGCTAAAAGGAGAAACAGATGAATTCATAATCATAGATGTAGACTTTAATGCACTTCTCTCAGTAGCTGATAGAATAGGTAACAGAAGCAAGAAAGATATGGAATTTCTGAACAATATAATCACTAAACTTGATAAAACTGACATATATAAAATACTGCATCCAACAACCACAAAATATATTCGTTTTACGTGCACCCAAAATATTTACCAAATTAGACCAAGTTGTGTCTTAATGCAAGTCTTAATAAATTTCAAAAGACTAAAATCATTTATCTATGTTCTGTAACTACAATGGAAACTGGCTAGAAATCAACAATAAAAAGTAATTTGAAAAAACATCCAGCTGATTGGAAATTTGGTATGCTTGTTAATGACCCATGGATAAAAGCACTTGAATATCACTTGATATATATCAGAACAGAAAAAAAAAATATTTTGAATTGAGTGATAATAAGGATATGGCATATCAAAAACTGTGCAGTGCAGCTAAAGCTATACTTACAGAAAAACAACCTTAAATGCATATTTTTTAAAAGAAAGTCTGAAAATTAATAATCTAAACTAGCTCAAGAAATAAATAAGAATAGTAATAATCACAGTTTTAATTTGAAAAGAAGCAAAACAGAAAGGCAAGACATGATAAGGAGCAGACTAAATTCAACAGGAAGCAAATATACTAAAAAGAAACATCAACATAGCCCAAAAGACAATTCATTTTGTAAAGATGAATAAAACTGATAAATCCCTAAAGCAAAACAAATCAAGAAAAAAACTGAGAAAAGTCAATATTAAAGAAAAGGAGAACATCAGTACATATCCTACAAACATTAAACATGTAACTAGAGCTGTTATCAACAACTATACGCCAATAATTTGATATTTTAGATTAAAGGGACAAACTTTGGAAAACACAAACCTGACACAAGAAAAAATAGAAAACCTGAATATTCCTTTATCTATGAAAGGCCCAGATAACTTCTCATAAACATTTAAAGAAAAAAAATTTACACAAATACTTTTAGAAAATAAAAAATAAATGTACTTATCAGCTCATTTACTGTGACCAGCATAGTATGAATACTAGGACCTCAAGTTATTACAATAAAGAAATATTATAAATTATCTTTATTATTAACGTATGAGGAAAAATCCTTTAAAAAGTTACCAAGTAAAATTTACTGACATATCAAAAGGATATATCATCAGGAGCAGTTCATTCCACAATTGTAATCATGATTTAACATTCAAATATCAATGCTTAAAATTCATTACGTTAATAGAAAAAATATTAAAAATCATTACATTAATAGAAAAAAAAGAAAAAAATAACATATTCTTGACAGTGACATAAAAAGCATTTGATAAAATTAAAAAGCCATTCATGAAAACCAGGAGCACAAAGGAACTATTTATTCTGTTAAGGAGAACCTACAAAAACCCAAAAGCAAACATATTAAATAATGGGAACACAGTAAGAATCTCCATTATTATTACTTTTATTCATTAATGAACAAAAAGTAGTCACTACGATAAGGTAAGAAAAAAATTAAAGGTGTACAAACTAAAGCAGAGAAGGGGAAACTGTCCCTATTACAATATATATAATATATAATAAAGTTATATTCATAGAAAATGGAAAAAAACCCCTACAGATAAACTATTAAAATTAATAGCAAGGTCACTGGAAACAAGGTTGATATTCAAAAATTAATTGTACTTTTATATACTAGCATCAAGAAGAATATTAAAGTTAAAAACAAGAACATTCAGGGGTGCCTGGGTGGCTCAGTTGGTTGACCGCCCAACTTTGGTTCAGATCATGATTTCACAGTTTGTGAGTGTGAGTCCTGCATCAGGCTCACTGCTATCAGGGCAGAGCCTGCTTCGGATCCTCTGTCCCCCCACCTCTGCCCTTCCCCTGCTCACACTCTCTTTCCCAAAAACAAATAAACATTTATAAATAAATAAATAAAACCAATAACATTCAGAATAGCACTAAAGATCAGATAAGTAGGAAAACATCTAAGACATGCAATAACTACTCAAAAAAGTATAAAACTATGAGAGAATATACATAATATCTAAATAAACAATGATATACCATGTTCATTGACAGAACATTCAATTTTATAAAATGTCAATTTTCCCCAAACTGAACTATATTCTATATAATCCCAATCAAAATTCCAAAACTGAAAGAGAGAGCATGTGTGTGTATAAACTGATAAGCTGATTCTAAAATTCACTTGGAAATGCAAAGGGGTCAAAAGAGCCAAGATAATGGCCAAGAACAAAAACCTAAATAAAGAAAATGGATACACTATCAAACATCAAGACTTATTACAAAGATGATTAAGATATGATATTGACAAAACTTATATAATAGAATATTGAGTTCAGAAACAGACCCATACACATCTAGTCATCTGATTTATGATACAGATAATACTGCAGTGAAGTGGGGAAAGGGTGGTCTTTTCATTAAATGATACAAGGTCAACAGGATTTACACATGAAAAAAATGACCCTTCCCTCACATCATACCCAAAATTCTAGGTAGACTGAAGATCTAAACATGAAAGGAAGGGCGCCTGAGTGGCTCAGTTGGTTAAGCATCTAACTTCATTAAGCTCAGGTCATGATCTCACATTTGTGAGTTCGAGTCCCGCACTGGGTGAGCTGAAGCCCTGCCTCGGGTGAGTGCGAGGTCTGCTTCTTTCTCTTTTTCTCTCTCTGCTCCTTGAAGGATTCTCTCTCTCTCCTTCTCTCTTTGCCCTTGCTCCCTTGTGTCCGCTCTCTCTCAAAAAATTTAAAAAGAAAAATTAAAGGGAAGTTAATAAAGCTTGCTATTTACTTATTTATTTTCTTCCCATTATAATTAAGCTTTTAAAAGAAAACATAAGGGAATGTCTCATGACCTTCCAGTTGGTAACGATTTTCTTGAAAGGCCACAGAAAGTAGTAACCATGAGGGGCAAAACAGAGACATATAAAGCAGATTCTTATAAATAACTTCTGTTCATCTAAAGACACCATTAAGAGAATGGCAAGGCAAGCCAGAGTAAAAGATATTTGTAATTTACACACAATGTATAGAAACTGCAAATCTTAAAAAAGAACGAAAGAAAGAAAAGAAAGAAAGAAAGAAAGAAAGAAAGAAAGAAAGAAAAAGAATCTAATAGAAAATAAACATATAAACAGGTGCTTAACTTCATTGTTTATCAAGGAAATGAATGATTAATTATTATGGCTCAGTATGGCTAAACTGAAAAAGACGATAACAAGTGTTGATGGAGATATAGAACAGGAATTCTCATACATTATTAGGAATGTAAATTGGTATAACCCCTTTAAAATTTTTTTTTTTAACGTTTATTTATTTTTGGGACAGAGAGAGACAGAGCATGAACGGGGGAGGGGCAGAGAGAGAGGGAGACACAGAATCGGAAACAGGCTCCAGGCTCTGAGCCATCAGCCCAGAGCCCGACGCGGGGCTCGAACTCACGGACCGTGAGATTGTGACCTGAGCTGAAGTCGGACGCTTAACCGACTGAGCCACCCAGGCGCCCCAGTATAACCCCTTTAGAAAACTGTTTGGCAGGTTCTCCTAAAGCCAAATATATGTAAAACCCAGTAATTCTACTCCTAGGTATATACCCAACAGAAATCTGTATGTGCATCCGTCGAAAGGCTTATATATGGCAGCGCTGTTTGTAACAAACAGGCCAAAACAAAAACAAAGTAAATGCTCATCATCATAAGGATGAATAAATGATGGGATAATCATCCAACATTACACAGCAGTGAGAATGCCTGATCTACAAGTACACACAACAATACAAATGAATCTCACAAACATAATGCTCAACAAAAATAAGCCAGAGATAAAAATACATGTTTTATGATTTCACTATAAGAAGTTTCATATGAGCCAAAATTGTTCGATCTGTGATGTTAGAAGTCAGGATAATGTTCATACTTGGGTGGGTGGTGAGTAGTGACTAGAAAGGATCAAGAGCAGGCGTCTGAAGTACTGGCTATGTTCTGTTTCTTGGTCTGGACACTAATTATACAACAGTGTTTACTTATGAAAATTCACCACGGCTCTAAGATTTTACAACTTTTCTAATATTTCTAATATCTATATTATACTCCAACTTCTACTAAAAAATGAAATTTTTTATAGCGCAAGAGGACACTTAATTGGAAAATGTGTGCATAATGACAGCCAAGATATTCTTAAAAAACAAAAAACTAAGTAAAGGAACTACAAGACAGTAAAATGTATCTATTTTAAAACTACAGCAATTAGGGGTGCCTGAGTGGCTCAGCTGGTTATGGGACCGACTCCTGATTTTAGTCCAGGTCATGATCTTGTGGTTCATGAGTTTGAGCCCCATGTTGGGCTCCTCTGCTATCAGTGTGAAGCCTGCTTGGGATTCATATTCTCTCTCTCTCTCTCTCTCTCTCTCTCTCTCTCTCTTCCCTTCCATTGCCCCTCCCCCACCCTCAAAAAATAAAGAATAGGGAGTGACACAATAGATACAGAATTTTTTACTATTTTTTACTATGTTACAGATAGCATTTCAATATGTAAGTGCATTTACTTGTGCATTTAAATAAAAGCATTAAACCTGTAAATGACATAACAAAGAATTCTGTCTCTAACAGACAAGAGAATTTTATTCAATGCCATCAATTCATTAAGTCATTTTATCTCACTGGACTTCAGAAATTGTCTTTAAAATGACAGGTTTGAAATAAGCTGTTTACTATGATTTATAATCAAATTAATCAAGAAGTGGTAATTTTGGTTAGGAAATAGCAATGATGAAAGTTAATTTTAAAGCTTGGAGCAGTATTCAAGATAATAAAGATAGAAATAGTTACCAGATTTACCCAGCATAAAACATGAGGCCAGTGGGGACTTAAGGAAAAAGAAAGAAAAGAACTAACGAGTAGCAGATACTACAGATGCACATAATTACTGAATTTATGGGTAAGCTTCCTTGGAGCCCTGGAGATAAAACCTGTACCAAGAAACTACAGATCATCTCATTCCTACCTTACTAGGCAACTACAGGTTGATGAAACCCAAAATATTGTACAACATACACAAACACAATGTGCTACATAAAAATCTAAACACTCTGGGGGCACCTGGGTGGCTCTGTTGGTTAAAAGTCCGACTTCAGCTCAGGTCATGATCTCCCGGTTTGTGAGTTCGAGCCCCGTGTCAGGCTCTGTGCTGACAGCTCAGAGCCTGGAGCCTGCTTCTGACCTTGTGTCTTCTCCTCTCTCTGCCCCTCCCATGCTCATGCTCTGTCTCTCTCTCTCTCAATGATAAATACGTTAAAAAATGATAAACATTAAAAAAATTAAAAAAAAAATCTAAACACTCTGAACCAGTATAATTCAAACCCATGTAACTAAAGGTTCACCTTTGGCTCTTTCTTCTCTACAGTCTATGGGAAAGCTGAATATTATTTCAAAGTTTAAAACAACTCTATTAGATTATGCTTTCAATTTCTTTCACTGGTACAATGTTAACAAGTATTTCATTATTTATTTTTAAATGTTTTTCTATGTTTCAAGGAAGAAGACCCAAATAAAAACTGTTCAAAGTTTTATCTAGGTAGAGGTGTGCAAGTATTTAACCAAGTTTGAAGCAATTACCTTGCAAATGGAAGTCGCATCAACTTGTACTGTTTACTAGTCCGTTTCTTCTTGCTACTTGGCAGTAGAAAGGGACTCTGGTGAAACTATTTTTGAAATAAAAAATAAACAAAAGGAAAAGGAAAAAAATTTCTAATCTCATTAAATGTTTGTTATTGAAGCACCAAATTATACAAGTATACCAATAGCAATAGAACAATTCTTGCATTAGCCTTTGATAGCTGAATGAGAATAATGTGATAAGATTAAACATAGTTCATCCTTTATCATGCCATCCAAAGATAATCATTACTACGATTTTGGTATATAAACTCCCAAATAAATTGTCTTCTGTGCATATGAATAAATATACCTGTGTATACCTATATAATATCTTGACATAAATATGCAATATGCTCATGCCACATATGCATTGTGTAATATATGATTGCACTTTATAATCCATATTTCTTAATGGTCTTTTACATTTAAAGTCTGGGTGATTTTACTATATCTTTTAAATTTTTGCTTATCTATAGTATTTTCTAAATTTTCTCAGACATTTTTTGAACATGTTTTATTTATTTAATAAAGATCATAAAATTAAGCAACACACAACTATGTTTTATTATGGTGCTAACCTGTAATAGAAACAAGGGTATAACCAAATCAACAAACTAACTTTGATATTCACATGGAAATGCAAAGAACCCAGAATAGCTAAAACAACTTTGAAAAAGAAGCAGTTGGAGGGCTATAATTGACATAGTATAGTATTAGCATAAAGACAGACAAAAAGATCAGTGAAATATAAGAGTCCAGAAATAGACCCACACATATTTGGTCAATTAATTTTTGAAAAAGGTACAAAAGCCAAATGAGGAGCCTAGACTTCCATACTCACCAGGCTATCACAAGGCAACTGTCCTCCAAACTGTACTGTCAGAAAAGGCCAAGAAGAGAGGTGGGACATCCCAGGGGTAATGAGGATACCCCCTGTACCAGCAATGTCAGTGGAGAACACATGGGGACTCTGGACGTCCATTCTTACTTGCTAATAACAAGGAGCCCTTTTCCTCTACTCTAGGGTGGGGATAGAAGAGGTCTAGTAGAAAGTCAACTTTTTTACCACTCTTCAATAATAACAACCTCCCCCTTTATGATTCCCCCAATCCTGCTGTCAGTGGAGACCATGAAGTCATGAGGCACCCTACTCTGTCCCAGCCAGGGTGGTGTCAGCCTGAAGTCCTAGCTCCATCCATCAGTGAGGAGACACCCTCTCCACCAGGGTGACAACAGAAGCTGAGTGGGGAACCTAAACTTTGACCCCTCCAACTTGGCAGTAGGTGGCACATCCCTTTATCACTGGCATTATGATACTATCAAATAGTGCCTGTCAAAACAGAATGTTTAAATAAGATCTGGAGTTTCTTAATACAATACCCAAATGGCCAATATTTTTTTTTTTTTTTTTCTTGAGAGAGTATGAGCAGAGGAGGGGCAGAGAAGGAGAGAGAGAGAATCCTAAGCAGGTCCTACACTGTCAGCATGGAGCCTGATGCAGAGCTGGAACCCATGATCCCGTGAGACCATGACCTGAGCCAAAACCAAGAGTCAGATGCTTACCCGACTGAGCCACCTAGGTATCTCCCAAGATATTTTAATATAAAATAACTCATTGCACCAAGAATTAGGAAAAGGCCTAAATTTGAAAATTATAAATTTGAAAATGAAAAGACAATCAACAGACAGCAACAACAAGATAATAATACGGCACCAACATTAAGATGCTGGAATTACCTAACAAGGATTTTAAAGCAACCATCATAAAAATGTTTCAATAAACAATGACAAACATGCTTAACACAAATGAAAAAAATAGAAAATCTTGCAAAGAAACAGAAAATCTCAGCAAATAAAAAGAAGATATAAAAAAGAAACAAAAATACAATAACCAAAATAAAATAAGTTAAAAACTCAATGGACTCAAAAACAGAGGGGAAAAAACCTGCGAACTTGAACAGAAAGCAACAGAAAGCATCCAATGTGAGCAAGAGAGAAGCAACTGAAAATAATTAAGAGGTTCAGGGATTTAAGGGACTATAACAAAAGATATAACACTCATGTCACTGAAGTCCCAAAAGGAGATAAAGAGGGCAGATGTGAAAAAGTTTGAGAGAGATAACGGCCGAAAATGTCCCAAACTTGGCAAAAGTAATCAACTCACATATTTAAGCCGAGTGAACCCTCAAAAGGCTACAACTTTAAGAAATCCATGCAAGGATACATCATAGTCATATTTCTCAAAACTAAAGATAAAAATCTTCAGAGCACTGCGAAAAAATGGCACCTTCCTACAGAGTTATTAAAGAATGAAAAAAAAAAAAGCATCTGACTCGGGTAAAGAAGTAACAATAAAATAAACCATAGGAAAGGGGACGAAAGGACTTACTACTCAAGATAAAAGCAAAAATTAGTAAGTTTGAAACAACAAAATAAAATTAAAAGTTGAAAATTAAACCCCAAAGATTACTATTTTAAAAAAGAAAAAAATAAAATAAATGAAAAAAACCACAAGCACCTAAACTAGTAGGGGAAAAAAAAAAAAAAAAAAAAAAGGAAAAGCCCAAATACACAAAATTAGTCAACTGGGAAAATATAACACAGACAAAATTAAAAAATAGCAGACTACTTTGGTCAACTCTGTGCAAATCAATTTGAAAACATGTCTGAGATAATAATTCTAAGGAAATATAACTGAATAAAACCAACCACAAAAGAAAGAAATTTTCCTAAGCAAACTAATATCCACAGAAGAAATAAAGTTAACAAAGTGTGACCATTCCTACCAAGAAAGACCCAGGTCCAGATGGTTCCACAGAATTCTATGAAGCATTTAAAGAAAAAATAATTCTAATACTGTATTATCTTTCCAGATCATAGGAAAAGGAAAACATCCAAATTCCAGTTCATATATATTTTTATCAATGCCTGAAGACTGTATAAAAAGAAAATCTCACTTGTGAATTAACAATAAAAAAATTCCTAAACAAAGCACTGGCAAAAAGAATTTAGCAGCACGTTGTAAGAATAATAAATCATTTCTGTAATTTATTCTAGAATTACAAAATTAGGAAAGCTACTAAAATAAATTATCATAATACACCTAAAAAGAGAGACCATATGATTATCACCATAGATGCTAAAAAAAGTATTTTACATTGTTTATCATTTTTTTATTTAAAAAGCTAAATGGGGGCACCAGGATGGCTCAGTCAATTAAGCAACCGACTCCTGATTTCAGCTCAGATCATGATCTCAACAGTTCGTGAAATTGAGAGCTGCCTCAGGCTCCACACGGACAGCACAGAGCCTGCTTGGTATTCTCTCTCTCCCTCTGTCCCTCTGTCCCTCTCCCTCTCCCTCTCTCTCTCTCTCTCTCTCCTCTGCTTGCATGCATGTACTCTCTCTCTCTCAAAATAAACAAACTTAAAAAGCTAAATAACATATAAGATAAATATGTACATTACCCTTAAAAAAAGGATCATTGTTTTTTAAAAAAAAAATATTTTACTTTTTAATTTTTTTTAATGTTTATTTATTTTGAGAGAGACAGCATGATTGGGGGAAGGGCAGAGAGAGAAGGAGAGAGAGGATCCATGTGCTGTCAGCACAGAGCCTGTCATGGGCTCAATCCCCAAAACCAAGAGATCATGACCTGAGCTGAAATTAAGAGTCAGCAGCTTAACTGACTGAGCCACCCAGAGCCACAAAAACAGGATCATTCTCAATGAGGAAACACTATCCAACATTTTATTAAAATTTATTGCTTTCTAGTATGTTCTAGACATTGTTGTTATATAGACAGAAATTCTATACTCAAGAATCTTATGTTCTGGTAAGATGAGTAATAAAATTAATGAGTAAAATTATGTCATATAGTGTTAAGTTCTAAAGAGAAAAATTAAAGCAGAGAAGCAGAGTATAAAATGTAGGGGCAGGGATGGGGAAGGATTCAAATTTATATAAGGTTGCCAGGGAAGGCTTGACTGAAGTCACTCTTGAGTCAAGATTTGCAGGAAGTAGGGAGTAGGCCATATGAAAGAAGAACAAGACCAAGGGCCCAGAGGTGGCAGCTTGCCTGTGTTTGAAGAGTGGGAGGAGGCCTGCAGATTGAAGATGTTAAAGAGCGGAAGGAGGAGAGTAGTCAATGAGGTGAGAGAAAGAACACAAGTTTCAGTATTCAGACAATAATAGGCAAATAGATCACATGGGAAGCCACTGGAGAGTTTTCAGCAGAGACTTCTGTTTTAACAGTATTAATCTGGCTGCTACGCTGGGAAGAGAATATAGAGGCAAGGCAGAAGCAAGAAGCCCACGTTGGGATGCCACTCCAAGAACTTGGGTAAGAGAAAACGGGGGCTTGGATGGGTGGTGAAAGTGAGGGTTGTGAGAAGTGGTTAAGACTCTGGACTGAGCTTTAAGCAGCACTAAAACCATTTGCTAAGGGATCAGGTACGGGATGTGAGGAAAAAACAGGAAAACAGAATTGCAGTTACCTGAAATGAAGACCCCCCAAAAGGAACTGGTTTGGTGGCAAGTGCAAAATTTAAGATACCTCTTAGACATCCAAATAGAAATGCGAAATAAGTAGTGGACTAGGTATTGTCTGGAGTTCAGAGGAGACAGGGAGGCTGCAGATGCAAATTTGGGAATCATCAGCATTTAACAATAATCAAATCCATGAGAATGGATGAATCATTTAGGGAACAAATGTAGATAGAAGAAGTCTAAGAACTGAGTTCTGGGGCACCCAAAATTTAGCAGTCAGGAAAATAAAGAGGAAACAGCAAACAGACTAAAAAAGAATAATCAGAAAGGTAGGAAGAAACATAGGAGAATATAGTGTTGTAAAAGTCACATGAAGGTCAACGTAAGGACCAAGAACTATCAAGAGGTTTTGGTAACATGGAGGTCAATTTCCAGAAAAGCACTTTTAGTGGAGTGGTGATGAAACTCCAATTGGTGTGGGTTCAAGAGAAACTGGAGACAGTGTGAACAATTCTCTCAGAGTTTTGCTATAAAGGAGAAAAATGAGAAAGTAGCTGGGGGTGGGGAGTTATTTGGAGTAAGAGGTTTCATTTTGTTTTGTTTTATTTTTTAAAGACGGGAGATAACATTTTTGCTTCCTGATAGGAATAATCCAGAAGAGAGGGAAAAAATTAATAATGCAAGAGGAAAGGGCATTCTACACTAATGTGAAGCCAAGCAAAAGACAACCCAAGTATCCAACATAGTGTTGGATAGTGTTAACAGGAACCTAGTTAAATAGATTAGAGGTCCACTCTGGATCTATCCTAAATAGCACTGGAAAAGAATGAG
Organism: Leopardus geoffroyi; assembly: GCF_018350155.1. Taxonomy (NCBI): domain Eukaryota; kingdom Metazoa; phylum Chordata; class Mammalia; order Carnivora; family Felidae; genus Leopardus; species Leopardus geoffroyi. The sequence goes on along the minus strand of NC_059328.1, from coordinate 186,713,579 downwards.
GAAGCATTTCTTGTAATCATATGGCAAGATCTTCAAGATAGGTCACATTAAAAAAAAGTAAGGCATAGGACAATTAGGGATAGTATATTATCTTTTGTGTAAGAAAGAAAATTAAGAAAATATTTATATGTTTTGTTTTAATATAAAGAAACAAAGCAGTTACATGTAGGTAATGTGGGGAGATGAAAGGAGGAAGAATAAAGTGGCTGAAAGCAGAACAGAAGCTTATATGAGATTTCATTCTATATACTTCATTATATTGTTCTGATATTAGAACATCTATAGTCCCCATCATTCTCTTCCCCAAATAAAAAGGAACTACAAAACTCAAAGCTTGATATGCAAAAGTTAGTCTGTTAAATAGCAAGTCTAAGAAAGTAGATCCCAAAGTTATATGCTGTCCCTTCATCATCCAGCTCCTCCATTTACTGTTTTTACCTTCTTCTAAATCCAGATGCTGATCTCAGCCTTGAGTTCTCCAAAGAGAGCCACACAAAAAGCATCGGGAATAAAGTTGACTTTACTAAATATTTTTTAAAGAACTAGTGGAAGGAAGGAGCTTTGTATCACATAATTCACAAGTAGCTGAGCAATGCTTTTAGGGCTATCTGTTCTCCAAAGTTCCTCCAGATCTTGCTAATTAATTAGCTTCTTTCCCTTACTAAGTCAATTCCTGTACTAACTTTAGACTCCCCACTGCTATATCTGATTCTGATCTTAGTAATTTATTCAAGGCAACTTGATTCAGCCCTGCAAGCTGATCAGCAAAACAGAGCCCCCTCCCTGACTTTGCCTACCCACCCACTCACCCAGTGAAAAGCAAGCATCTCTTCTCCTTAGAGGATACTAAATGTATAAGGTATACCTCTGCTCCCTGGTTGTACTAGGTATCAAATTTATAATGCTAAGAGCTACATCTCCTGTGAACATTATTTCACTGGGACATGTACACAAATCTTTTCTGTGTCCAAATGTGGATGAAGTTAGGAGATAAAAGTACACATTCTTTGGCTAGCTTTTATAAAGCTTCTGACAAAGGAGCTAACCACTGATCACAAAGGTTGAAAGAGTTCCTATTTTCTTACCAGAAAGACTATGTATTTAAAAGCCTTATAAATGACTAAAAATAAGTTTTTAAAAGGAGAGATTTGCAGAAAATTAGAAAACACAGGAAGATGCACACACAATAATAAAAAAATGACAGCTAACATATTGCATTCTTCCTATTGTGAGGACACATGCTAGCCACATTTAACTCTCACACTAATTCTTCATAGATATACTACCATTAGCCACACTAGGCACAAGAGGACACTAAGATTCAGAATTAAATGCCAAAGTCACAGGACCAGGAAGTTAACAGAGCTGGGAGCTAAATATAGGCAATTCCATTTAAAAGCTGCCCTATACACCTGGGTGCCTCAGTCGGTTGGGCGTCCGACTTCAGCTCAGGTCATGATCTCGCGGTCCGTGAGTTTGAGCCCTGCGTTGGGCTCTGGGCTGATGGCCCAGAGCCTGGAGCCTGCTTCGATTCTGTGTCTCCCTCTCTCTCTGCCCCTCCCCCATTCATGCTCTGTCTCTCTCTGTCTCAAAAATAAACGTTAAAAAATAAATAAATAAATAAAAAATAAAAAATAAAAAAAAATAAAAGCTGCCCTATAAAGCGCTAAACTCCATTACTATCAAGAAATTTACCCACAATTGGGACTTCACTAACCTTTCTTCAGTTTATTTATTATGTATATTTTGCCTTCCCATTAGATACTACTTTACAACAACTATGTTTCCTATTTAGATAATTGAGTTAACTTCACTAATATTTGGCTTTCCTCCCTTCCTAATTTTACTACTGATTTTATTTTCGTGATAGATTACAAGAGGTATTTAACTATCAATATTAATGCTTTATCTGCTATATGTTTAATTTTCCCAGTCTGCCATGGGCTTTTTATTTTTATGATTTTTTAGCCTTCTAAGAATGTTCTTTGAAAAAAATCCACCAATAGTTTCCTTTATGCCTTCTACTTGCTTTGTTTCTAGGTATAGAAAGGCCTCTCCTATTTAAAATGAATATATTTGTATTTCTTATTTTATATGATTTCTTTTTTTACATTTAAATCCATCTAGAATTTATTTTAGAGAATGGTATATAGTAGGATCTGCCTCTATTTTTTTCCCCCAAAATAGTTGTTCAATTGTGCCCATCTTTTTTTTTTAATAATACAAATCCTTTTCTAATTTGAAATACTATTTTTTCTATCAATGTCTTTTTTAGCTGTTTTTTAGTTGTTCAGGGGCCATTATGTTCCACTGAGCTGTCTAATCCTATGTTACTTCTAATCAAAACCTAATTTTTATGTAAAAATTTCAATAAACCAATTATGCCATATGATAATGTGCTGTTAGCCATTTAAAATTGGTGTTATCATTTCTTTGCACAAAGTTTAAGTTAGTTTAATGCTAATTAATCTTAATTATCCTTAGTAATGCTTAAAAAATTACACTACTTACATATAAACTCTACTTACCTCAGAAAGAGTGCTCATTTCAATTGCAGTTATCAAGTTATTGTTCATGAGTGCTTCTATTTCTATAAGTTTCTTATTCTGTGTTAAAATAAAGACACTTTTAATCAATTAAGATTTGGAGCTTATTATACCATACATGTATGGATGTCATCAGTTGAGAAGACTTAGAAAATAACTGAGATCACACTGAAATAAAAAGGTACTACATGCTATAGTTCACACACACACACACACACACACACACACACACACACACACACACACCTTGAATGCTTCTGAGTTCTCAATTATAAATTTTCCTACGAACATTTCTCTTTCTTCTCACAGTAATAATACATCCTACAGCAAGTTAACATAGTTTATCAGGGAATTGAACACTCATGAATAGTAGATCAATTTTTCCATTTTAAATTAATTTCTGCTCATTTTGGTGTTAGATCTATAAATTGCAGCCTAGCTAACCATTGGCTCTTACTGACCTATCCGTGGACAGAGTTGGAAATTGGAAGGGAAAACAACGACTACAATCTTCATTCTATTTGGTGTGTAGCCAGTGAAATGCTGGGATTAAAGAGAATACAAACACTCTAGGAACTCCCCTCCTTTCATTGGAGGAATTATGCCCATCGTTGTAATGCACCAAGTTTTGCTAATGATAAACAACCAAATAATGATCAAGATATTATACTGGTTTGCAGGGCTGTAAGTGACATTTAGAATGTAGAGTTAAAGACACCTATTTTATTACCCATTAAGTTTGTCCACTAACATGGCATATTCTTTCAATAATTCTTTACAATAATTAGATATTTGAAAAACACTTTTAGAGCTTCTTTAATAACACAGTTAAGATTTTAGTTATAATTTAGAATTCAAACACAATATAGTATTCATACCAAGTTATTTAGTTTTAGGCGAAGAAATGCATTCTCAAAATTCAGTTTCTCCACTTCTTTTTGCAATAGCGTTTTTTCAGTTGTAACCCTTCGAGAATTTTCTTTTTCTCTACTAAGAGCTTGCGCTAATGCCCTGTTGTTGTGCTTTAAAGAAATTTTGAAAATGGAAGAATTATCTGTAAAAAAAATTTTTAAGTTAATATTGAACTTATATCTTAAGTTTTCATATCCTTATAAAACTATTTTAGGCAACATATATTTCACTTGTAAGTCTTAACTAAAGGCTGGGAAACAATAGAATGACAATATTAAAAAAAAAATGTATACAGACCAGAAATAAAAGCCAGACAGAAGATGAAGAAAAAAAGAACTGTAAGGAATGCAGAATGTTGTAAATAGAGTTAGGGATAAAGGATGTCTAGGACAGATGCAGGATCCTAGATAATTAGACCAGTCATAAAAACTAAATCTTGATACTTGCTGCCCTACCTTCCTTCCTACTTTGACTAGGAGGTAGAATGGAGAAGCTGATTCCAAAGCTCTAACTGGAGATGTCCCATAGGTATTAGGGTAGCCATTAAAATCTCAAAGCCAGTTTCTGTGGCTCCAGAATGGAACACATCAGTTAATGCTTCCAAAGCCCATTTTTCAAAATTTTGAGTGAAAGGGACCATAATGAGTGGACAGACCATCTAAACCCTGTGGGATTTTCTATTGCTACCCTAAATATCCAATTCTTATTTCTTGGCATTTACTGCAATCTAAACTCGATGCCTTCTCTTTACAAGCACTATGTAAATATAATTTAAATCAGAAATGCTTCTGTGTTGTTAGCAGAGAAATTTAATCGTGAATTCCTTGGTAAAGCTCACCTTAATATAGTGTGTTCCCTTAGTACACATAAACCATACTTGCATTTTCATAATTTAGATTTAAATGCTACTATTCAACAACATATCCCACTGAATGGAAGTTTAGTATCTATAAAATAAGTTTATAAAAGTAATAACATATTTTAAATATTCAAGCATTGTTTGGGCATCAAAAAAAGGGTCCAAAAAGGTACTTTATCTTTTGCATAAAGAAAGTAGTTTCACACAGCCACCTTTGACACAGAAAACAGACTAGAACGAAAACAGACTAGAACCAGTTTAAGACTTCCAGAGCTAAAGGATAATATTTTCCTGTCGCACTCCTCAAACTCCAGATGTTCCTTCCTAATAGTGAGTGTGCAATGGTCCTGCCAAAGAGAATAGCAAACAGCCACTACACAAGGTGGTCTAATATACCACATGATTCTAGAGACCTGGGTAGGAGCAACATTAAGATTTAAAGATACTCAGGAGGTTCAGCTATTTCAGAGGGCACACACAATTACCCTTCAAACATGTTATATCTACAGGAAACCTTCTCTACTCCTGCTGAGATGGATAGGAAACACTGAGATAAGTTTCAGAAGTAATGGAAATTTATATTGGCAGTTTTTCCCACTTTTTTTTTTTTCCCTTCTGACCTCTTAGTTCCAGAATCCATGAAACCTATCTCCAAAATGTTCAATACCATCATGAGCTTTGGCTATATAAAATCACCCATGATGACACTCTACCTGGGCCAATCATTCTAGATTACCCATCATCCAATTGCTACAGCATACTAGAACAATCTGTCACTTGTTTTTTAGCTCTTTTCCTGAAATGTCACATTAGTATTTTCTTTGCAGTGTAGGAGGTAGCTGCCTTAGGCTACCCCGGCCTCAGTGCTGAAAATTCTGCTGTCACCACTGAGGGTAAATCATCATATCCATTAAATTAATAAGAGTTGAAGGAGACAGAAAGGATTGAATGGACAAAAAGTATCGCTTAACAAAAATTGTCATTTTAGTCCTTTTCTATACATGATAAAATGAAGTGCCAAATACTGTATCAATTCTCCAAGGGAAAGTAAAAATGTGAGCATACTTTAAAACCAACGGCACTTACTTAGTATTTTTGTTTTGATTTTTGAAGCAAGAGAAACATTCAACTTCCCAGTCTTTGAAATTCTGTCTTTCACATGTCTCTTAATTCCTGAGGTAAAAAGTGAGCTAGTTTCCATCACTGGGTTCTCCATCACTGAAGTAAAAACAAGAAAGAAAGAAATCAGAGCAATGATTAATAAAAGAAAAAAGGGTATCTGATACATTCCAGAAGGTAATAATCATGACTTATATGGTATAATTTGTTTGTATGTAAGTATTTACAGGGGTGCCTGGGTGGCTCAGTCAGTTAAGCATCCAACTTCGTTTCAGGTCTGATCTCACTCTTCGTGAGTTTGAGCCCCGTATTGGGCTCTGTGCTAACAGCTCAGAGCCTGGAGCCTGCTTCGGATTCTGTGTCTCCCTCTCTCTCTGACCTTCTCCCACTTACACTCTGTGTGTCTCTCTCTCAAAAATAAACAAACATTAAAAAAAAAAAGTATTTACAAAACGCTTTGTATAAAATCTGAAAGTATGCAAGTAGCCAGGAGTGGTTTAAAGTGGTATCCAAAAAAGGTAAATGACTATTTTTTCATTCAAATCTGTATTATTATGTCTACATACCAGGAGCTAGGTTAGGCACAGCAGACAGAAAACAGGATACGGTTGTATAGGAATGTCAGTCATGGAATGTAGAGTCCACCGTAGGTACAGATCCTATTTTGACAATGTAAGAAGTGTAACCTTAGAGAATGCACAGAACAGATATACCTAATCTTATGGGAGAGGAGGCATGCTAGCTAGTTTGGAGGACTAGGCAGGATATCTTGAGTGTGTCTATTTGTCCATTACATTTATGGTCTATTAGACCTTAAAGTCTAAAAGTGGAAAGAAGAAGATAATCACATTATACTATGACAAGAATAACTGATAAAATATACAATGCATAAAAGTAATTAATTCTGCCTGGGCAGAGGAAAATGATCAGAAAAGGTTTTACTGAGAAGGGACAGTTGACGTTGAGCTATGTACTTAGACAAGACTAACCTTTCAAAGCTCCCATTCCCTTCCCAAGCTTCTTTGTCTCTATCTTCAGAGATCAAGAAGAAACCCCATTACCTGCACTTGCCTAACTTCCAATACTCAACCTTTCCACCACTACCTGACTTAAATCCACAGGACTAATCTCACTATGCTCTTTATGTCAATCACAGAATCTCTGGACTCCCAGGTCACTGTCATCTCCCTATCTCCCTCATCCTAATCCTCCTCTAGCTCTGTGGTAGGCTAAAAAATGGTCTCCCAAAGATATCGGGTCTTAATCCTTACATTCTAAGCCTTATGTGGAAAAAGGTTTTTATAGACGTGATTAAGTTGAGGATCTTGTGATAGGGAGGTTATTCTGGATTATACCTAGTTAGGCCTCCAAATGGCCTCATTGGTGTCCATACAGGAGATAGGAAGAGACTGAGTGATGCGGCCAGAAGCCAAGGATTGCTGGCAGCCACCAGAAGCTGAAACAGGCAAGGAACAGATTCTCCCCTGGAGCCTCCAGGGGGACTACAGCCCTGCAAACACCAGAATTTCAGCTCAGCGACACTGAGTTTGGACTTTTGGCCTCCAGAATTGTGAGAAAACAAATTTCTGCTGTTTAAAGCCACCTGGTTTGTGGTCATTTGTTACAACAGCCACATAAAATGAAGAGTCTTCATATCTCACCTCTGCCCTACCTTGTGAAGGTCTCTGGAACTCACAATCCATCATTATCAAAACCTCTAACTTCAGTCCCTCCTCTAAATGGTCCCTTCATCTTCTTGAACCAGCTGCTCCCAGGAAGATGCAGATTCCCCTCCCCGTCAGGAGGTGGCCATTTTCTCCCTTTCACCTCCTAAAGGATGCACTACATTCATGCTTGCAGACCATTTGTTCTCTCTCCTCCCTAAAAATCCCCAGCCTTGAATATAATGTCATCAGACTCTATAACGCTTTACATCCTGATGGTATAGCCAACCTCTGGGTCACTCCTCTTTATTGGCTGCTAATTTCATATCCTGGATCACTATTACTCTCTCTGAGAACACTGAAGCAACCTGTAGAGAACTCTGTCAAAACTCTCATTACAATTACCTACCCATTATCATCTGTATCTGTGCCCTTGTCTTCTCTCCATTATGATGGATGAACCATCTATCTTCTAAGGTCAGTCCTGCTTTGCTTAGATAAGGGTCCATGCACTGGACTTCATGCTATCCTGCCTCCTCAAAGACATAACTCCATAATTCTCTGCTCTTCATTGTCATTTTTTTCCACTGGATCATTCTCATCAACATACAAACATACTGCTATTTCCTTCATCTTAAAAAACCTTCCCTTGTTCCCACTTCGTCCTCAGACTACTCCTCCATTTCTCTGAAGCTCTTTATAGCAAAACTCCTTGAAAGAACTGTCTGTACTCAGTTTCCAATTCTCTCCTAAACCTATGTCACTCAGACTTTCACTATGACTACACCAAAAGTGCTAATCTTGAAGTACCATCACACTGCTAAATCTAATTGTCAATTTTCAGTCCTCATCTAACTTGATCCAGCCGCAGCATTTGATATGGTTATTTCTCTTTCCTCCTCGAAAATTATCTTTCCTTGGCTGCCAGCACACCAAACTTCTGGGTTTTTTCCTCTACCTAATTAGCTGTTTCTTTTCTCTTTTACAAATGTTCCAAACTTGTAACAGATTTTCTCCTTGGATCTCCCCTGGGAATCTATACTCACTCCTTTGGTGATTTGATAGTCATGGCTAAAATACCACCTAGAAAATGCCAAGAACTCTAAACTTTATGATCTCAGTTTGGATCTCTTTCCTGAACCTCCCTGGATTCACAATTCTGCTTAAACAATTATAACAGGGCATATCAAATTTAACCTGCTCATACCTGCTTCAGTCAGAGCCTTCTCTATTTCAGTTAATGGCAACTCCATTCTTCTAGTTGCTCTGGCCAAAAATCTCTCTCCTATCCCAATCAACCTTCACGGTACATTAGGAACCTGACCACTTCTCAGCACTTCCACCACTATCAGCCCAGATCAAGGCACGGACTCATCTTACTTGAATTATTGCAATAGCCTCTTATCCCCCTATTCCCACTGCTGCGCATTTTTTAGTCTAGACAATCTAAAAAACTCCCTGATGGTCCCATTTCTCTCAGAATAAAAGCTGAAGTCCTTCAATGGTCAAGAAGTCCCTTCAACATCTGCTCTTCTTTCCATTTCTCCAATTTGAACTTTCTTCTGTTCACTAGTCCATTCCTTCCAGGCCACACTAGCCACCAAGCTCTAATTGCTCCTGGCAGATGGTAGGCATCCTTCAGCCTCAAGTCCATTGTACTGGTCATTCTTTCTACTCAGAAAGCTCTTCCTCCAGATATATAAAAGGCTCATTCACTCTCCTCCAAGTCTTTGCTCAAGTGTCACCTTCTCACTGAGGCCATTCAAAACTGTAGCTCCTTCTCTTGGCATGTCTGATCATTCTTACCCTTTTCTATTTTTTTCCATAGCATTTAAAGCACTATGTGCTTTATTCTACAGAATTTACTTACTTCCTGTTTTCCCCAACTAGAATTTAAGTTCCAGAAGGTCATAGATTTTTCTGTTTTATTCACTGATATATTCCGTGGCCCATGGAACAGGGCCTGGAAAATAACATGAACACAACAAATATTTGTTCAATGAACAAATAAGTCTTAAAAACAAAGAATTTGTCAGGTATCAAGATTAGAAAGGGTATTCCAGAAAAAGGGATGGCAAGTGTAAATGCATAAACATGGAACATTTAAAAAGATACAAGTGATCTCTTGATGCTGGAATGTTATTACCCTAGTTCTGTTTCTCTTTATAGCAAGTTCCCTTAATTTCTTTTTTTTATGTTTATTTCTGACAGAGTGAGAGAGAGACAGAGCATGAGTGGGGGAGGGGCAGAGAGAGAGGGAGACACAGAATCTGAAACAGGCTCCAAGCTCTGAACTGTCAGCACAGAGCCCGACGCAAGGCACAAACTCACAGACTGCGAGATCGTGACCTGAGCCGAAGTCGGACACTCAACTGACTGAGCCACCCAGGCACCCCTATCGCAAGTTCCTTTAAAAGAGTTGTCTATACTTGCAGTCTCCAATTCATCCCCTGCCATTCCCTCTTGATCTACTCCACTCAAGTTGTTGCTCTCATCACTACCGTATGGAAATTGATAATTGAAGTCACTAAATTGCAGCATTGCTAAATCAGATATAGTAGTCAAGATACAGTTCTCAATTGATCTAATTTTAATCACAGTATTTAATAGGTCATTCTCTCTGAAATACTTTCTTTAGCAATCTTCTAAAAAACATTTTCCTTGGTTTTTCCCTTCTCACTGACCACTTCTTCTAAGTCTCTTCTGTTGGTTATTCTTCATCTCCCTAACCTCTTACCATTGGAGTGCCCCAAATCTCAATCCTTGGGTCACATCTCTTTTCTATGTACATAAACTACTGTGAGAGTATCATCTAGTGTTCTGGCTTTTAAATCTAAATGCCAATGGCTTACAAATTTATATCCCTGATCAACTCCAGACTTATTTATCCAACTGCCTACTCCTCATCTCCAACTTGGATGTCTAATATGTATCTCAAAAAAAAAAAAAAAAAATCTTAAGTTTATTTATTCTGAGAGAGAGAGAGAGAGAAAGATGCAGGAAGAACAGAGAGAGAGGGAGAGACAGAGACAGAGACAGAGACAAAGAGAGAGAGAGAGAGAGAGAGAGAGAGAGAGAGAGAGAATCTCAAGCAGGCTCTGCACCATCAGTCCAGAGTGATGCAGGGCTTGAACTCACCAACTGTGAGATCGTGACCTAAGCAGAAACTAAGAGTCAGAAGCTTAGCTGACTGAGCCACCCACGCACGTCTGCAGCTCAAATTTAACATGTCCTAAACTCAACACACCCAAACCTGCTCCACTGTGTCTCTTTCATCTCATTTAATGGAAACTCCATCTCCACCTGCTCAGCTCAGAAACATCTTTCTCTCACATCCCACATCCACTCGATCATCAGTCATGCTGGCCTGACCTTCACAACATGTTCACATGGGCCACCTATTGCTATCACTCTGATCCAAGTGGCCATTCTCTCTCATGTACATTATTGCTGTAACTACCTAAATGGTGTTCTTGTTTCCACCTTCCTTCCTACTATCTATTCTCAACCTAGTAACCAAATCATCCCTTCACACTTAATTCATGTCACTCCTCTGTTAAAAACCCTCCAGTGGTTCCCATATCACTGGAGTAGAGTCATAATCCTTGCAATGGCCTGTAAAGTACTACACAGTTTAACACTTCTCCCCCCTCCCCAATTCCCCATCCAGTACCTCTCTGACCTCTTCATCACTCTTCCTTCACTCACTAAGCTCCAGCCATTGGCTACCGTGGCATACTCCCACTGCAGAATCTTTATATTCCCGTTTTTTTCTTCTTTGTGTCAACTCTTCCTCCAAATAATCATGGGGTTTACTCTCTTTCTTCAAGTCTTTACTAATATGTCACTTTCTTAGCCTTCCCAGACCAAATATTTAAAATTACTCACCTGACCCCATTTCACTATCCTATTATATATTTTCTCCATTAACTTATCAGTGTCTAATATAAGACCACATAATTTCCTTATTTAATTTACTGTCTTCTACTAAAATCTGTTCCATGAGGGCACGGATTTTTGTCAAGTTTGTTTGCTGCTGTACCCTTAGAGCCAAAAGAGTGCCTGGCACATAGCAGCTACTGGTTAAACATTTGTTGAAGAAACAACTATGGATAAATGGAAGAAGTGTCAAATACTAAAACTGACCAATGCTGGAATGAGTCTCCTTTGAAAGTGTTGGGCAGATGTTGGGTGATGTCAAGTAAATAATGGGAATATGGTTTTAGAAGAATTTTCTGCAATGGGAAAGAAGTTTAAAGTATTCTAAAAATTTTGTCAAAAAAGAAAAAAGGTAAAATCAAAGATCACTATCTATTACATAGATAGAACACAGGCACATACAGAAATTCCACAGATAAATGGTTGCATCTTACACCTGTGAAGAGACACTGGCATAGATATCTAGTCCATCTCCAAAAAAATCCAGTCAGGAAGACCAAATCTCATTTTACTAATTAGGAAACCACCGCTGAATTGTCCTCCCCAATAAGTTGGCCCCTGGTTCCCTAACTTAATAAATGGCACTATCAATCACCCACCCACATGCTCATGCCAGAAATCAGAGTCTTCCTTTTAACACTGCCCTGTCACCCTCCACATTAACAACCTCACCAAGTAACACTTTAGGAACCAAGGCCAGGACATTGGAGTACCATTCAAGGATGACTTATGATACAGAGATTGAGGTATTTTAAATACCGGTTGGGACTGTGTTGGGAGTCTCAGTTCTAACATTTCATAGCTATGTTATTTTAATGTCTCTAAGTTTCAACTTTCAGGCTTATAAAGTAATAGTAAGTACATCTAATTGTAGGGACTGAATGAGCCGATGTATGTACAGGACTTGGCACATAGCACTCACTAATACGACCTATTTATTATTATTCTGTAGCTCCTGTCTGGCCATCATCTCGGCTAACTCTGTATCTGAAATATTAAATTCCACATCCAGTTCTGAATTGGATTCATCTAGAAAAATCATAGTCCCTATTCCTTACCTTAGTCCTACCTGTAAATCAAGACGCAGTTCAAGTTCTAAGTTTTTCCCAGTCTTCCATCACCCCTTCGCCTTCAGCCAGCCTTCCTTCCAAATGATCACTCCAAAGGAGAGGGATCATTTAAGAACCTGGGTAAGCAGTCTCCAACCCTCACCCAGCAGGTATTTACTGAAGGTTCACAATGACCTAGATAATGCTCTAAAAAGCAGGAGTAGTGCAGTCACAAAGACTGAAATCTCTTCCTTCAAGGAGCTGACCTTCTAACTGGCCGCTCGTACCTCTCACCCAGCCGGGCACAAAATCAAAGAGACAAGATGTAGCCACTCAGATCCAAACCGGAGAGTTCCCCAACGAGCCACTGAGAGCGTGGCCTCAGTTCGCGATACCAGAGGGCGGAGGGTGGGCGGGACCACGGGCCGCGCACGGTTCCCTTGACGGAAGACTCAAGAGAGCAGCGCTGAGAGTTTCAGCTGGGAAAGACACGGATCTCCCCAAGCAAAGCGGCGGCCGCGCCGAGGTCCCTGACTTACCGCCCTTTCACCATGGGGGCGACGACCACCTAGCCTGAGAAGCTCGGCGCCAGCGGCTACGGCTCTGGTTTAAACTCCGCAGTCGTTAGCGGTTGCCACATCAGCCAATCAGATCCCCAGGAGGCCGCGCAAAGGAGCGCGGTTACCAGGAAGTGCGAGGTGAAGGGGCGGTACCTCGAGCTGAGGGCCAGAGGGGGCGTTTCCAGGCAAGGCAGGGGCTATTCAACGAAGGTGAAAGTGGCAGCTTGGACCATGGGCGGGGCTGGGGGTGGTGGTGGCGGGTGGCCGTTGTTCTGTCTTTTGATGCATTGACCGAAAAGGAAACGTTCCTTTAACAAAAATGCCTTTATTAGAGGTCTAAAAGGCGTAACAGTCATCTTTGCATTATGATGCCAGGACCTTTATTTAGTTTTTCACTTAAAAGCACTCCCTATTTTTCTTTCAACTTGCTGAAGGAAAAGTGGCAATGAAATTTCTTTGAACATTTAGGTCTTAAACAAATGGTTTGATTCAACTAAATATACAAGAATGGCATTTTCCGTTACACCCAACTACATTAAAACATATATTATTCACTTTGTGTTCCAAGTCAGTTAGTTTTCCTTTCACGAGTGACTTTATAATCTATAGAAAAACCTGGGAAAACTACACTGAGAATAAAATATCCTCTTTGTATGTCATTAGACAGAAACTGAAAATAGCTTACTAAATCTAGAGTTTAATAATTGGTTATAGAGTGATGCAGTCAACTTCATATTCCTGTCATTTTTTTGTCCATTTGGGGACATTTGAAAATCACAGATTTCCACTTTACCTTAGAAAATCTAGAAGAATTATGTCAAACATGATTCTGAGTTAGATCTTTTAGTTTAATATCTTTAAAGATTGGTGTCCAAAGAGATCTGGCTACATGAATCTTGTATAAGTAAAAGAGTATTTATTGATTGTCCAGCTGCTAAAATTACAGTTTATAGTTCAGTAAAAACTTCAATATAAGTGGTTCAGTATGTAATATACTGGTTTTAGAAATTTCTGGTTTATCTACAGATTAACTAGCACAGTATCTTGTTTACCCAGCCTGACACATTAAATGCTCAATATATGTTACATGATTTTTAAATGAACCATGACATGGCTCTGCCATTTAGTGCCTATTTAATCTTGGCCAAGTCACATAATCTCTTTAAGCTTCTGTTTCTTCATTTGTAATATGGAGGTTAATAACAACATCCAATATATTTTTATGATGGTTCCAATCAGCAGATCATTTTGTTCAAATACATTAATATTTTAAAAAACTAAATACACTTACATTGCTTTTTTCTTGTCTTATTTTGTAGCTACTACTTCAAAACCAAAACAAATAGAAAAGGAAGAGTAGTCAGAGGTAAAAGAGATGTTCAAAACTTTTTCAAGACGTGAATACCAAAACCTATTTTTAAAAAAAAGTGATAATTAACTTATTTTGGGCAGTTGAAAGAATTTAACAAACCACTGCTTTGTAAATTGTAAAAATCTCTTGAAAATGTAAATTCTTTTCATTCACAATCATAACCTTAAAAGGTATAATTAATTGAACTGAATTTACCTTGATTTCAGCCTGCATTTAGGTCATTTGCCTCTTGGTAGAATGGATAGAGGCAGAAACCCTGAACTAGGAGTGTGAAGAGACAGTTAGTTGTACCTTGAACACACATTAGCTATGTGTTCTTTGTTGTAGGCTCCTTATCTGTAAAATAAACCAGTTAAATTAAATGAGCTCTGGGTCCTATTATGATACTCTTATCATACCTGCACAAGGTACTGGTTTTGCTCCTCTCCCTCCATTTTCCTTTATTCCTACACCCATTAATTGCCTGATTTTTTTTTACCTAAGGGTAGATTCCAGTCAATTAAAATTTGATTGCCCTGACCCACCCCCCCTCGCCAATCATCTAAGAAAAACAGTCCCTGTCTAGGAGCTGAGAATAAGACACATATTGCAAATCAATAAACCAATAAAACAAAATAGAAATGGTGTACTTACATTTTATTAAACCATCTGAATGCATAATGTATATCAATCTGGCAGGTTGAATTGCACCAAGAAAAACTAACCCAGGCTGACAGAAGCAGAAAAGGGCATTGGGTGGTTTAAAGCACTTCTGGAGAGGATAGAGAAGTGGACTTGAAAACAGGAACGAGAGGGTCTTGGCAACAAAGACCCAGCACGGTCATGCTACCAGCACAGCTTGTGAGGATACTGTTGAATTTCCATAGCCAGCAGTGGCCCTGCATGCTACCACTGGGACCTCCACCACTGCCACCTTTAGAGAAAGTGGGCATGACCCTAATATAGGTCCCCCATCCCTGCTGCCTGGTGCCACTAGCTCCTGTTGGCAAGCCTGCATTGAGTGTGTCTCACTGGTAAAGCCTGGATCATAAGCTACAAAGTCTAGCTGGAAGGGAGTCCTGAACATTCAGCCAGGGTCTGGCTTTTTTAGCTTCTTAGTAAGCGGCCACCTCTACCTCCCATTTAGTCTCAGGAAGGGCTTTTGAGCTGGGCAGCCAAAAGAATGGTAAATGTTCTTTTCAGCATTTTATGCTACTGTATTATAATAATTATTTTCTTCAATGAAAAGACTTCCTGCTGTGCCAGGTTAGGAATAGGTAATAATCATAACAGCAGCAGATAACATTTATCTAGCATTTTCCATGTCCTAGGCACTGTGTCAAGCCCTTTATATGCCTTTTCAATTCTCACAGTGATCCTATGTGGTAGGTACTATTATTTCCTTTTCATGGTTGAGAAAACTGAGGCACAAAAAATTTTAAGTAAATTCTGCAAAGTTTAGTATGTGATACAGCTAGAATTTGAACACAGGCAGTCTGGCCGGGGCCATTTTGAGATAGTAGAAGAAATGGCTGGTCACTGTCATTTCAGTTTCAAGGCATGACATTCATCATGTAAATTTACTTATGTTACCTGCTTGCCAGCTTTCTCTTTTTCTTCAGGTTATTTATTTATTTTTAGTCCTTTTTGCATTTGGCATTATGCTAGAGGTGAAAATGGATGAGGCAAATCCTGTTTCCTTAAGGGATAAGGCAGACAAGCAAACAATCCATTCCCATACATTGTAAGTAGAGATTTAAGATGATTCAACATGGTCTCTCTGGTTTTGGCAAGGGCAGGGAATATGTAACAGGGGAACTAAGCAATCTTATCTCTGACCTAAGTTTATGTATGTGTGGCAGGGAGGCTTCTCTGGGGGAGGGATAAAATAATCAGGGGTCTTGGTCTAACTGGCTGTCTGGCTGGATGACCTCCAGCCAGAGGACTCTTTCATCACCTCTACCCTAATCCACACGCTGGGCTGTACTGAGACAGGGGTTGAGTCTACTTCCCAATCTCTAGCCTCCACAGGATTTT
Source organism: Leopardus geoffroyi (assembly GCF_018350155.1). Taxonomy (NCBI): domain Eukaryota; kingdom Metazoa; phylum Chordata; class Mammalia; order Carnivora; family Felidae; genus Leopardus; species Leopardus geoffroyi. Next base: position 186,697,543 of record NC_059328.1, on the reverse strand, counting down.
CCAAAGAGGTTCAAGCATCTCTTTACTCAAGATTTCCTGTGATAAAATCCAAACCATACACACTGGGGGCTTGGGGAGGGCTTGAAAAGTCAGCTGTCATAATTACTAGCTTCACTAACAGATTTACATTAACATGCACCATCCAACAGTGCAGGGCCCTGAAGCCTAAAACTCCAGAGTTCTCTCCACATGGACATTCCCCTGGCTCCTGGAGTGGGTCCCAAGAGACCTCCATCTGTACCCTTCCTCAACATACCCATTTTTTGTTCTACTCCTCACTACAAATGCAAAAGAATAACAGTCATGGACAATAATGAATTCAGCTGTTTGAAGTCCCTTCAGGATATCTAAGGTAGAAATGTCCAGCAGGCACACAGATATAAAATATGGAACTCAAAAGAGATATCTGGATTTGGGAGTCAGCAATGGACAGTAATAGGAATTGCTGGACGTGATTAAATTATGGGGGGGAGGGTATGTAGAAGCACAAGGAGGGTGGAAGGCAGAACCCTGGTGATCATCAACATGGAGGAAAGATGAAAGGGTATCCAGGGAAGCAGTGAGGGGCAGGAGGAGACAAAAGCTTCATGCAGGCCAAGGGAAGAGCTCATTTCAAAGAGGGGACAGGCAATCTTGCCTTATACCACAGGAAGATGTGAGCGAGAATGACCCTGGGGGTTAACAGTCAAGAAGTCATTCATTTCCCAGCAAAGATGAGGGCAGACAATTCTTTGTGGATAAAAAGAGAAGTGACAGAAGCAGAAGGGGAATCCAGGGTGGAAGGAGGATCTGCAGTCTTTTTATAGGCTGGAGGGAGGAGCTGGTAGAGAGGGAGAGTGAATGACTTAGGTGGCTAGGGGTGGAGCAGACTTATGTGGATCCAGAGGTTGGAAGAAGAGCTAAGCCATAGACTGAAGGGTTACCTCTTCCTCTGAGGCAGGAAGAAGAGGTTAAATCCCAGATGTTGTAGACATACGTGAGTTTGAACACAAAAGTGCTCGGTAAACTTTCAAATTCATACAAATGTAGGACTGTGAGCTTTCATTTTATTTAAAACATTTGCTTCCTTGGGGCGCCTGGGTGGCTTAGTCAGTTAAGGATCCAACTCTTGATTTCAGCTTAGGTCATGATCTCATGGTCATGGGATTGAGCCTCACATTGGACTCCATGCTGAGAGGGCAGAACCTGCTTGGGATTCTCTTTTTCCCTCTCTCTGCCCCTCTCCCGCTCTTTCTCTCTCAAAATAAATAAACATTAAAAAAAAAAAAAACATTTGCTTCTTTTGGAAAAAAACCATCTCAACATTTAAAAAATTTTTTCTCCTATAGTTTCTCTAACAGAATGAAAGGAAATAGTTTGTACCTAAAACTCCCCACTGTTATATCAACCCATACACAAAGGTAGGGCCTCTTAAGATACAGTTAGTCATAAAAAGAAAAATAAAAAGTACTGGTTTCAAACTGACTGAAGCACTACAGAATTTAAGAGGGAAAAGATAAATACAATTGCAGATTCCTCCCAGAGTAAAAATTTAGACAATTAACATAAATAAGCCCCCCCAAAATATGCTCAGCAAATCAAATTTTATTCAGCCAAGGCAGGCATCAGTAAGTAGCTAAATATTTATCATAATAGTTGGTTGTAGAAAACTTTGCTATGTTCACCCTAAATGCAAATATGAAGTACTTTTCTCAGTAAGCGGACTAGTAATTTTTTTCACTCACAAAATATCATGTATCTTCTCCATCATCTTAATTTTATTTAGATCACATACATGGTTTTCTTAAGATCATATTTGCCATTTTTGTAAGTAATGAATTATACAGAAAGTGGTAGAAATTATTTAGAAAAAAGGAAAAACAGCTAATGGGTTCTATGAGATTACACTGATGGAAGGTTCATGCTGTCAGAGAATTTTAGAGACCAGTACATCTGACTTATCATTGTAGCAATACAAGGTGGTCCATGCTGATTGCCACAACAGTAGCAGAGTGATTCCTGTTTGCTTGTAGATTCAGGAGGCCAGCATAGAGGACAGTTCATGTGACCTAGGTGTTGTGGTAGGCTGAAAAGGGATATTGACTTCCTAATCCCTGGAACTTGTGAAAATTACTTCATATGGCAAAATCATGGATATTACCTTAATTTGAAAAAAGAGTCTTTGAAGGTTTAATTATGCTAAAGCTTTTGAGATGAGGAAATTATCCTGGATTATCCAGGTGGGCTCTAAATGTCATCACAAGTGTTCTCATGGGAGGCTGAGAGAAATTTGACATATAGACTCACAAGAGAAGGTTGGAGGGGTGCCTGGGTGGCTCAGTCGGTTGGGTGTCTGACTTCAGCTCAGGTCATGATCTCACCGTTAGTGGGTTCGTGCCCTGCGTCCAGCTCTGTGCTGACAGCTGAGAGCCTGGAGCCTGCTTTGGATTCTGTGTCTCCCTCTCTCTCCGCCCCTCCCCCGCTCATGCCCTGTCTCTCAAAAATAAACAAACATTTAAAAAATTAAAAAAAAAAAGAGAGAGGGATGCAGTCACACATTGAGGAACATCAACAGTCACCAGAAGCTGGAAAAGGCGAGGATCAAATTCCTCCTAGAGACTTCAGAGGGAGAGCAGCCATGCTAACACTTGGATTGCGGGTTTCTGGCCACCAGAATTGTCAGAGAATAAATTTCTGTTCAAAGCCACCCAGTTCATGGGAAACTATTGCAATAGCCTCAGGAAACCAATAAAGGGGCTGTGAACAATGTGTAGGGTTTTACCAGATGAGAATTTCAATGTATGGAAAGGGGCATTTTATGTTGAGAGAAGGGCAAGATAAAGGGAATAAAATGTAAAAGTGAGTAAATTATCTGATAAATAGTTCAGTTCAAATACAATGTAAATATAAAGGACTAGGTAGAAATGGAGGGATGGTGTAATTATTTGGCAATGAGGACACAGGTGAGTTTTTGAGCAGAAAAGGGACATAATCAAGGCTATGCATTATATATATAGCCATATCTATCTATATCTATATCTATATCTATATCTATATCTATATCTATCTATCATATATATATATATATATATAGAGAGAGAGAGAGAGAGAGAGAGAGAGAGAGAGCAGCTTGCAGAAAGACTTCTGGTCTTGCTAGAATAATTTATAGACAGCTCATATAAACTCTACTTAGCCCCCAACATGGAATTGTATTTATATTTTTTTACTTTTTATTTTGAAATAAATTTATTTATATATTAATTATAATACTTTTTATTTTGACAGACTGTACAGACTCCTTTAATCTGGAAAAGTTACAAAGCTTTTTTTTTGGTTTTTCATGATCTTGACATTTTTTAAAGAGTAGAGGCACACTAAATTACAATGTTCCTCGATTTGGATTGTCTGAAATTTCCTCAGGATTAAATTCAGATTTTCATTTTGGGTAGAAGTAATGTTGAAGTCTTCTCAGTATATCCCCATCAGGAGCACATAATGTTGGTTTGTACTATTAACTGGTGATTTCAACTTTGATCATGTGATTAAGGTGATGTCTGCCAGGTTTCTCCACTGTAAAATCCCTTTATAATTAATAAGAATTATAACTTATGATTATAATTTCTTTTTATAATTAATAAGAATCTTGTGAGGAGATATGTTGTGTGTAATTATTCTTCTAATCAAAATTTCCAGTCATTAGTTTTTAACATCTATTGATGTATCTTTCCTAAATCAATTATTTCTATGATAGTTGTCAAATGGTGATTTTTTTCTAATTTTATCATTTTTTTTTTACATTTATTGGTTGGCAAGAGCTTTCTTCTCCACCCCTATCTATCAGTATGGACTCATCTATCAGTATCTCTCACCATCTGTCAGTATCTATTAGTATTGACTCATGAATTCTTATTTTATTCAATAGATTATAATCTATTATTGTCATAATAAATTTTGATGAGCAAATTGTCCCACATTTGGCAAGTAACAGCCCCTTAAAGATGATTCCTGTGTCCCTATGATAGTCCCCATCACTCATTGAACAACTTTCTGGAATAGCAGGATATTTCCGGCTCATTTTGTAGTTTCTCAGTCCCAGCCCTGGGAATTACTCAATCAGCAATTTCACCAAGAAGTTTTGGTTCCTTTTACTAAAGAATGGCAGAATGGGTTTAGAAACCAAAACTTGGGCACTTGGTGGGACCATTGCTACTGGGGTGTCATTAGTTCCAGGCTCTCTTAGGGGACAGAGCTTGAAAATCTATGTACCTTTATATATCCATACATACATGTATACAAACATCCATATTTCTATATTTACCATTTGTTTGTATCCATCGTCTTATCTGTCTTAAAAACCATGCATTCACACTGATACTTCCAATTCCAATAAAAATAATGGGGTTCCTTCTACTATTTTCCTTTTCAATGGAAAATCTGAGACAGTAAATACTGAGACAGTGAGAAATCTGGTTCCTATTACCTACAATATATTTACTTTTTTGTCAGTCTTAGAATACACAGAAAGTAACTTTCTGACCCATAATTCTGTGAAAATTTGACTAACTAGAGTTGACTATTTGTTTACCATTCTTTTTTTTTTTTTAATCTCTTGCTTAAGGTTATGCAGTCAAATACTGTGACCTAAAGTTTCTTGGATTCATTAATTTTCTCCCCTCTATTCAAGGTGACTACGTTATTCATTTGAATTATGGTTAGGTTTACTTATGTCTATTTGTATATAGTTTTAGCTTTTTCCTCTATCTTTAGATGCGTGCATGTTTATACTCATATATGCATTTTAGTAGGTGAAACATTAACTAGTTTTAGAAGTCAGAACTTTATGAATACATGTATTCAAAAGTATCACTCTTCCTTTCTTCTATCCCTTTCTCACTCCTACTTCCTTGCAGCCTGCATTAGTTTCTTATGGCTGCTGTAACAAATCACCAGAAATTTTGTAGTTTAAAACAACAGAAATTGATTTTCTGATAGTTCCAGAGGCCAGAATTCTGAGTCAAGTCTTATGGGGCTAACCTGAGTATGTCAGCAAGGGTGTGCTCCCTCTGAAGCTCCAGGGAGAATTTTTCCTTGCCTTTTTCATCCTCCAGAGCTGCATTCCTTCCATTCCTCCACTCTGGGGACCTTCTTCCTTTGTTCAAAACCCAGTAGCATCACCTCTTGTGACTCTGCTTTCCTCTGTTTCCATCACACAGCCTTCTGTTCTACCTGTAGTCCAATCTCCTTCTGCCTGCCTCTTACAAAGATACTTATGATTATGTGTAGGACCCACCCTGAAAATCCCAGATAATCTCTCCATCTGAAGGTATTTAATTTAATAACATCTACAAAGACAGTTTTTCCACATAAGGTAACATTCACAGTTTCCAGGGATTAGCACCTGGATAATTTTGGTGGCTATTATTAAGCCGATTATAGATAACTAATCTTAATAGTTTTTTGTTTGTTTATGATTCCTATGCTTTTATTTGTACAAATGATTAGATACATGTAGGTTTTCTCATTTCCGATTTTTACACAAAAAGTGACATACTGTAAAAAATCTTACATTTCATCTTCTTTGCTTAACAAAATTTTCTAGAAATCACTCTACATTAGTTCATAGAAAATGACCTCATTCTTTTCTATAACTTCATAGTACTCCATCCTATGGATCCATCCACACACTCTCCTATGTATAGAAATTTAATTTTTTTTTCTGATATTTTGCAAGTACAATACTGCAATCACTAACTTTGTGCTTAGAATATTCACACTGTTGGTGGTATACCATCAGGTAGATTTAACTTTCATTTCACGTATGAGTGAGTTTCGGTATCTTTTCATATTTTTGAGAAACATGTGAAAAATGGTGTGTGCATGTAAATCATTTCACAGTTAGGAATTTCTCTATTTTTTGTTCAAAAAATGTTTAAACACAGTCAAATCTATCAATTTTATTTTTTATTGCATCTGAATTTTTAGTTGTAATTAGAAAGTCTTTTCCTACATGCAGGTTGTAGAGAAAACCATACATTATTTCTTCTAGTACTTATATGACTTCATCTTAGACATTTATATCCCTGGTGCTTTTGGAGTTTATTCTTATAGTGTGAGACTTGCTTTTTTTTTTTTTTTTTCAAAGTTTCTTTATTATTGAGAGACAGAGAGAGACAGAGCATGAGCACGGGAGGGGCAGAGAGAGGGGAGACACAGAATCTGAAGCAGGCTCCATGCTCTGAGCTGTCTGCACAGAGCCGGATGCAGGGCTCCAGGGCTCAATCATGACCTGAGCTGAAGTCGGATGCTTAACCGACTGAGTCACCCAGGTGCCCCATGAGACTGGCTTTTAATTTTATCTTTCTCCAAATAGCAAACCAATTATCCCACCAGTATTTGTTAAAATGTCCACCTTTTCCCAAGTGATTTGAGATAACACATTTATCACATTAAATTTCCATATGTATTTGGATCTATTTCTGTAATTTCTATTTTATTCTACTGGTCTATTTGTCAATTCATGCACCAGTACCATGAAAAGATAAAAAACCAGGCTTATAGTATATTTTAATATACGCCACTCTCCTCTCATAAACTTTTCTTTTTCAGTGTTTTCCAGGCTATTTTTGCATGTTTATTTTTCCAAGCGAATTTTATTATTTTTTATTTTTTTTATTTTTTTAATTTTTTTTTTCAACGTTTTTTTTTTTTTAATTTTATTTTTGGGACAGAGAGAGACAGAGCATGAACGGGGGAGGGGCAGAGAGAGAGGGAGACACAGAATTGGAAACAGGCTCCAGGCTCTGAGCCATCAGCCCAGAGCCTGACGCGGGGCTCGAACTCACGGACCGCGAGATCGTGACCTGGCTGAAGTCGGACGCTTAACCGACTGCGCCACCCAGGCGCCCCTCCAAGCGAATTTTAATATCAACCTAACTAGCTCCATACAAATCCTGTTGGTAATTTTGCTAGTATTTGTTAAATTTATAAATTAACTTAGAGAAAACTAGTTATCTTTATGACATTATGGAATGTCTTTCAGTTTTTTCAAGCCCATTTTTGTATCTTTCAGGGGTGTTTTAAAGTTTTTCTTGTATTAAGTTTGCACATTTCTTGATAACTTTATTCTGAAATATTTTATCTTGTTACTATTGTATTCACTATTGTATTCTCTATTTTCAGGGTATAGAATAAATACATCCATAAGATCTACTTTATTGCTTATGCTATTTACATATCTATTTTCCTTACTTATTTTTTGTTTACTTCATATGTACTAGAAGTGGTGTATTTAAGTTTTCTACAATTAGTGTATTTCTGTCCATGTTTCTTTGCGTGCTCCATGATTTTTGCTTTATAAATGTATTGCTGAGTTGTTTGGTGAATAGGATGCATAACTGTTATATATTCATTGTGAATGTGACATTAAAACATGTCCTTCTTTGTCTTATTTAATGTATTTTGACTTAAATTCTACTTTGATATCAGGATCACAACTTCCACTTTCTTATTGTTTCCACTTACCTAGTAAACCTCTACCTATTCCTTTAGTTTTATACTTTCTGAATCATTTTGATTTAGACATGTTTCTTATTTTCATCTGCTTTCTTTGTGAATCAAATTGAAAATCTTTGTTTTTTATTTTTATTTTTTTTCAATATATGAAATTTATTGTCAAATTGGTTTCCATACAACACCCAGTGCTCATCCCAAAAGGTGCCCTCCTCAATACCCATCACCCACCCTCAATACCCTCCCACCCCCCATCAATCCTCAGTTTATTCTCAGTTTTTAAGAGTCTCTTATGCTTTGGCTGTCTCCCACTCTAACCTCTTTTTTCTTTTTCCTTCCCCTCCCCCATGGGTTTCTGTTAAGTTTCTCAGGATCCACATAAGAGTGAAACCATATGGTATCTGTCTTTCTCTGTATGGCTTATTTCACTTAGCATAACACTCTCCAGTTCCATCCACGTTGCTACAGAGGGCCATATTTCATTCTTTCTCATTGCCACGTAGTACTCCATTGTGTATATAAACCACAATTTCTTTATCCATTCATCAGTTGATGGACATTTAGGCTCTTTCCATCATTTGGCTATTGTTGAGAGTGCTGCTATAAACATTGGGGTACAAGTGCCCCTATGCATCAGCACTCCTGTATCCCTTGGGTAAATTCCTAGCAGTGCTATTGCTGGGTCATAGGGTAGGTCTATCTTTAATTTTTTGAGGAACCTCCACACTGTTTTCCAGAGTGGCTGCACCAATTTGCATTCCCACCAACAGTGCAAGAGGGTTCCCATTTCTCCGCATCCTCTCCAGCATCTATAGTCTCCTGGAAAATCTTTGTTTTTTAATACATAAATTAATCTTATTCATATTGATTGATATGACATATGCTTAGTTCTACTATCATTTTATGTTAAAATTATTTTATATAAAGTAATGATATTAACATTGTTGTAATTGTTAGGTTTCTTTCCGTATGTGATGCATTTTCTTTGCTTTTATTTTTATTTCTATTAAAAAAATTTTTTTTAACGTTTATTTATTTTTGAGACAGAGAGAGACAGAGCATGAATGGGGGAGCGTCAGAGAGAGAGGGAAACACAGAATCTGAAACAGGCTCCAGGCTCTGAGCTGTCAGCACAGAGCCTGACGCGGGGCTTGAACTCACGGACTGCGAGATCATGACCTGATCCGAAGTTGGACGCTTAACCGACTGAGTCACCCAGGAGCCCCTCTTTGCTTTTAATTTTTAAAATTTCCTTTTGTATTTAGGAAAGTTTATAGTATTATTCTGGTGGTTATCTTTGTATTCATAACTTTTCTAAAGCCCTTAGTTCTTTCTTGTTTAATCATTTATCACCTGACTCACCAATTTTAATATTACCCTTGACCCCTATTTATTGCTTATTCACAATCAATGAACTTATTCTACTTTCTTTTATCTCTTAGTGTCTCCCATTTTATTTACATTATTTCTACTTTGTTAGACCCTATTACACATTATTCTTTGAGTTTTGTTCTCACCTTTGTGTAATTTTAGATCTATAATTAAATACGGTAAATAATCATCATCAACCCTTTTGATGAAATTTTGCCACTTGGTTGGATGGAAAACATCTTTTCCCAGATTCTTCAAGAGGGGCTCATGTATACAAAATTCCTTGAATTTTTCCAGTTGAAAATTCATTTCCTCTTGCTTTACTACTTGAAAAACAAGTTGACTGAATATTTTTTATTCACACTTCTTTTCCTTGAGTTTTAAAAAAGTGCTGTTCTGTTGTTGCCTTCAACATGTGTTGTTTTTGAGCCAGTTTAATTCTCTCATTCTTGTAATTTCTTGATCTATTGTTGCTTGAAGGCTTGGGTACTTATCTTTGAAATCCAATAGTTTTACTTACTTACATATATATATATATATATATATATATATATATATATATATATATAAAAAAAATTTTTTTTAAATGTTTATTTATTTTTGAAGGAGAGAGAGACAGAGTGTGGGGGGGGGGGAGCAGAGAGAGAGGGAGACACAGAATCCGAAGCAGGCTCCAGGCCTCGAGCTGTCAGGCACAGAGCCTGACGTGGGGCTCAAACTCACAAACCACGAGATCATGACCTGAGCTGAAGTTGGACGCTTAACCGACTGAGCCACCCATATAAAATATATATATATATATATATATATATATATATATATATATATATATATATATTTAATTTCTTTTTGAGAGAGAGAGAGCACAGAGGTGGGGGAGAGGGGTGGGGGGGGGAGAGAGAGAGACAGAGAGAGACAGAGAGAGAGACAGAGAGAGACAGAGACAGAATCTTAAGCAGGCTCCATGCTCAGTGTGGAGCCCAACACAACCTCACGACTCTGGGATCATGACCTGAGCCAAAACCAAGAGAGTTGGACGCTCAACCAACTGAGCCACTGAGGCACCCCACTTGCTTATGTCTTGAAATTGATAATTCTGGTTAATTTTCCCATGCACTGATGGGTCCTTTCAGTACATAGATTTACATCTTCTTTTATAGTTCTGTTCCAGTGTTGTTCTGTTTATCTTCTTCAAGTACTGCCATTATTTGTATGTTGTTTCTTCTTCATCTTTATTTTTCTCTGACTCTAACTACTTTTAATTTTGTATCTCATTTTCATTATCTTGGTTATTTTCCTGACTTTTTTCAATGCCCCTTATTAAATTTTCACTTGACTTTATTTTCCTCACAAATTTTGCAATTTATACTTCATTTCTGTGATAATTTTGGTCTTTTTCTTCTGTTTCCTTCCTGGGTTCAATCTTTTTATTTCTTCCTTTCTTAAAAAATCAATTTTTATTTTTTAATACTGAATTTGGGGTTCAAGGTGGTTTTTCATATCCCCCTAAATTTCTATGTGGATACTTAATTCACTTTGGGGTGTGTGGTGCAGTTTTCTTCTACTTTGGGTTGTTCTTTGTTAGAGGGATACTTTTTTATCAGACCTGATAAAACCTTGTTTTCTGTTTTCTTCTTATAATAGCTTTGTATATATTTACTCTATTTTCACCTATTCGCTTCAAATATTTTGGATGATTGGTAAGATTTCAAGTTCAAGGGTGCCCTCTTCTGTAGTGAAATACAGCTTCTTGATGGTGTGTGCGTGTGTGTGTGTGTGTGTGTGTGTGTGTGTGTGTGTGTGTATGTATGTGCGTGCATGCAGGTGCGGTATGGGCTAACAATTGCATATTTTCACAGTTTGGGATATCTTTTTCCTTACTTGACCCTAAATTTTCCTTTTACTTCTTTTCTTAAGGGTGTGTCTCCATTCCCTCTAGAAGCAATGATTTTCACACAGTGTCACCTTGAATCATGTGCATTTTTTTTTATTATATAGTGTTTTGATCTAGAGTAGACTTTTCTTTGTCATGGTTATCTTAGATCAGTTATAGGCTTGTCAAAAGCTCTCCTTTTCTCCCATGTATTCTTTCCAGACTGCGCTTTATCTTTGTGCAAGTTTGCAGTAGGACCAAGGGACACAATTTGCTAAAGTTTGGTGTTTATTTTTCTATTTATGGATAATTTGAAGTTTGGGTGTTCTCTTTTAGTTTTACAGATAGCATGAGTTTCATGTAGTTTTATTTGTTCTTTTTATTGTACTGTATTATGTTTTTGGAGAAGGAATTGGGAAATTCAGATTTATGCAGCTATGGCTGCTATTATCTTGGCTACTCAAAAATTCTACATTAGTATTATTTTGATGGAAATGCACTCTTCCACGAGGCATTTTAAAAAGAAAAACACTGCAGGGGCACCTGGGTGGTTCAGTCGGTTAAGTTTAAGTGTTCGACTTTGGCTCAGGTCATGATCTCATAGCCTGGAGCCTGCTTCGGATTCTGTGTCTCTGTCTCTCTCTGTCCCTCCCTTGCTTTCGCTCTGTCTCTCTCTCTCAAAAATAAACAAACATTAAGAAAATAAAAAGCAAATCACATGAAAAGAAAAACACTGCAATCCATTGAGGTTAAATAAATAAAGGGGCAACCAGACCCCCTCATTCTCCTTCCTATAACCTTGTCCAAGGTTGGAAGGAGGAAATTGTTTATGGTTTGGGAATCTTTTTCCAAAGAATATACATGAAGTTATTTGCTCCTCCTCAACCATGAGAAGTCCCTATCTTTCCCATACCAGGGAGAGCCGGAAGAGAAGAGTAGTCTTGAGTTTGATCAGGCCTGTGACTCAGGCTTTGATTTATATGGTGCTTTCTCTTTTCCTTCCCCTCAAGCTTCATTGCATCAGAGCTGGGATTATCCTTACTTCTTGGAGAGGTGGTAGAGAGAATAGTCAGCTAAGGGCTTTCCTGATGCTTGGCTTCCTTATAAGATCTTCCCCTCCATTCATTATACCATACAGTGGGGAAGAGCCAGAGGGTGGGTTCACCCCAATGCTGTTGAGCTAAATATCTGGGCTTTGGCTTGAACCTTGTACTAATAGACCATGAGGACTGTTCTCATCCTGGCTCAGATCCCTGTTTACCTTAACACTCCAGGAGTCTCAGCCTCTCAAGTTGTCCACTGCCAATTGGGTTCCCGTGCCCATACTGCTAGTGTGTCCACTAGTCTGAACCAATTCCCGACTCTTCTCATTCCTCTTAAACATTTCCACTGAGCTTCTTAGAGTTCCCTTTTTAAATGCTCCCTTCATTTCTCTCATCCTGTTTTTCTTTTTCTTTTTTTTTTTTAACTGAAACTTGTCTGTTCCTAGAGACTGCTTCCTCTACAGCCTCTCAAGTAGTGACTGCTTTTCCTTCCACTCCCTGCATACGTCAAGGCTAGGAGGTGGGGTTGGTGTCTTTTTTTCTCCCATTACTGTTAAAAAACATTTTTTTCCTCCATCCTTTCTCTAAGTTCTAGCTAATCTGAACTCTGTGCCACCTGGATATAGTATCTGTCCTTGTCTCCTCAATGTAGTCTTCTAAGGTTCTTCTAATCATCCATTATTGATGATATTAGCTTCTGTTTAATCTTCTTTCTTTCCACTCTTGTTGACTTTACTACTTATGGGGATAACTCATCTAATAATAATAATATTTTAAACTCCTTACTTTCATTAGCTGTTCTTATACCTCACTCACCTGGAACCTTGGCATTACAGTCATTGTAATAATAATACCTCTGAAATACTGAAATCAAGTATGATACTTTCTGGCAAAACAGGGGTGTCCACTCTCACTACTTTCATTCAACACAGTACTGGAAGTCCTAGCTACAGCAATTAGACATTCAAAAGACTTCCAAATTGGTGAGGAAGAAGTAAAACTGTCACTATTCACAGGTGACATGACACCATATATATAGAAAACCCTAAAGACCTCACCAAAAAATTATTAGAATTGATAAATGAAGTCAGAAAAGTTGTAAGATACAAAGTTAATATACAGAAATCTATTGTGTTTCTATACACAATAAAGTAGAAGAAAGAGAAATTAAGAAAACAATACCATTTATAATTGTATCAACAAGAACAAAATACTTAGAAATAAATTTAACCAAGGAAGTAAAAGGCCCATGCTCTGAAAACTATAAGACACTTGTGAAAGAAATTGAAGACAAAACAAATAAATGGAAAGATATGCCATGTTCATGGATTCAAAGAGTATCATTACAGTGTCCATACTACCCAAAGCAATCTACAAATTCAATGCAATTCCTATAGAAATACCAATAGCATTTTTCACAGAACTAGAATAACCCTAAAATTTGTATGGAACCACAAAAGTCCATGAAAATCCAAAGCTATTTCTCAGGCTTCTTGAGAAAGAACAAAGCTGGAGGTATCGCAATCCCAGATTTCAAGATATACTACAAAGCTTTAGTAACCAAAACAGTATGGTACTGGCACAAAAATAGACATATAGATCAATAGAAGGAATAGGGAACCTAAAAATAAACCCATGTCTATATGGTCAATTAATCATCAACAAGGAGACAAGAATATGTTTTTACATATGTTTACACTGGTAAAAAGACAGTCTCTTCAGTAAATGGGAAAATGGGAAAACTGTACAGCTACATGCAAGGAATGAAACAGAACCACTTTCTTACACCATACACAAAAATAAACTCAAAATGGATTAAAAACCTAAATAGGAGACCTGAAATCATAAAACTCCTAAAAGAAAACATAGGCAGTAAACTCTTGGACATCCGCCTTAAAAATATATTTATGGGTATGTCTCCGCAAGGAAGGGAAACAAAGGTAAAAATAAACTATTGGGACTATACCAAAATCAAAGTTTTGTGCTGCAAAGGAAACCATTAACAAAGTAAAAGGGCAACCTAGTTAATGGGAGAAGGTATTTGCAAATGATATATCTGATATCCAAAATATATAAAGAACTGACACTACTCAAAACCAAAAACACTACAATTAAAAGACGGTCAAAGGATTAAATAAACATTTTTCCAAAGAAGACATACAGATGGCCAATAGATAAATGAAAAGATGCTCAACATCTTTGTACGTATATGTGTGCATATATATATATATATATATATATATATATATACGTACACACTCATATATATATGCACACATATATGTAATTATATATACATATATATATATATATAAACACACATACATACACACATATAATGGAACATTACTCAGCCATAAAAATGAAATCTTGCCAGTTGTGACAACATGGATGGATCTAGAGGGTATTATTACGCTAGGTGAAATAAGTCAGACAGAGAAGGAAAAATACCATATGATTTCACTTATATGTGGTGGAATCTAAAAGCAAAAACAAAAACAAATGAACAAAACATACTCTTAAATTCAGAGAACAAACTGGTGGCTGCCAGAGGGAAGGAGGGTGGAGGCATGGGCAAAGTAGAGGAAGGACACTAAGAAGCACAAACTTCCAGTATAAAACAAATAAGTTGAAGAAATGGAAAGTACAGCATAGGGAATATAGTAAATAATACTGTAGTAACATTGTATGATGACAGATGGTGACTATACTGATCTTGGTGAGCATCAATAATATATAGAATTATCTAATCAATATGCTGTACACCTGAAATGTAACACTGTATGTCAATTATACATATGTCAATTAAATAAAGTTTAGTATGTAAACCTAAGTAAAATAAAATAAGTATAATATGATATTCTCTGACCACTGCCCCCAATTCTTCCAGCTCACTTACTCTAGTACTCCTATTTAAATAATTCCTTAACATCATGGAGCTCTCCAATCCATTAACCTCACTACTTTTTTCACTATCCGTCACCAACTCTAGATAGTTATTTCTCTCCTTACCCAGTTTAGAGTCCATTGTCCATCAGGGGAATCAATCACTTACAAACATCCTCAACTCTTTTGCCCCTCTCTCCTTGTATTATATTTCAACCCTAGCTGAGTCCCATTATCATTCTCTAAAATGAAGCTGTTGAATGTTGCTGGATAAAAGTCACATAACTGGAATGATCATCCATGTTAGAATGATTATAATCTTCAAATAGGCTTTCATTCCTTCTTGGCAATCGTTATCATATTTCCATAGAAAGTCTGATTTTTAAATTTCTCAAAATAAATAATTCATACTTTATCCTTTCTCAAACCTCATCCATACCTCATCTTCTTTACTGTCAGCCTCTGACCTTGCTTTAGAGTTAATAGAGAAAGTAGAAACCATTCAATCAGAATTTCCTCATTTAACCACTGTGAGATTTACCAGTTCATAGGAACTTTATCTTCTCTGTTTTATCTCCTCTCTGCTCTTGTCTAACAGAAAGTCCTCCACCTGTGGAATATTATTCAGCCATGAAAAAGAATGAAATCTTACCATTTGCAATGACATGGATGGAGCTAGAGAATATTATGCTAAGCTCAGTAAGTCAGTCAGAGAAAGACAAATATCATAGGACTTCACTCGTGTGGAATTTAAGAAACAAAACAAATGAGCAAAGGGGAAAGACAGACTGAGCAAGAAATAGGCTCTTAACTGTGACGAACTGATGGTTATCAGAGGGGAGGTGGGTGGGTGATGGGTGAAATAGGTGATGGGAATTAAGGAGTGCACCTGTTATGATGAGCACAGGTGTTGTATGGAACTGTTGAATCACTATATTATATACCTGAAACAAATATAACACTGTATGTTAACTAACTGGAATTAAAATAATTTTTTTTAAAAGGAAATTACTCCACTTGTGCCGCTCCAAGTACCCTTTTGTCTTCTCAAGTATCATATTCCTTCAGTGGTCCCCTCTTTCCCCTGAACCACCAATCTCTACCTATCCATTGCATCACTCCCACCAGCATAACTTGCTATAGTAACTCTCATCCTAGCTTCTTTCCCTGACCCCTCATCCCACCTTAACTACAGCCCAACTTCTCTCATTCTCTCCACCATACGTCTTCTCTATAGCCAATTTCCCATCTCACATTTGCCCTTCAACCCACTTTTATCTGGGCTTGCATCTTCATCACAGCATTGAAACTGCTTTTGTCAAGGTCACCAAAAATGTGTATACTACCAAATCTAATGGACTCTTAACCTCGTAACAGCATTTGACAGAAATGACATTTTCTTCTCTGCCGTTCCATATTCTTCTCCCCTCTGGATTTTCCTTCTAAACCTGAACTCTAAGTATTGGAGACAGTGCTCCATCCTATATCTCATTTACCTGTTCTTTGAATAGGCGATTTTATCCAGTCCCTGGCTTTAAATGCCGATGCCTTCCAAATTCACACCTTTAGCACAGAACTTCACTCCTGAGCTCCAGATTTATTCAGTTGCTATGTAATCTATTTACTTGGATGTCTAGTAAACATCTCAATCATTAAAGTCCTAATTACAGTTTCTGATCGCTCCCATAAATCACCATTTCAGTAAATGGTACCATCATTCAGTTGGTCAAGCCAACAATTTAGAAGTGATCCTATATTTTCCCTTTCCCATATGTGGCAGCCATGAAAACACATCTCTCAGATCTCTGATTACAGGGAGCATTACTGACTGATGGCCCCAGTTGCTGTGCTCTGAAATCTATCACCATGATCCAGGCTGCACATCCCACCAACTGCTCCAGCCAGTGACTGAGTGAGACAGGGTCACTAAGACAGTCCCCTTCCCAGGAGACATAGGACTCCTCTGATGGGGGACATTGGCTTGAGGACTCCCCATTGGCTTTCTTGAAAGATTCTTAGAATTGCCTCATATCTACAACTTTTCCTACCCATTTTCCCCTGTCTTCCATGAGAGTTGAATCAGCATCCAGTCTAAAGGTTTTCCCAGTCCCCTTCAGAGCCCTCCCTGTTTTTCCCTCACAGGTGTCTTCCCCAGTATGTCTTCTGCATGTCTAATCTGACCTTACAGTCTGTTCTTCAAAGAACCTGAACACACCATAGTTGAACTATCAGCAACTTTATGTTATTTCTGTTTCCTAAATATATATCTTGCAGCCATCTACTTTTCTCTATTGCCATCATCACTGAGTAGAAGCTATGCCATTTCTCCCCTGGATTATTGCAATGATCGCCTAGTCTCATCTTATGCCTCTCCAATCCACTCTCATCACAGTAACAAGAGTGATTTTTTTTTTTTTTTAACAGTAAATCAAGCATGCCATTTCCCTGCTTAAAACCTTTCAATGGCTTTCCATTATGCTTAGGGTAAAATTTAAACTCCCACAACCACCATAAGTACTTTAAAACCTGGCTCCTGCCTATCTTTTTAGCTTCATCTCATATCACCTTCCTCCTTGTCCTCATGCTCACCAAGCTCCAGCCACACTAGTGTCCTTTCTCTTCTTACAAATTGTCAAATCCTTTCCTGCTTTGGGCCTTTTTTGCTTGCTCTCTCTTTTTTATAAATTACTTTTCCCCCCATCTCTTCAGAGGGCAGGCTCATTCTCATCCTTAGTGCTCAACTTGAATGTCCCCTCATCAGCATCCAGGGCCTTCTCCACCCCAGCCATCATCTCCACCAAACATTATCCTATTTCCTCTTAAGTAGTTACCACTATCTGTAACTATTTAGATTAGTGTCTGTTTCTCCCACTTGAACAGTAGGCAAAGTATGGCCCATAGGCAGCCAATTGTTTCTGCATGGCCCATGATCTAAGAATGGCTTTTACATATTTAAGTGTTTGAAAAGACATTTTTTAAGTTTTTAAATTTATTTGGGGGGGGGGGTGCATGCACACAAGCTGAGGAGGGGCAGAGAGGGAGAGAAAGAGAATCCCAAACAGGTTCTGCACCAACCGCGTAGAGCCTGACATGAGGCTCAAACTCTAACTCACAAACGGTGAGATCGTGACCTGAGGTGAAATCAAGAGTCAAACGCTAAACCAACTGAGCCACTCAGGCAGCCCTGAAAAAATTTTTTTAAAGAATATTTCACAACACATGAAAATTATGTGAAATTCAAATTTCTGTGTCCACAACTAAAGTTGGAATACGGCTACCCTCATTTATATACTATCTATAACTGCTTTAACACTGCAACAGCAAAGTTGAGTAGGTGTGTATGGCTCACAGAGCCTAATTTACAGAAAAAGTTTTCTTTATTTAAGTAATCTCTACCCCTAACATGGGGCTGGAACTCCCAACCCTGAGATCATTAGTCACATGCTTTAGGAGGGAGCTAGCCCGGTGCTCCCAGAAGCAATGTTCTGACCCTGGTACTAAAATGCAAGTGCCATGGGGCATTGATTGTCTTGTTCAGTCCATCACTCCTAGTGTGTGGTCCAGGCTAATGCTCAATTTTTAGGATGAATCAACCTTACCACTCTCCAGGGACTATTACTATCTGAGGGAGTAGGTGGGCTTACTGGCTTATGCCCTTCTAAGACCCAGAGGAACTGGGAACCAATTATTATTGGCTCTAGAAAAGTACCTTGAAAACAGGACTGTGTTTTATTCATCTTGAAATACCTAGTAAAGTCTTTTGCACAAGGTAGGGTGCTGCTGGAATCTGGAAGAACTCTTTTGGGGTTGTTGTTAAGATAAAATTTTGGGGTTGTCAACTCAGCATAATGTCAGGTGTACGTAAGTGTTCACTAAATGTTTGCTCCTGGCTCAATTTTCCTTGCTGTGATGGGAATAAAAGTGTGGGGTAGTACACAGACTCAAACAAGAATGTTCTTGTGTGAGACGGCTTTGTTTTTTTTTCATTTATTTATTCTCGATGGACAGAGGGAGGCAGAGCGTGAGCATGGAGGGGCAGAGAGAGAGGCACAGAATCAGAAGCAGGCTCCAGGTTCTGAGTTGTCAGCACAGAGCCCGACCTGGGGCTGGAACCCACGAACCATGAGATCCTGACCTGAGCTGAAGTCAGATGCTTAACCGACTGAGTCACCCAGGCGCCCCCGTGTGAGGCAGCTTTGTAAACTACAAACACAACTCGAATGGACTTACCCAAGTGCAGGCAGAATTTTACTAAATCTTGGCAGTGAGCAGCCCAGTTTGGAGCGAAGGGCCTTCACCTGGGAATCGGAAGACATAATTCTTCCTCTTACCACTTAACTGACCCTGAACAATCGCAACTTCTGTGTCGTTTCTTTTCTTCATGTGTAAAAGCAGCCTCCAAAAGGACACCACGTTCCTCAGGGGTCCAGCCGGCGTCTCTCTTCCAGGTCTTGCCCTTCCCTGCAGGCGCTAAGACCCTTCCAATCGGCTCTGCGCGCCCACAGGCTGAGGAGGCCGGAGGGGCGGGACCAGACTGGGGGCGGGGCCTGGAGTCTCCGGGGCGGGGCCTCCCTCGTTCCGGCTGCAGCCGCCGCCCAGCCGGGCCGCACGGGGGCGCCGCTGGGGCCGCGCTGCTCCAAGAGTTGCTGAGCAGTCGAAGAGGCCCTCACTTCCGCGTCGGTCCCCGCGGCGTCCGGCGGCCGCGCCGAGGGCCGGGCTGGCCGCAGGTCAGTCGGGGAGGCCGCCAACCCGGCCCCGCCCGTGCAGAGGACCGGGGCGCCGGGTGGGCCGCGGGCCCGGGAGGCGGCGGGGCGCCCCAAGGAAGGGCCGGATCGCGCCAATAACACGGGCGCCCCGGGCAGCAGGCTCAGGCTTCGGGCCGATTCGGGGACCCCGGGCCGCGGGGACACCGGCGGGGCTTTCGGGTGTCCCAGCCCCTCCCCGTTCGCCACGCGTCGTGGGAGGAGAGCGAGTCCTTTGAGCAGAGTTTATTAAAGTGGGGTCCGTGGGCGGATCCCGGACCCCATCTGACTTTCTGAACCAGACTCTGTGTTGTGGCCTGGGAATCTGAATATACATCAAGCGTCTCTGATGGTTTTGATGCAGGTGGTCACAGAACCGCACTTTGGGGGCACTTCCTCAGAGGGCAGGGCATTTCCGACACAGCAGGGAGTCTAAGTGGGTACATTGAGGATGGGCCATTGACTGGCCTTGAAATGGTGTTGGATGGTCCTCTGCCTTAGGAGAAACTGGCTGAGGCAGGGGTATCTCTTAAATCCTTGCACTAGGGTGCTGCTATGTTCCTGTTGCCACCACTGGAGTCTTCAGATGGACAGATGCTTAGTGAGTAAAGTGCCCCGGTCAGCAGCCTTAGGGATGAAACAGTGCTGAAATAGACAGTGTAGGGTGCAGCAGAAAACTTGGAGCCAGTCCTGCTGACCTGGGGCCGACTCCGCCACTTACCAGCAGGGCAGTCCTAGTGTGGACCCTGCTCACATCACTATTTCTTTCTCCAGTGTCCTCATCTATCAATAGAGACAGTAATTCCTATCCAATAGGGCTTTTGTGTGAATTAGGTAGTGTCTACCAAGTGTCTCCTGCAGTAACTGTCACATAATAAGCATTGAGCAAATGGGAATTATTGATAGTGATATAGATTCTGTCTTCCTAGAGCTATAGTCTCCCAAACTAGGGATTAAATAGGTGAGAAAAACGTGGAGAGAGGTACACAGTATATTTGGTGGACTGTGCATAGATTCTAACTGGGGGATGCTTGGGAAGGTCATGCAACCTGTGAGATTTGCCTGTGGCTTTGAAGAATAGCTGGATTCCAGGGAGCTGGTAACTGGGGCAGCATGAGCCAGTTCCATCCCGTGCTTCAGAGGTGGTTCTTTCACATGGGTCATTGCAGGGCTGCTCCTGGGACTTTGAGGCAGCAAAAGAAGTCATGTTGAGAAGTGTTCTCTGAAGGCTAAACTGTTGATCCATAAGAGTTTCTGTTTACTGACCACGTTTGACACATATTGTTTTTGTCAGACACTGATGGTCTCCTTTTCCCATCTCATTGGAGACTGGCTAAATTAGAGCATCTACAAAAGGATCCTAGTTGATCGCATAGTAAAAGTGAGTTGCCATGAATATAGTTGAGTCTCTTGGTGGCCATTTTGCATTTGCAGTGAAATGCGCAGTCACATCAGGAGTACCTTTTTATCACAGTATTGTTTTAGGTTCCAGAGAAACACCACAGTCACTTGTGGTTCGTCCATCTCCAGAATAGATTAAGAAATCAAGTCCTTAAAACTTCCCTAAAGCTTCATTCAGCCATTTTGGAATGAAGAAGCCAGATGATTTAGAGCTGTTATTTGTTGCTCTTTTGGACCAGTCTGGCTACTGGTATACATAGAATTCTGATCTCAGTTGATAAATTATATATTCCTTAGTTACCTAATCTAGGAACTACAATTAGCATTGTTAATAATTTCTGCTTATGCTTCCTTAAATCTACAGAGCCAATATCAATCCTTCAGTATATGCCTTATGGTAAAATTTATATCGTTATAGATAAAATTTATATTGTTATTGAGTACTTACTCTGAGCCAGAGACTGTTCTATGTGCTTTTTATATGTCCTGTTACTCCTCTGATAGTCCTTTGAGGTAGGCCCCATCCCTGGCTCCATTTTATAGATGAGGAAATAGGCAGAAGAAGATAAGTATTTGCCCAAGGTCCCTAGTTAGTGGTAGAGCCTAGTAGCCTAATTCCATGCTACATGCTGACCCCCTCTGCAGTCTAGATAGCTCCCTCAGACTTATTATAGTTTAAAAAGATATGTGACTATCAAAGAACATGAGCAAACCTCACCTTTGCTTTATATGGGACAATGCATTTTCTTGTTAAATTCTTTAAACAGTCATTTCAATAGCTATGATTTGGTTGGTAATAGTTCATCATTTAAAAATACTCTGAACCAAAGTTTTCCAGCTTCTCGGCATATCTCAAACTTCTTTCATGTTATATAAAGTCCTCCAATATTGTTAGTGCTGAGTACCTTATTTTAAATCACATTAAGATGTATTTATTTTATTATCTATTTGGTGTATTATTGGAAATGTGATTGTCCTTTGTTTTTACAGAGGTGGACCAGGACCACCATTATTTTGCAGTTTCTGAAAGCGTTTCAAAGCAAAAATTTAGGTGTTGATGGGAGCAATGGAAGGTCACAAGGCAGAAGAAAAGGTGGTAGATATTCTTCGACTGAATGTGGGTGGCTGTATTTACACAGCCAGACGTGAGTCCTTGTGCCGCTTTAAAGACTCGATGCTGGCATCCATGTTCAGTGGTCGTTTTCCTCTAAAAACAGACGAATCAGGTAAATAACTAAAGTCCATAAAGCATGATCATGAATATTCATTAAAATGGTCTAGTTTAAATTCCCTTTGGTTTTCCTAATTACAATGGAATGTATTAGACTAGTGTAGTAATTATCGAGATCATTAGAGTTGTATGGAGATTTATTAAACACATGAAGAAGTTAAATACCAGTTTCCAGAATCTGTGATGCTGTCACTAAAAGTTGACAAAAAAATCAATGTGTGTTAAGGCCTACCATCACCTAAATATGGGGATTGATTATACTTTGAAAGTTGTTACATTCGTGCAACTCCATGGGTAACGATATTGCGGCTTCTCTCTGTGTTCTTCAGTTAAAACATTTATTCTCTGGGGAAAGCAGCTGCCCTCATAGTTCACAGGGAAGTCACTGTAGTGTAGAATTAATGTTAAACTGGCCACCCAGTCTAGCTGTGTAGCCTTGTGTGGGCTGATGTGGACTCCTGCAAAAACGTCAGTGCAGTGTACCAGCAGTCACCTAGTGGTAGAGGACTGAAAATTGGTCTTCCAGAAGAAACTGTAAAACACAAGGGTAGGGATCTGGGGCTGCTGCTCTTCTTGCTTGGAGTGCTCGGGTATTTGCTTAACCTACTCCCGTTTGTAAAGAAATCTCAACAGTGCAAATAAGTCTTTTTTGCACATCTTTGGTGTTCTGGAGCTCAGAGAACCCACTCTTGCTTCTGTGTCAGAAGAGGGGGTTCAGGGGATCTTGAGCAAGAGTCACTGTTAGTAACCCTGGGTCTTGAGAGATTGCTTTGCTGGCTGCATGGCAGTTGAAAGAATGGAAAACACTGATGGCTGGTGCCCATGTGGGCAGGAAGGTTGTTGGCAAAAAGATAGCAAGCAGGGATTGAGTTTTTCCTCTGCCCCCAAGTTTCACCTCCTTAATCCCTTCTTTTCTAAGCTAACCAAGGGAGAAAAGGAATTATTGAGTAGCCTCACACAAAAGTGTTTTTAAAAATTCTGCTAAATTGTCTAAGAAAGCCTTTTGTCATAAAGTAGTACCAGCATAACATTTCTTTTTTAAAGTTTAGGTTTTCACAGTACAAAGGGACTAACCTATTAAGGCTAAACATACAGTGTGCCTGGAGCTAGGAACCCCGGGTTTACATGTCATTGACACTACAAGTTGACTAACATACAAATATGACATAAATGAGCATGTCCTCATTAGGGAGGAACTCCATACATCTTTCCTGGCCAGGGAGGACTGAGCTTAGGGGTAAAGTTACATTTCAGCAGCAGTCGGATCTCCATGGCTTTTGAGTGGCCATAGCAGGAATATGGTCATTGCATCTAAAATTCCCCCATGGAGCTCAGAATACATTTTCCTATATGGTAGGTGAGAATACAGAGGATCACCAAATATGGCTAAACCCATTTGAACACTAGTTATTAACTTTCTTGTGAGAAAGAAACATTTCTAATTGTAGAGGTCTGCAGTCTGATTTTAGTTTGACATGTTGAAACTTTATGGTCATATGTATCTATGCAGTGATTTTTGAACTGGATGTTTTCTAGGGGCTTGTGTTATTGACCGTGATGGACATCTATTTAAATATCTCTTGGATTATCTTCATGGAGAAGTTCACATTCCCACAGATGAGCAAACCCGTGTTGCTCTGCAGGAAGAGGCTGATTATTTTGGCATCCCGTATCCATACAGCCTGTCTGACCACTTGGCCAATGAAATGGAGACATATTCTTTAAGGTCAAATATAGAACTTAAAAAGGTCTTGGCATTTTCTTAAGTTTTAAAAAAGTACATACATATACATATATATATGTTTTTATACACAAAGCAATGTGTGTTATTTTGCATAGCCTGTGTTGCCATGAAAACCAAACATGAGAAAGTTACTTTTTCTAATTTTGAAGACACATTTCTTAATTACTAATCTTTTGAAGGCCCAAATTCTATGTTCTAGGGAAGTGTATTACATTGCCACTCAAAGGTTTATAGTTTTTTTATTTCTCATTGGAGATTTAATACCTTTTGATGGCTTTTTTAATAGAAATATTCTGCTCTTTAGGTTCTTTGTAAATACAGAGCAACATTGTAGTATGTAAAAGTATAGTGGTATTTTGTTTACTGAAATGACTTTTTAAAGAATGGTCACAAAAATAAAAGATTGTAGAAAATCTTCCTGATTTAATAAGTGTAGCAGTTTGTTACTAAATTAAAACATTGGTTTGATTAATTCACTTTGAGATCAGTAAATATTTTTAAAAGATATTTCTCCTTTAAATCACATTTTAAAGATCTTTACATGAAAGATCTTGAAAAACTTCATTACCTATTTTTGTCTTACTGATAAGTATTATATTTGCTTTTAGTACCTTTGGGCATCTAAGAAAATTTTTTTCCCTAAATGATTAATAGTAGTGAAAACTGACCTGAATTGGGTTTGATTTGGGTATCAGTTTAGGAGAGCAAGCTGACAGTATGGTTATTAGGAGTGTAACATGAAGAGACAGTTGATTTGGTTCCAGATCGTCTTCAGGAATTTGCATAGTTGTATGGGTTCTGCTACTGAAGTTATATAGAAATTGAGTTGTCAAACAGTTCTAGGGTGCTGTTTGCCACATCTGCAGAATAGGGCTAAGAAATCCTGACTGGAAAGCTGGAGTGGGTTGACATTCATCTTCTGAAGTCTCAACTGTAGTCTTTTGATTTCTGATTTGTATGCAAAGAGGACATAGCATGTGTACATTGTGTCAGCCAACACATATTTATCTCAAATGTTTTTGGTATATAGAGCACTGCTCTTGGACTGTGTGGGACACAAAGAAATATGACATACAGTTAGACAGCAATATTAAATGAAAATGTAAGACATGGTAGAGTCCTATTTTCATTCACTGAGTCAGTAAATATTAGGCATCTCCTTTGTGTCAGGCACTATTCCAGGCACTTGGGATACAACACAAAACAGACAAAAGTGCCTGTCCTCAGGGCCCTCACAGGAATAATGCTGTTTCTCTCAGGGAAGGCCCTTGGGCACTCGGCTGGGTGAAGCGCTCCAGCTCTGTTTCCCTTAGAACCTCCTAGGCTCACGTGGTTACAGTTATCCTATGTGCTGATGGCTTATTGACTGTCTTTAAATTTCCTAGAAGTTTATTTATTTATTTTGAGAGAGATAGAGAGAGAGAGAGAGTGAGAGAGAGAGCACACTCTGAGGAGGGGCAGAGAGAGAGAGGGAGAGAGAGAACCCCAAGCAGGCTCTGCACTACCAGCGCAAATCCTGACATGGGGCTCAATCTCACAAACCATGAGTCATGACCCAAGCTAAAATCAAGAGTCAGATGCCCAACTGATTAA
Organism: Leopardus geoffroyi; assembly: GCF_018350155.1. Classification (NCBI taxonomy): domain Eukaryota; kingdom Metazoa; phylum Chordata; class Mammalia; order Carnivora; family Felidae; genus Leopardus; species Leopardus geoffroyi. The sequence goes on along the minus strand of NC_059328.1, from coordinate 186,672,171 downwards.
GCCACCCAGGTGCCCCAACTGTCTGTCTTTTACATTAGCTATAAAACTCTAGAAGGTCTGGGACCCTGTCTTTTGCTCATCATTATATCTATAGGACCTTAGTGCTCAACCACGTTAGTAACTTCTTAATATTCAAGAGAATGAATGAATAGGTAGATAAACGCCAAAGGAGTTCTTAGAGTTTGCACTGATTTGTATATCTTTCAGTGGAAAAGAACAAGTTAATCTGGTTAATTCATGATTGGATTTGGAGTAAAAAAAAAAAATCAACTATGGGGCTTAGTCAGTAGAAGGTGAAAGGAATATTGAGTCAAATGGGAAACTGGGGGGAAAATAAAAGGAAAAGAAAAAGGTCTGACTCTTAATCATATGAAGATTTTAAAATTAAAAGTAATGTTGATAGTGAGGCTAAAGAAGGAGGAAAGAAAATACAGCTTCCATGTGGAAGAGGATTCTCTAGATGAAAAGGTGTTGGGTTTTTGGGTGGTGCTTTTTGTGATTTACCCCACCCCCATGCCAAATTCAACAAAAGCATGTTTGGTTTTTCAAGGTGTAAAGACCAGGCTGAAATTTATCATCTTTTTATTTCCCTTATGACCAACTGAAATTGCAGCTTTACATGAAAGTAATAGAACCAAATTCATTTCTACTTTACTCCAGAATTAAATTCAAATTTTGTATATTTTTTTTGCTCCAGGCTTTAACAGACTTCTGTGATTCATATGGTTTAGTTTGCAATAAGCCAACAGTTTGGGTTCTCCACTATCTTAACACATCTGGTGCAAGCTGTGAGAGTAGAATTATTGGTGTATATTCCACAAAAACTGATGGAACAGATGCTATTGATAAGCAGCTGGGAGGAAGAATTCACAGTAAAAGCATTTTTAAAAGGTATGCCCATATTTAAATATGAAAGGGAACAGAATAAAGTTTTGGTCTCTTGTAAGAGGTGTTACTGAATGGAATATGTGGTTGACTAGAAAAGATCTTCATTCAACACTTGGCAACACACAGAGTGAGCTCTTATAGCTGTTGAGACAAGCCTGCTTCAAGGAGATTGTAATTAAGACCACTTCACATATATGTAAACTATGGGACATCCACAGTGGTCTACTACATTGCCTCTCACCTGGGAGTGGGCATCAAAGTCCCCTAACAGGCCATGTCTGGCTGTCCTCCCCTAGACCATAGTCCAGGAACAGAAGCACTGCCTAGAAGTCAGCAGTCCTGCTGAGTGGCACAGGACTGGCATGTGCCTCGGTGTCCTGTTCTGAGAAATGAAGGACTTCCCTGGTCCCTATCAGCCTTAAAATCCAATGACTTGAATGTGAAATTCTTAAGGGTTATTCTCTTAATATTTTTTTTGTAAACTGACTTAACACAGAGGTCAATTCACATTACGGTTGTTTTTTTTTTTTTTTTTTTTCCTAATTCTCTGGGTGGTTGGATTGGGTCACATATTAGTGACTAATGAATGATCACATGAACTTGCTTTTTTAGGTGACTAAATATGTCATCATTTTCTGAATTCTTTACAGGATGGTTATATAAGATATATGAGTGCCTGAAACAGTGCTATGAAAGTTTTAGTCAAAGTTGAATCTTTTAAAATTTTCCTGGAGTTAGGTAATTTTTTTTAGAAAACCTATTTCTAAAGATTTGTTGATTTGTCTGTACAGTCTATATTGTGGAATTAACAAGTACTTTACCACATTAAAAAGAGATTGAATATAGGTTAGTATATGAGTATAGTATATTATACTCATAGATATAATCTATAGTATGTTATTATCTATATATGTCCTTAAGAGTTGCAGAAGAACAACTATTCAATGCCAACATATTTTTTCCCTTAATTAACAAGTATTTGGTAGTATATCGAGTATTAGCTGTATATACATACACACACATATACATTCATACTTCGTATGTTTTCATCATCTTTTGCAATATTTCTAGAGAGGCGGGGAATAATGTTCAGTACATTTGGAGCTATTATTCAGTAGCTGAATTGAAGAAAATGATGGATGCCTTTGATGCCTGGGAAGGAAAAGGTATAGTACAATTCTTTTATTTCATGGCAGAAGGTAGACTTTGCCATAATAAGACAAAGTGAGTTCAATTGCTGCATTTTTCTTTTTTGAGAAAGTATTTCTTTGTAAGGTCAAGACATTTGTCACTTCAAAGTATGTTGATTGAGACAATTTACTTAAAAATCTTTAGACCCCATGAGTTGCTAGATATTACTAATAGTTTATGATCCAGTAACCTAAAAAATAGTTTATAATTTCAGCATCTGTTAGTTATGCTTATTTAGTTCAATTCAACAGGAATTTATTTAGCATCCACTTTGTACCTAGCATTGTCCTTACTTTGAAATTTGACCATTTTTACCAAGCTTCTTATATCATTTGATAATAATAATGCTGTTTAATATTCAGTGTGATAAGTAGTTTACATTCAGTAACTCTTAGTCTTAAAACGATTCTGGATGTTGTTTACCATTTTATTGATGAGAAAACTGAGTCTTAGGCCATGCCATTTGCTTATGGATCACAGAGCGTTAGCTGTTCTATGCCTAAGTTTTTTTCCTTATTTAACAAGTATGTATTGAGTGTCTATTAGGTACAAACACTCTAAGTTCTAAAATTGGGTCCGCAAATAAATAAGACACATGTTGGTCCTCAAATAGTCCTAAAAGCTGGTAGAGACAGACATTGCAAGTCACAAAAGATTGCATACAAGGACAGGAGGGGGGTTTAAAAAACTCTTCATCACCTGCTTCTCTTCAGGTAGGGTGCTAGTACCAACCTTTCTTTCCTCAACTTTACACCTCTCACTTTTCCTCTCCCCCCACTCCCCCCCAGATTACACCCCTCAGGCAGATAGAAAAAAGTGCTATTCTCTTTAAGCTTTTTATCTTAGATTTAATTGACTTTGAGACACTTAGGCTTAAGTTGAGGAACAAACCCCCTGGTGTTCTCTGTGTCCTATTGTGCCTCTGGACTGGCAGACTGCCCAGAAGGCTTCGGGAGAGCCCTGTCTGGTCTTCTTTCTCCACTGACTCAGGAAGCTGAAGTGAAGAGCTGGGATCACTGACTTACAGAGTGTGAGACTGATTTTAACTTTTTAATAAGCAGGTAATGAAGTATCATGGGTATTTAACACAGTTCTGGAAGGCCTACGGAAAGCCATTAGACAAGAAACAGAAGTGAGAGAAAGAAATATTGGAAGGAAGGAGATAGTTATTTGTGGAGAGTATGTCTTTTTAGAAAACCCAAAGGAATCAACTAAAGGTATCTTATAAGTGATGAGTTTAGTAGACCAAACCAGCTGGATACAATGTAAGTAAACACAAAGATCAGCTTACTTATGATAGATTAGTTAGAAATCATAGGGGAAAATCCCATTTACAATGGCAATAAACAACAAAATAACTAGGATGACCTATCAAGAAATACTTGAGTCTTTTATGAAGAAAACTACTAAAATATATTCATCCATTCATCAATTCATCCATCCATCTATAAAAAAAGAAGACATGAAGAATATGGTAAGACCTACCATGTTCCCAAACAGGAAATCTATTCAGATAGATTTTATAATATTCATTATAAAGATATCAGTTTTTCTCAGATCAAATTATAGGTTTAACACAATCCCTACCAACACATCAGTGGAACCCTTTGGCCATCTTTAGGAAATGATTCTAATATTCCTTGAAAGAATAAAGCAGTGAAATAGCCAAGAACATTTTGGAGAGCAGAAGTCATCAGAGGAATGAATCTAATTATGTGATAGTAAAAATACTATATATAGATTTGTGATAGTAAGAACCATATGTTTCTGGTACAAGAATAAATGCAAAGATCAGGAGTAAACCCCAATGAAATTATAAGAATAAAAATGCTATGTGATAAGGAGTATTAAATATCAATGAAAAAAGATGGATGATTTAATATGAAATTGAGAAATATGCTTAGGAGAAAACAGAATTTTAACCTCATGTCACTTATCAAAATAATCCCAGGTGAATTTATGGATGAAAAATGAAGCTATAATAAACTATGATGAAAGTTAAACAAATAACTGATTTCTTAAAAGGGAAATAAATCATAAAAGACAAAGATGAATAAATCATAAAAGACAAAGATGAATAAAAATGATTACATAATATTTAATATAACTTTAAAACAAAAAAGTATAAAAAAATTAAAAGGCTAATAAAAACTTGGATAAAAATATTACATTAACTGGACAAAGAATATCCTTAAAATAGAGAGGATTTAAATTGATTAGAAAATCAACTCAATGCCTATTATAAATAAATGTGCAAGGTTCATGACCACAAAATTTTCAGGAAAGGAAATCAGCACGTGGCAGGAGGTTCAAACTCATTATTTATCAGTGAAATATGTATTAAATGAGAACTATTTTTTACATACCAGATTAGTAAAGATCTCATGCATTTTTGGCAGGAGTAACAATTAATACTACTGTGTTGGGAAGTAATTTATCATTACATATTGATAGCATCAGAACTGTTCATATTCTTTGACCTGATAATTCTACTTCTAGATATGACCAAATGCAGATAAAGGTTTATGAACAAAGTGTTCAATTAAGCATTATTTATAATAGAGAAAAAATTAAAACAATATAAATGTCTATGATAGAAGGTTAAATACATATTGGCACATCTATGGGAAACTGATGAGCAATAGCTATTAAAATTATTTTGAATAATTTTTTACATACATGAATGCCCATGATACAATAAGAAATTATCAAAAGCAGGAAAAAAAATTAAATGTAAAGTGTATTCAGTAATGTGCATATCTATGAATGAGAAAAAGACTGGAATCAGATTCATTGAAGTGTCATGAATCATGATTCCTAGTTTTAGGATTAGAAGTGATCTTGATTTTTTTTTAATATATACTTTTCTATATTATCCAAGTTTTATCCAATGAAAGTGAATTATTTTATAGGAAGGCAAAAATAAAAGTTTTAAAAAGAAACTGTGGCATATCTATATATTGGAATACTACACAGCAATAAAAAGAAATGATCATTAATGCATATATCAATATGGATGAATCTTCAAAATATCAATGCTAGAGAAACCAGACACAGAAGGGTACATACTGTTATGATCCCATTTGTATGACACCCCTGAAATGGTAAAACTATGGAATGGAGGGGAAGGCATCAATAGCAAAGGGGTACATGGGAAATTTGGGGTGACAGAAATGTTCTATGTCTTGATTGTGGCTATAATTATGACTGTATACATTTATCAAAACTCATTGAAGTGAGTACTTTAAAAGGGTGAATTTTATTTTATGTAAATTATCTCAATAAACCTGAGTTAAAAATAAACAAACAAACCTTAATGGATGGGATTTGGGAATGTTTTTGTAGCAGCAGTATGTTTGGGAGCATGATCAAGCAGTTCCAGAAAATTATTGTCTTAAAATTAGGTCCATAGGCTCTGTGAGTATTGGATATATCTGTTACATATACTAATTTATATGCCCAGCTTGCTAAGTTGGTTAATATTTATTACTAAATCTTTAATGATTAAAAAACAAGATACCAGGGGTGCCTGGATGGCTCAGTCAGCTGAGCATCTAACTTGCTTTCAGCTCAGGTCATGGTCCCAGGATCATGGGATCAAGCCCCAAATCAGATTCTGTCCTGAGCATGAAGCCTGCTTAAGATTCTCTCTCTCTCCCTCTGCCCCTTTCCCCTGCTCGTGCTCTCACTCTCTTTCTCTCGAAACAAAACAAAAACAAAAAACCACATACCTACGACACCATATCCATTCTTGGGACTTCAAAGTTATTTTTAAAAAAATGTGAACCTTGGGGCGCCTGGGTGGCGCAGTCGGTTAAGCGTCCGACTTCAGCCAGGTCACGATCTCGCGGTCCGTGAGTTCGAGCCCCGCGTCAGGCTCTGGGCTGATGGCTCGGAGCCTGGAGCCTGTTTCCGATTCTGTGTCTCCCTCTCTCTCTGCCCCTCCCCTGTTCATGCTCTGTCTCTCTCTGTCCCAAAAATAAATAAACGTTGGGAAAAAAAAAAAAATGTGAACCAATTTTTATTCAACATTTTTAAGCCTTTTTTAATGCATCTACATATAATTTTTTATGATTCTTTAAAAATTGGGGTGAAATTCACATAATATAGAATTAAAGTATAGACTTCAGTGGCATTTACTACATTAACAATGTTGTATAACCACCATCTCTGTCTAGTTCCAAAACATTTTCATCATCCCACAAGGAAACCCAGTACCTGTTAAGCAGTTACTCCCCATTCCCTTCTCTCCTCAGCCCCTGGCAACCACCAGTCTGCTTTCTGTTTCATTGCATTAGCCTGTTCTGGATATTTCATGTAACTGGAATCATACAATATATGACGTATTGTGTCTGGCTTTTTAACTCAGGATAACATTTTTGAGGTTCATAAAAATACCTTTCAAACTTTCATTCAGAAACTTCTCAGATTTAAAAGTTAAAATGAGTTTGACCACAATCTTGGCCTAACACACTACCCTAACAGTGATAGTTCATATTCATATAGTGGTCAAAGGAAATTTACAGTAGTTCACAAAATTTACCTGATTTGATGAGTGCTGCAATCCAATGATGTTGACATGGCAAGTGTTAAGACCGTCAGTGTCCAATCCTTGCACTGCTGTCAACACTAGAATTTATAAAATAAAGGCACCAAACATCTGTTAAGCGCTTAGTCTGTTATAGGCCCTATACTAAGCATTTTGCACTTATTTACTCGTTTAATCATCACAACAAACCTATGAAGTATATACTGTTATTGTAATTTTACAGATGAGACAATTTAGACACGGAAAGTTAAGTAACTTTCGCAAGGTCGCATGATTAGTGAGTGACAGAAGTGGGATTCAGACCCAGGCAGTCTTGGCTCCAGAGCCTGTGCCTTTAACTCATCTGCCCAGAACCCATATAATGATCTACTAATTATCAGTAGTAGATCTGGGGCTGGTAGCCAGAAATTCCCTAGACCTGGGTTATGAGTTATCTCACTATTGCCTTGTTTCTTCTTGGGAACACTTCCTGCATACACCTGCTTTCTTCAAATGGGAGGCATGAATCTCAAACTCTTTCTGCTTAGTCTTACACAAAAGTGTTGCTGAACCTTTTGCAGTGGACAGTGGCTCTCTTAATTATGCCTTTTGATCTTCCAGGTGTTAGCTACTGGCGGGTGCCTCATGAGCTGATAGAATGTTGGACTCTGGAAGAGCGGCCTTTACTTGGAAGCCTGCGTCACATGGCCCCAATTCGAAAGAGGTTATTTGTGTTCTGTTGATATTGTTTTTTGTTTAAATCTGTGACCTGTATTTTTACTGCCTTTACTGGGGAGATGAATAATGGTTCTTGATCTTACTAAGTTTATTAGTCACCTAGGTGAGTATTCTGCATTACCATCAAAATATAAATCTTGATAAATTCAAAGTTTCCAAAACTATGTAAAAACTGGAAATAATTCTCTAAAACTGAGTTACAGTATGTTCTTTTTGGGAGAATGTGATTTTAAGAATACTAGTGGACACAGTAAGAATGCTGTGGTAAGTATTTTTCCCTACAGAAGTAAAATCCTAGGCTTTATTGGCAGTAGCCAAAAAAATTATTTGTTAGACTTAATATTTGAAATTTCCTGTGACTTATTCTGAATTCCTTTCTCCTTCCTATTACCACCAATAGTATTTTTATTTAATGGTATTTTCTTGTATTTTCTGAAATTATTATCAAATTCAGTCCACATCTGTGCTTTTGACTGTACTTTAAATACATTTAAAATCATACTTATTTTTCATTATCTGGGTATCATTCATGGTTTTTAGATGTTCTGATTTCTTGATCATCTGTTGTGAATTTGATTCAGTGCCCCTATAGAATCTGTGACTGCTTTTTTTTTTTTTTTTTCTGTTTGGATCTTTCATAGAAATGCAGAGAATTTTCTTCAGTTTTTAATAGTTAATTATCTCTGGTTAAAACATCTTTTTTTTCCTTAAAGGCCCTCATTTTATTATCAATATTTATTTTGCTTTTTGAACTTACAGTTAGCAAATACTGTTTGGGTCCAGAGCAGTGGTTCTCAACTGAGGGCAGTTTTGTCCCACAGGGGATATTTGACAATGTTTAGAGACACTGTGGGGTGGGGGATGCTACTAGCATCTAGTAAGTAGAGGCCAGGGATGCTGCTAAACATCCTAGAATGCATTGAGCAGCCTCTACAACAAAGATATATCCAACCAAAAATGGCAATAGAGCTAAGGTGGAGAAATCTTGGTCAAGACTCTAGTAGAAGATGTGGGCAGAAAACAAAGCAAGCAGGGATGGTTTTATGGAGATTCTCCTCTGCGTTAATTGTTCTTTCCTCTGGGGTTTATTAAGCATTATTTTTGATTCATGGATAGGATAATGATAATGATAACTTAGAAACAATTGTGAGGTCCTGAAGAATCATTTGCTTCACCTGAGAAAATTTAGTTATGTTCAGTAGAGTTTTAGGGTTGAATATATTATATTTGCATTCTTTATTACATGTCAGTTTTCAAATCGCCATGTCATTATGATCCTATTTCCAAGATCAAAATTCATTATGTTATATTTATTTGCCTGTGAAAATATACCCACAGTGATAAAAGGGAGAAAAATTGGAGGATTGCCATTATACTTCCTGTTCAGAAGGTGAAACTGATGCAAACAGTGGCAGGAGCAGGCAGGATTTCGACAGTGGTTGTTTGACAGTTTTAAGGTCATTTCCTTAAACCTTAATATCATACTGGCTCTTTACAGATATTGAACCATCCTTGCATCCCTGGAATAAATCCCACTTGATCATGGTATATGATCCTTTTACTGTATTGTTGAATATGGTTTACTAATATTTTGTTGAGTATTATTGCATTTATGTTCACCAGCAATATTGGCCTGTAATTTTCTTTTCTTGTGGCATTCTTGTCTGGTTTTAGTATCAGGGTTATCCTGGTCTCATAAAAATAATTTGGACGCATTCCCTCCTCTTCTGTTGTGTGGAAGAATTTGAGAAGGATTGGTATCAAATCTTCTTCAAATGTTTGGTAGAATTTACCAGTGAAACCTTCTGGTCCTGGACTTTTGTTTATTGGGAGGTGTTTTGCTTTGTTTTATTGTTTTTTAAGTTTATTTATTTATCTTGAGAGAGAGAGCATGAGTGGGGGAGGAAAAGAGTGAGTGGGAGAGAGAGAGAGAGAGAGAGACAGATTGAGAGAAAGAGAGATTCCCAAGCAGGCTCCATGCTTGTCAACACAGAGCCCAACATGGGGCTCAAACCCATGAACTGTGAGATCATGACCTGAGCTGAAATCAAGAGTTGGATGCTTAACTGACTGAGTCACCCAGGAGTCCCTGTTTTTTTTTTTTTTTGTTTGTTTGTTTTAAGTAAGTTCTAGGCCCTACATGGAGCTTGAACTCACAATCCCAAGATCAGGAGTTGCATGTTCCACTGACTGAGCCAGCCAGGTGCCCCAGGAGCTTTCTCATTACTGATTCAATCTCCTTACTAATAATTGGTCTGTTCAGATTGTCGATTTCATCATGAGTCAGTCTTGGTAGGTTGTATATTTCTAGGAATTAAAAAAAATTTATTTGTCCTTTTTTTTAATTGAAGTATAGTTGACATACAATGTTATATTAGTTTCATGTGTACAACATAATGAATTAACGATTTTATATATTATGCAGTGCTCACTATGATAAGTGTAGTAACATCATACAGTGTTACTATAATGTTATTGATTATATTCCCTATGCTGTGCTTCATCCCCATGACTTATTTTATAACTAGAAGTTCGTAACTCTTAATCCCTTAGGAATTTATCCGTCTGGTCTAGTTTGTTGGTGTGTAATTAATCACAGTAAGCTCTTATGATCCTTTGTATTTCCGTGGTATTAGTTGTAACACCTCTTCATTTCTGATTTTATTTGAGTCCTCTCTCCTTTTTCTTAGTGAGTTTTCTTAGTGAGTTTTCTTAAAGGTTTGTCAATTTTGTTTATCTTTTTAGAACTGGCTCTTAGTTTCATTGATCTTTTCTATTGTCTTTATAGTCTCTATTTCATTTACTTCTGTTCTAACTGTTCTAATCTTTTATTTATTTATTTTTTAACATTTACTTATCTTTGAGAGACAGAGAGAGACAGAGCACGAATGGGGGAGAGGCAGAGAGAGAGGGAGACACAGAATCTGAAGCAGGTTCCAGACTCTGAGCTGTTAGCACAAAGCCCGATGTGGGGCTCGAACCCACAAACCATGAGATCATGACATGAGCTGAAGTTGCACACTTAATTGACTGAGCCACCCAGGTGCCAGCCTGCTCCAATCTTTATTTCTTTCCTTCTACTAATGATGTGTAGTTGTCACTCAGCTATTCTTTAGGGTTTTTTTTTTTTTTTTATGAGGAAATTGTTCCATATGTAGCTGTAGACTCAGTGTATTTGTGGGAGGAGATAAATTCAAGATTTTCCTACATCACCATCATGAACAGAAACCTATCATATGGTTTTGATATCGTATTGAAAATCATATGATCATCTCAATAGATGCAGAAAAAGCATTTGACAAAATTCAACAATTTATGATAAAAACTCTCAACAAAGTGGGTATAGAGGGACTGCACTTCAACATAATAAAGTCCATATATGACAAGCCCACACCTAGCATCATACTGTATGGTGAAAAGCTGATAGCTTTTCCTCTAAGGTCAGGAGCAAGACAAGGATACCCACTTTCATCACTTATATTCAACATAGTATTGGAAGCCCTAGCTAGAGCATTTAGGCAAGAAAAAGAAATAAAGGGAATCCAAATTAGAAAGGAAGTAACAGCGCCTGGGTGGCACAGTTGGTTAAGCATCCAACTCTTGATTTTGGCTCAGGTCATGATCTTATGTTTCGTGAGCTTGAGTCCCACATTAGGCTCTGATTGGCTCCACTTGAGATTCTCTCTCTGCCCGTCCCTTGCTCATGCTCTTTTTCTCAAAAAGAAATAAATAAACATTAAAAAAAAAAAAGGAAGTAGAACTGTCACTATTTGCAGGTAGCATGATATTATATATAGAAAAAATTACATCAAAACTTCTAGAATTAATAAAGAAATTCAGTAAATTTGCAGGATACAAAATTAATATACAAAAATCATTTATATACACTAATGAACTATCAGAAAGAGAAATTCAGAAAACAATCCCATTTACAACTGCACCAAAAAGAATAAAATATCTAGGAATAAATTTAACCAAGGAGGTGAAAAACCTATGTATTGAAAACTATAAGACATTAATGAAAGAAATTGAAGAGAACATAAATAAATGGAAAAATATTTTGTCTTCATGGACTGGAAGAATTAACATTATAAAAATATCCATACTACCCAAAGAATTCTATAGATTTAATGCAATCCCTATCAAAATTCGAATGGCATTTTTTATAGAAATAGAACAAACAATCCTCAAATTTGTATGGAACCAGAAAAGATCCTGAATAACCAAAGCAATCTTGAAAAAGAAGAACAAAGCTGGAAAACTCATGGTCCATGATTTCAAACTAGCATAGTCCCCCCTTATCCACAGGGGATACATTCCAAGACTTCCAGTGGATGCCTGAAACTGTATAGTACTGAACTTTGTATGTACTATGTTTTTTCCAACACATACATACCTGTGGTAAAATTTATTTTTTTAAATTAGGCACAGTAAGAGACTAATAACAGTAACTCAATAAAATAGAACAATTGTAACAATATACCTAATAAATATATGTGAATGTGGTCTTTCAAAATATTGTACTATACTCACCCTTCTTCTTGAGATGATGTAAGATGATAAAATCCCTGTGATGAGATGAAGTGACGTGAATGATACAGACATTATGACATAGCATTAGGCTACTACTGACCTTCTGATGATAGAAGAAGGATCATCTGCTTCCAGGCGATGGTCATCTGTGGGTAACTTAAACTGCAGAAAGTGAAACTGTGGGGGAGGGGGGGGCTACTGTATATTACAACACTGTAATAATTAAAACAGTATGGTTCTGGCATAAAAACAGACACATAGACCAATGGAACAGAATAGAAAGCCCAGAAATAAACCCACACATATATGGTCAAGTAATGTACACAAAAGCAGCCAAGAATATATAGTGGGGAAGGGACAGTCTCTTTTGGTGTTGAGAAAACTGGATATCCACATGCAAAAGAATGAAACTTTTGCGTGGATCCCTATCTTGCACCATACACAAAAATTAACTCAAAATGGACGAAAACAGAGGCAGTAAGTTCCTTGACATAGGTCTTGGCAATGATTTTTTGTATCTGACACAAAAAGCAAAAGCAACAAAGGCAAAAATAAGTGGGACTACATCAAACTAAGACTTCTGCACAGCAAAGGAAATCATCAAAATCAAAAGACTATCTATTGAGTGGGAGAAAATATTTGCAAATAATATTATCTGATAAGGAACTAATGTCCAAAATATATAAAGCACTCATACAACTCAAAAGCAAAAAATAAAATAAAATAAAATTTTAAAAAAGGGCAGAAAATCTGAATAGACATCATTCTGAAGAAGACAGACGGATGACCAACAGGTACATGAAAAGATGCTCAACGTCAATAATCATCAAGGAAATGTGAATCAAACCCACAATGAGATATCACCTTAGACCTGTTAGAATGGCTATTATAAAAAAGACAGGAAATAACAAATGTTGGCAAGGATGTGGAGAAAAGGGAACCCTTCTACTCTTATGGTGGGAATGTAAACTGGTGCAGCCACTATGGAAAATAGTTGGAGGTTCTTCAAAAATTTAAAGGTAGAACTACCCTATGATCCAGCAATTTCACTTCTGGGCATTTATCCAAAGAAAATGCAAAGAGTAACTTGAATACTTCATTGCAGTATTGTTTATAATGTGGAAAAACCTAAGTGTCAATTGATGGATGAATGGATAAAGAAGATGTGGTATATATATATAAAGGAGTATTACTCAGCTATAAAGCATGAAATCTTGCCATTTGTGACAACATGGATGGACCTCCATGGCATTATGTTAAGTGAAATAAGTCAAAGGAAGACAAATATCATGTGATCTTTGTTTTTTCATAAATGAAAGTAAAATGAAGTAAATAAATGAAGTAAAAAAAAAATTCAAGCTGGTAGATACAGAGAACTGATTGGTGATTGCCAGAGGCAGGAGTGGGGTAGGGGGAGAAATGGGTAAACTAGTTTTTTGGGTTTTTTTTTTTTAATTTAAATAAGTTGAATTTTTTTTAATTAAAAAAAAACATTGTCTTCCATTTAGACTTTTTATAATGAATGGCAAACTCAATTCAGGAATCTTTTAAGTTTTGTCTAATACTTCTTAAATTGAAAAAGCATCTAACTATACCATGGGTTTGACCATTCTAGCAGTTCCCAAAATGCATTTCACAGAATGCTAATTTTACTGGGTGCCAAAGGCTGCATTACAGATCCATATTGGGAAATACGGATGCAACAAAATTAAATAGGTGTCTTTACTTTAGACCTCAGAACCTTTATTAACTTTCAAGAGGAGAGTAAAATATGCAACAGCATTTCTCAAAGAGTTTATGAAACAGTAAATTTTCTCAGTAAATCAACTGTTGTTCTGGGGGGGGGAACCCCTAACTTGAGATCATCCTGGTTATCATCTGGATCACTGTGAGGATTCTTAGGAACCAAGTGATATACTATATAATTCTAATGTAACATTCCAAATCTTAATTTGTCGTTGGTATTAACATGGTGATTTTATTTTATTTTAGAAAACATTATGGTGATTTTAAGAGTTCATATTCAAGTAGAAACAATCTTTTGTAAACTTGGTAATTTACTTATTGACCTTGGTGGGAGACGAGATGAAGTACCTGATCCCTCTAAACCTCTTGACTCAAATTCTTGATGAAAACGATTTTCCTCACCCTGAAGATAAACTTTGCGGACGTTTTTGGGAGTTACCCAACCTGTAAATGCTGACATTGACATGCTTCTGTATCCACAGGCGACTGATAGCTTTCAATGAAGAAGAAGAAGAAGTGAACTGTAAGACTGGTCCTAAACCAGTCCGATTTCTGGGCCCTTCCACCAGCACCCAAATTAAAGTCAAGAACTCGGCGTCGGTCCGAGTGTCTCCGGCCAGCGCCCTCCACTCTTCAGGCGGAAAGGCAGCGCAGCGTTCTGCGTCGCCAAAGGCCCCGTCGTCGGTGGGCACCGTGCTGCCAGGCCAGCCCCAGGCTTCCCGTGGGGCCAGGAGCGCTGCTGAAAACGGAGCCGCACACCCACCTCCAGCCAAGGTCCTGCTCTCAGACAAGAAAGCCACCCCGCCGCGAGTGATAAAACTGAAGCGAACTCCACTATGCGCCGCCGGGCCTTTCCCGCCAGCCGGGGGAGCACCGCGACCCGCGGAATCCCCAGCGCCGCCCCCGGAAGACCCTGACGCGCACGCGCGGACTGAAAACGGGCGGGGCCAGGCTGATTGACAGAAAAGTGGGTTCCTGACCTCCAGCTCGCCTCTCGGAGCGCCCGACCCGTGTGGTGCAAATAAGTGGCGCTGTTCTTGGTGCAGTAGAGGTGAAAGCTTATGCTGGTCTTTAGGATCGTTATGGGAAAAATGAAGTGAGTCAAGTAGGAATGGAGGAAGGAAGCTTTAAGTGGTTGAGCCTATCTTTACTTTTCATTTTCCTTACTTTGACATGGTTTGTCTACTGATAGTTTGAATTTCAGGGTGGTTTTGTTGGGTTTTGGGTTTTTTTTTTTTTGATGGTTAATCCGTATTAAGGCAACAAAACAGCACAGTACAATAAAACAGTACAGCAGAACCATCACTAGAGAAGTCTACTTTGTTGCTGAGTAATTACAGACTTTAGGCTCTTTTGTAATGTTACTCATTGCTGCCCAGGGCCAAGAGTGGGATTAGTATTCCCGTCTGCTGAAACAGAATAAGAGAGGGTGGCGTTAATGCTTCCATGCGCTGTGTCCCAGCCAAGAGAGATTTGAGAGAAAATGTGCACCAAGGTGAACCCCCCCACAGGTTACTTTCAGTCTCAAAAGCCGTCATGAAAAGATATGAGGAGGAAAAAAAGAGTAATTGAAGATCACACTTTGACTCAAAGTATTTTCTTTCCTAGATTGGTTTTTTTCTTTGTCTTTTCTGGTAGCAGATTTATTTATACATTACAAGATATCTTGGAATGAGAACCATATAACATGTCTTCAGAATGAATTGTTAAAATGTTTTAATTTGAATAAGTGAAGTTTTGAAAGTACTTTGAAAAAGAAGTTAAACATTAACTTTTAACTAAAGTTACTATTTGTTTCTCAGGAATGACCACTGAAGAGTCATTCTGACCATATAATATGATTTTTATGCATAAAATTCCTATTTAGCTTGAACTTAATATTTTTAAACAATCTTTTAATTAATCCTCTATTTTTTCACAACTATTCAGTTGTATGTGTTTACTCTTACATGTTAAGTTTTATAATTGGATCCCATATTTCTGCCTTCAGTAAGCAGTATGCCTACAGTGTATTAAAAATAAGTCCATAAAGCAGGGTACTTTTTCCTCAATGCTTATCATTGTACTTGCATTACTTTGAAAGAGTGAATATACTCAAAACATTACTTTTTACAAAATAAAGTAAAACTTTTCCATAAAAAGTAACATTTTCTGTGACTATACTTTTTTTTAAGTCCTAGAGCCCATTGGTAGCATGAGAGCTTGTTTGTTTATGTAGGTTATCTATTTCTGGTTTCCAAATTTCTTTATTCCCTAGATAATGTATGAAATAATTAAACAAATTTTGTATATCTATTCAAATACCAGCAGCCTTTTAAAATAGGTGTTTTATCTGGCTAGAAAAAAAATGAATATATAACTGATGGTTCATGAACTACATTTCCCTGTAGAATATAAAAAATACTTAGTCACCTTGAAAAATACTATTATAAAGACTCTAAGCATTCTGAAAATCAAAGATCATAGTGAATTTTGAGAACTTCCATTTAGGACATTACTAGTATTGCTTGATCTTGAATATCTTGAATTACTGATTCATATAAGAATATTTTATACCAAGGTACCAATAGATTTGCTTGATGGAGGGTTGCCACAAACCTTCAATCTGTAAAAAAAAAAATGCAGTATCTATGAAGCACAATAAAGCAAAGTGCAATTAAAAGAGGTTTGCCTGTACTCATGGGTGTTTCTGCGAATAGCCTTCTTTTCTTTGCCTCTAACAGTTTAAAAGGAAGTCTATTTAGCACATCTAGTCTTTGTAAGAAGGGGGTTTTTGGAACAGCTACTAGGCCATGGTGCAGCCAAGGTGGAAAGAGACAAATGGTCCCTGATGGACCATGGGTAGCAAGAGTCAAAGTCAAATTCAGAATGCTCAAGTAATTTGAAAATTACTTTAGTTGGGGTGGTTCCCTGGGGACTAGGTACTTTTGCATGAAATCACATTTCTCCAGATTCTGTAGACACAAAGGAGTAACTCATCATAACCCTCTGATCTTCCAGGAAAATAAAAAATAAGAAAAGAGAAAGTATGCTTTATAAATAATAGTTCAGTGTCATTACTTTGGAAATGCAGGTTTGTGCAGTTGTTGGGTCAGAGGAGACAAGAAATTCTTATGATGAGTAGGACCTTTAGTACTGCTCGTATCAAAAAGATATATGATTATGCCCTTCTAGGCAATCTGTGTTGAAAACTGGTTTGTCCTAATTAAAACTGGTTAGTTATATCATGGAAAGCCCTAAGTCTGGCATTTTATATTTTATATTTTTAAATAATAATTTTTTGCTTCAATGTTGCCTTATAAGGAAATACATTGTAATATTTTATAAAGTATTTTCATATACTTTGTTTTATTGTGTTCATTTTGCTTTTTAGTTTCAGCACAACAATATAATGAAGGTAGTCTTTCCCAATTCTTTAAAGATCAAGAAAATGAGGTTGAACAAAATGAGAGCTGTACAATAATGACACCCCCCATAACATCCCCCCATATTGGCCCCTGAATGACACAACATCACTGAACAAAGGAAAAGCTAGAGGGAGGAAGTAGACTAAAATTGTGAATTTGTTTAATATTTAAAGTTGTTGAGCAGTTAGGTATTAAACTATTGGATAACATATCTGTTTCCTACTAGAGAGGGGACTCCATTGCCTCTGTATGTGTAATGCCTGGTATGTGGTAGTCCTTCAGTAAATTTCTAAACAGTTAAGGCAATTCTCAGCTTCCTCCCCCACGCCCCAATTATTTTTTTTAAAATGTGCCTGGTGGCAATCTTCAGCGGGTGTGGAAACTGATTTCCAACCTTGCAGAGTTGATACAGTCAGAACAAAAGAGGTGGTAGTGGAGGTTCTTTAGTAGGGTGATTATTGCTAATGACCAAAATTACCATTAGTAATGACCATAACAGTTAGATAACTTGTCAAATTGTTTAAAGTAATCCAGAGCAATGGATCACGAGATCTCAGAGAGGTTGGTGCCAACACTGCCTGACTTCTGAGAAAGGAAAAAAGCAGTCTGGCCTCTCCCCTCCTGCTTTATTGCTTCTGCTAGAATTGCTGATGCAATTTCTTTTTCATTCACAGAGTCCTATTCCAGTGCTAACGCTGAAAAAATTGTTGACTCACTTCCCAGTCTGTGGTTAAATACAGTATAATTATTATCCAGCTATTCCTTGATTTTTAAAGAAGGAATTAACATGCAAGTATATTTGACTTTATCTGAGAAATTGTGCATAGAAGGTTTTTTTTTATTTAAATGGCATTTTGAACGTGCACAAAGACTTGTGGTAATAAATTGTACTGTAAAGGGGAGAATGCTAACATTTGTATGAATATAAGGGTACCTTAAAAGAGATTGCCCCTTAAGGGCACACAGGTGGCCCAGTTGGTTAGGCTTTTGACAATTGATCTCAGCTCAGGTCTTGATCTCAGGGTGGTGAGTTCGAGGCCCCATGCTGGGAACCATGTTCAGCCCCCTGTTTGACCTCATTCTGTGTGTGAAGCCTACTTAAGAAAAAAAAAAAAAAAAAAAAAAAAAGAATTGCCTTATACTTGCAATCCCTTTGGCTAGCTTTAATTTATATTTGGTAGGATGTTGGTTAGATACTAAGTGGAAAGTATGAATTGGATAAAATGAAGGGACAGAACTTCTATAGCAAATGGAAAGTATTCAAATTATTTACATATGTGTATTCCTAAGTTAACTAGGAACTTTCTAATGATGGAAAATACTGTCATTTTCCCATATGCGGAAACAGCCTTGAAAACTGTCAACAAGTTGCTGATTCCTCAGTGAAGAGTGGTTGAGTGATTCTTTGTTGAGGGATGCAGTTAGTATGCATGATTTCAAGCCAAAAAAGGAAACATCATGAATAGCTAACAGAAAAAAATTGGTTTCCAGCTGTTTTCAGAATTTCCTATTCATGGAATTTGGTTGGTGGTGCAGCCTCAAAGGGGCCATTTTCACTTACAGTTCTGTCAGCCTCATGAGATACACATGGCTTACACATTCTTACACATTGTTACAGAAAAGCTAATTTTTCTTTGTTCACATGTGTTGTCTTGGACAGCCTGTATACATTTCATATTTGATAGCTAGACGGTTCCTGATGTAGGCTCTGGCTAAGACAAATAGAACTTTATAGTAACTGTCAGTCAGTATTCTTCCCTACTTGTTTATTTAACAACTTTTCATGCTGTATTGTTGCTTCTCATACTTTTCGTTTCCTTCCTTTACCCCGAAGCCCTCATTACCTTAGTAAAAATTTTTCCCAGCTACGGAAATGAACTGGGGGCCTGAAGCCTTGAAGAGAAACTTGTTTTAGACAGAGAGCATGTTACGGAAAGAAAAAGGGAGTATATTTGCTAGGTGGGAAAAGGCAACTATTGCTTCTGTTCTGCCAAGATTTCTTAAAACTTTGGACATTCTGCTTCAATAGCAGCTCTTTCAAGAACTCAGCCCTTAACTTCTCGGTTTGGAAGATGTGGGAACTCAACTTCTATGTAGATGACGGGAATAGGCCAAGGGCTTCAGAAGCTATATATTTAGACTTCAGCTGTAGGTTATACAGTCTGGATTTGGTAAGCTAGGCTGAACCAATCAAGAACCCAGCATAGCTAGGGGAACAAGGCAACATGTGCCTGCTCATCAGCTCTGTTTCTCTTTCCTTCCTCCAAACCCCTTGTACCCTCCAGATGAGGGTTTTTCTTTTTCTTTCTTTCTTTTTTTTTTTTTCAGATGAGGGTTTTTTCTACATTGACACTATTTGACATTTTGGATAATTATTTCTTGTGGGTGACTGTACTGTGCACTGTAAGATGTCAAGCAGCATCCCTGGCCAGGGATCCCTGCCCTAGTTGTTATAACCAAAATGTCTCCAGACTTTTCCAAGTGTCTCCTAGGGGTTGGGGATGGGCACAAGATTGACTACCCCTAGTTGAGAACCATTGCTTCAGTTTGGTGGCTTAACCTGAGCAAAATAATCACTTCTCCTAACCGGGGCCCATGGTATATTGAGGAAACATCACAGCTGTCCATCCCAAGCAGGAATGGAGCCGTGAGAATTAAAGGATGTCTCAGGCCCGCCAATTAAAAATGTATCCTATTAGCCGCCAGTTACATTTTTGATTTTGGTATTGTAGGAGCCAAGGGCAGCCTGCCCCAAGATGGACCACTTGGCGTGAAGATTATTTTGAGCTGAAAGCAATCAAAACCCAGCAGATTCAGGAAAACCTCCTTTTTTCCCCCATCAAGGACCTAAACAGAATTTAGATAGAGGACTTGTTCCAAGAAGAGAGCACTCACCAGAGATAACTATAGAATAATATGAACTAGATATCCTAGACAGAGAGGAACCTAGCAAGGCCTCTGATCAAAGTCCCCTATGTCCCATTATTTCTGAGTGGCCCAGCAAACATTTATTTACCAAACATTTACTTTTTTTCATCTTTCTGTGAATTGCATTCCTTCCCTTTGAAGTTCCAGACCCCTGCCCACTTCTCCTTAGTTCAGGATACATGTATACCTCATTTTGGCTGACTGGGGAATTTCATGTCTGTGTGGATTCCCCATATGTATGAAAATAAGATTTATTTTCTCCTGTTAATCTGCCTCATGTCAGTTTGATTCTTAGTCTAGCTAGAAGGACTTTGAAGGGCAGGGAAATTCTTTTTCCCTGATGTATAATACTAAAAACACTTGTTTGCTGTTCTGAGCAAGCAACTACCTAAGAAAAACAAAGACGTACTCCCCTAAGCCCTATATACTGACATATTTAGTACACCACTCTAGAATGTAGGTATATTATTATTATCATCCCCAGTTTATAGAGGAGGAAACTGAAGCACCAAGAGGTTTGGTAAGCCACCTAGCGGCTACTAGGAGGCTAAGGCAGGATTCCCATGAATGCTATCTTCCTGGAGTACAGGCTCTTAAGCACTATGGTGGGCCTCCTATGGAAGCTTGCTGCTCCATTTCTGAACATGAGTGGGACAGGACTTCTGCATGCTGTTTAGTCTTCTGTATGCTGCATAGCTATTATTTATCAAATCCTCAGCTAGTGCTAAGATTATGCCAGTTATCAACTCTTTTGCCTCTTGGTTCTGTAGGGGTGGCCTGCCCTTGGGCTCTACAGTTCTAAATCCACTCCTTATTGCCTTGCTTGTGATCCAGGAGCTGGACCCTATAAGCAGTTCTCTTTAGCCATCTCGCTTTGTCACTGGAGGGACACCACAGGAGTGAGGAAGGGGCTTTTTCTTCGTTCATTGAGCATCCCTGTGTTCTTGCTCCTGTGGTGCTTAGTTGGGGTATGGGACCCCCAGAAGCCCTCACCCTCAGTAAGTTTTGGCAGTAGCTTCCAGTCCAGCCTACCCCCGCTGGCTCCCCAGATAATTCAACAGTATCCCTGCTGGTACCCCAGCCAGTTCTTAGTGAGTTCAGTGGCACCCCTGCAGGGGGACCCCTGGCAGAGTGGCCAGCACCTCCTCTGGAGCTCCTCTCTGGCTCTCCAGTGCCCCATAGGTGGCTTCTTGCTGCCAGCATCTCAGTGAACTTCTTGACCCTCAGTGGACCACAGGTACACCCTCCTCTAGAGGATCAGAATCTCAGCCTATGGGGCCAGGGTGAGTAGGGGTGGGTGGCTCTCCCAAACTTGTTGTTTCCTTGGACAGTCTGCCTCAACTCCAGTGGTAACTGTCCCTGTGTCTGCTATTCCTGTACTCTTTAGTAGCTAATCCCTCGTTACTAATTATTTCTTCTTTCATTCATAAACACCTACACACACATAAACACACATAAAAAAGAACATATATATAAAGTTTCCCCATATAAATTTATAAAGCTTTCCCATTGTAATTACTTGGTGGTTACCTGACCCATACAAAGTGCCAGGAATTATTCCAGGTGGTTTGCAAAGATTAACTCGTTCAGTCTTTACAAAAAACCTCCAAGGTATGTATGGTTATCAGCCCATGGAGAAACTGAGGCAATGAGATGTTCAGAAACACGCCCAAGTTTACACAGCTGGGAAGTGGTGAGGCCTGGATGTGAGTCAAGCTAGTCTGCCACAAGGGTCAAAACTTTAGTAGCTCTGTTCTCTTCCCATCTTCTTTAGAATTGACTTATTGGATTATTTTGCATTTAGACTCCACAATGTTCTAGGCATATTGGAGTTGACCACTCTTTCCTATCTGTTCTCTTGTATTTATTGAGTTCCTACTGTGTGTTAGGCATTGGCAGAGGGGTAATAACATTATTGGCCAGGTTGTTACACAGTGGTACTAATTTATAGAAAGTGTATGTTCTCACAAGAGACTAGGAACTGGTAAATCTAATTCAAACTTAAGCACCTGAAGTTAAAAATAGGTATTTTCTGTTTTTGATGGGAGGCACCTCTTACACTCATTTTCTGTAGAAATTCTTTGGTCATTGTTGCACTTACAGCTCTGAAATAATTATTTTTATGTGTGAGAAATCTACATATTTTCTCAAGCAAAGAAACAAATTTGCTTAGAATCTATTTATTCCCTAAAAACTGTGTACGGCAATGTCACCTGTGAGATTTGAACTTACTGGTAGCACCAAAAGCTGTGAAAAGAAGCAGAGTTCACAAGCAAGGGGTCCTGTGAAAATCAATCACCAAAAATAATTTATAAGAACCTGCATGATGAAAGCAACCTTGTGTGCTTCTTGGACAGCACGACTGGGTCCAGACCAGAGTGCCCTTTGCCTAGGGGGCTGCTGTAATGGGATTAAACACTGGTTTGGGCTGATTTCCTCCAAGGACCAGGGAGTTCTTTGAAACTAGGAATAGACAGAAAACTTCCTTAGGATTTATAAAGCCTTGTTAGAAAAAGCAAAAGGATGAAAAAAAGTTCCTTCTAATAGCTTGCAATGAATAGTATTAAAATCGTACTTCAAATTCTGAGGTAACGAGAATCCCTGGCACTTAGCAACTCTTCATATTTTTTCTCACCAAATTAGAGCAGTTAGGATGGCTCAGTACTTTCAGGGAGCAGCATATTAGCCAGATGAATGATTTGGATGGTGATGATGAGTTTGCTGAAGAAATGTGGGAGCAGGTAACTGGTTATTTCTCTTTTGTTTCACTTTTTTGGTGCCTGGGATAACTCTGGAGTCCTAGCCCACCTGTGCCTGCATTTTAGGTATGGCCTCTGAAGCCAGTGTAGTAACAAAGGTGCCATCCGTTACAGAGTTCTTGGATGCTCTTGTTAGCGTGTCTGTAGAGAAGTGAAAATCTTACCATCTCTA
Source organism: Leopardus geoffroyi (assembly GCF_018350155.1). Classification (NCBI taxonomy): domain Eukaryota; kingdom Metazoa; phylum Chordata; class Mammalia; order Carnivora; family Felidae; genus Leopardus; species Leopardus geoffroyi. The sequence goes on along the minus strand of NC_059328.1, from coordinate 186,649,281 downwards.
GACACAAGAGGGCACTCTAAACAGGCAGGGTAGGATACAAGGTAGAAAGGGAGAGAGGGAAAACTCTCAGGCAATTGAATTTAGGTTTTGAATTTAGGCACCCCTACCTCCAGTCTTAAATCAGTTCTCCCAACTCCACTGACCCTTCCCCTACCCCAGTTGCCCTAGGAAAAGAACTGATCAGGTCCTAGATTCCCTCTTCTCATGATTAAATTGAAATTGAGGCTCAAATCTAGGCTTTCAGAATCACAAGTCCCAAATCTCTTACTTTGGCAAAAATCTGCAGGTCGCTTTTGGTCTGGCAACTTTTCCCATTAACCTCATTTGATGTTGCTTCCCTAGGAATATTTAATTAGAATCTCTTTTTCTGATGCCAGCAGAATTGAACTACTTGTGAACTGAGCTTTAATTTGGATATGTTGTGTTTCTAGTTTCTTCCCTCAAACTGTCATAATGTCTTTTATTGAGGATGAGTTTTGTATGACTTCTGTTGAACTTTCTAAGTGTTGCTGCATTCAGCACCCCTAGGATAGGCTCAACAGGACAGAGCTGGAGTCTGCAGAGATTCTCAAATGGAATGGAAATTTGGAATGTAATGGGAACCCAACAGGGAGGTTTGAATTTCACAGATGGGGTCTTGGTACAATGTAGGTGAGTTTTGAAGTTATTCAATCTTCATGGGTATTAAAATGTTTTAACCTCTACTAAAGAAATGTTTAAGAGTGAAGAATCTATTTTTCTGGCTATTGTGCATTAAGCAGAGACAGGAGAGTGCTTCTGCCTGTGGATTTTTTTTTTAAAGGAGTTTGAAACATTTTAAAAGAATGGTAGAATGCGACAGGATCACAATGGTTCCACCTGAGCAGACATAATATAGTATTTAAATGGCCTGACAGTGACACTACAATATTGAAATTACCATTTCAAACATACAAATTAGTAAATGCTCACATGCCCAGGGTCTCATAAGAAAGGCAAAATCTAGGAAAAAAAACCTAATTAGGTCTGAACACTTTTTAGCATTCTGTTTTATTTCTTTTCTGTGAGCTGGGAGCATTTGCAATGTGCTTACGAATGTGTTTGAGCTGTCTTAACCCTGAGAGCAGTCAGTCAAGGCTGAGAGTGGTAGGGGCCAAGGCTCACAAAGGCAGGTACACTCCTGACCTGGAAAATGTAGTGTTTTCCTGCTGCAAGAATTATTTGACTCATCTTTAAAGCGGTCACATATTAAACTGACATTTTTTCAGTGGCAGGCCAAATCTTGCTACACAAAATTTGTGCAAAGCCCTTCTGTCTTGTAAAATATAAATTCAGGGCCTCAGATGGAGTAAACAGGGATTGCAGTCCTGAACATTTATCTTTCTTATTTGAACGAACACCTCTTTCTTCCTTCCTTCCTGGGATGTGACTTAACATTTAAAATTCCTATTAAATCTCTAGGTACATCCAGAGACTTCAGAAAGCTCTCTGCGGAGAAGGCAAACATCCTCCTGTACTTGGTTGCGTGGCTCAGGGCCACTGCTCAGGGCCGCTCTGTGGAGGGGAGCCACTGAACCTGGGCCGCCAGAAAAAATGTTAACGCTGAGCTCAAAATAAGCATTTGCACTTGAAAGAAGCCAACCAATCTGTAGGACACAAAGAAGTTGGACGGAAGAAGTGCCCTTATTGAAGTGCCCTGCAAAGATAGGGGACGTGGGGTTCTGTGGGGCTTGGGCCCTCCAGTGTCCATTCTCTCTTCCTGAGGAAACAGTAGCCCTTCCCACACAGCCCCTGTGTTTCTGCGGGGCTGGACTCCCATTAGTCTATGCTAATAAGTAGATCTTATTTGCTGCCCTCTCCCCCAGTCTGGTGATTGATTGGTGTAGCGACAAGCCTACCTGCAATCTGGGCCAATGATTTTCAAGACCCTTGCAGGGACTTCTGATAAGGATACTTGCTCCCCATGCATGCTATCTGCAGAGCATCTCTTTTCTTCTAGACAGTGTAGGGCATGGACTTGAATCTTAGAAGCAAGGCAGCTATTTGCCACCACTCTGAACACACTGTCAGCCTATGGAGGAAGGAGAGCGGAGGTAATCAAGAGAAATGAGCTGGAGCCCTGATCAAATTGGACCCAAGGCATACTTTGTTGCTGGACTTTTCAGTCACTGAACCAATAAATTGTCTTTATTGTTTAAGCTAGGCTGAGCTGAGGTTTATGTCACTTGCAACCAAGGTTTCCAAACTACCACATTGTGTGTAAGATGACTGGGGTGCATATCCACTTATATGCGGGCAATGTACTGGCAGGGGCCATTGTGAGGCATTATTTTTTTTTCTGAAAAAAGACTTGTCCAAAGAGAAAGAGTATTGTGGAGAGATCTGTGCCATGACCTCTAAAGTTTTCCTGAAAGTACTACATTTAATAATAAAGTAGGCATCAATAAAAAAAAAGCAAGCCAGGTGTCAAATGCAGCATATTTTAATTTGTTTCAAATAAAGCAATATATGTATATATATATTTTTTTTCAGAAAAACACCAGATGTTAAATTCTACAAAAGCGCATGTGTCTTCAGCAGATCATGTTTGTCTGATCAGTAAGGATTTTTTTTTTCCAACATTAACTCTCTAAAGACAATCAATGGACTGACATCACTGCTACAACACAGGTTGCTACTGAGCCTCTGATCTTTAGCCACATCTTGATTTTCCTAACAAATGAGTAAATACTGCCTGGCTAAAATGCTGCAATGTCTTGGTGAGAAAAAGCATCAACAGATCAAGCAAAGCCATGAAATGTTATGAAAGCAAGCTAGAGCTGATTATTAGAATTAGTAAAAATGATTAAGAGAGGATGACACAACCATATAGGGTTTGTATATTCTGATTGACTCTCTTTTGGCAGCGAATTGGGTCAGCACCTCGGGCAGGGAACCAAAACTGAGTGAAAACTGCTTTTTTCTCTCCTAGCTCAGGCCACCAACGTTACAGCTGGGACTGAGAGGACCGCGGCATCTGTGGAAACTTCTATTCTTGTAGGGCAGAGATTGCACTGTGAAACCCTAGTGACATTACCCCGGAAAGGCCTGGCCTCCGAGTTGTCTACAGCGTGCTGCCTTCGCCGGGGCTTTTCTGAATGGGCCGGGGCCTCAGGGGTCTTTGTTCCCAAGGGGGCTTCTTGGTTTTTGGCGCCACCTTTGTTTTTGGGACGGAAGCCATTGTGCGGCTGTCTTCTGTGTTCATGGCGGTTGTTGCCCTTCATCATCAAATCAGCTTCATTACCACTGCCCTGGGGCTTGGCAGACCCATTTAGCCGGTTGTTATGGTACTGTGGATTAAATCTTCGTCTTTGGCTAGAAGATCCATTCTACCAAAAGAAGAAAAGAGATAGGTATTAGGTGCCAACAAACCACAGATACCATCAGGGAAACCAAATTTCTAAGCCACAGGTAAGCTTTTTTTACATCCTGGAAGACAATGACAAGATGAAAATGAGGTCAAGCTGATAAAAGCTTAAAAGAACAGTGGACAGTCTTGCAAGTGGAACTCCAATTACTGATGTTGGAAGAGAGGTTTCAGAGTATAAGACAGACAAATCAAGAGCCAGGATAAAGAAATCCCATAAAATATGCTTAAAATATAATGTAATGAATGTAACACAGAGGCAGGATAATGATGATTCTCTACCGTGAAAATTTCTTGGACCTTCTAAATAGACTAGAAATATGAATTCTCATTACAATGTATGAGGAAAAATGTAAAATTCTGTTTAAAATTCTGTTTGTAATTTTTCTTGTCTAAAGCAGTTTTTCTATTTTATCATCTTGAAACAAGTATCATAGTTTAGAAATATTATCTTGGGTAAGTATAAGGATGAGGTGTATCTGGTAGATCCTGGCAGGATATAGAAGTAACATGTATTTTCATGGAGGTAATTAGTTCTTCTAAACCTTATATAGTTCTTAGCCAACGAGTTTCGAAACATCATACTGGAAAATTGGCAGCCTTCAACAAATCAGCAACCAAGAATATAAATGGAAGAGTAGAAAGGAAGCAATGGTTAGCTTCTCTGTCTCTGTACAAGGGAAAGATTTCTGAACTCTATGAGGTCAGTTACAGCCAACATTTATTGAGGGCTTAAAGTGTTCCAGGCATCAAGCAAGGTACCATCTCATTTATCATCACACTGACCCTTTAAGACAGTTGCTATTATTTGCTTCATTTTATGGAGGAGGATAATGAATTTGAAGGACTTGCCCAAGGTCTACAGTTAGAAAGTGGTGGAGCTATTCCCATTTCACATACTGTCTCCTGACAAGATTCATAAATAGGTTGTTCCATGAATACGGGTCTTGGTTGAAAATCAAATCTCTATTATTAAAATGTGTAATTTTATGACTTACAAATTTATAAAGTTCTACATTTGTGCTTTGTGATGGGATGAGGTACAGGTTTATGGCAGATCCACCCCTAATAATTCAAGGCCCAGGCCAAGAGCACAAAGGCAAGCCCATGTACCACATGAGTGAATATTGTCTCTTCCTCCCTCTGACTCCTTCCAACATTGTGAGTGGGCCTTGCACACACAAATGTGGACACTTCAGCCTGCACACTTAAGATTTGTCCTCACACCCATGAACAATCATCCTTTGGACCTAGGAGTGTGCATACTGGTAGTATGGTCTGCCCTCAAAGTGATAAATCCAGGGAAGTGGTCCAAAAAAATCCTGAGAGCAGGCTTGGTGCCATTTGGGAATAGAATTCCAGGATCTTGAGTACTTGGGAGAATACAGATTCTGAGTAGTGACATCTCTTTGGTCTTGCTCCATAGGGATGGCCGTGACTAGGAGAAAGCACAGGGCCTGGTACAAGGGCCTTTCTTCCCTGGGTCTACAGGGCTCTGGCTTGTGTATATGTTTCCATTTAAATGAGCCTTTGCCGGGGCACCTGGGTGGCGCAGTCGGTTGAGCGTCCGACTTCAGCCAGGTCACGATCTCGCGGTCTGTGAGTTCGAGCCCCGCGTCGGGCTCTGGGCTGATGGCTCAGAGCCTGGAGCCTGCTTCCGATTCTGTGTCTCCCTCTCTCTCTGCCCCTCCCCCGTTCATGCTCTGTCTCTCTCTGTCCCAAAAATAAATAAACGTTGAAAAAAAAAATTAAAAAAAAATAAATAAATGAGCCTTTGCCTGAAATGCTTTGCTGAAAATGATAACAGTGAGCTGAAAAAGTATCTATGCGGCTAGCATTTAATCTGGCTGCTTTTGTTTTTAAAGAAGTGAAAGGGAAGCCCAGACTAAATTTTAGACTTAATTTTAGTATGGGGTTTAATAATGACCAAAGAACAAAAGCTGTGAACAAAAGCTATGAAGATGTGAAAAATGAAATGCTCCTTGTCAAAGTGCTGTTTTAGAGTTGGTGAAGATACCTGGGGCCAGAGAAATGTCTGTCAGTGTAATTAATGAGAATTCTAAAAGACCTAGACCACAAAATCCAACAGGGCACTTGTTAGAAAACCAGCATTTGGGAATGCTTTAAAAAAGTCTCTTTATTTGAGCTCTCTTAGAATTCATGAAAGGTGTCTTTATAGCATGCCCAACGTCTGTTATCATCAAATTCCATTTCCTGTTCATTCTCCTACGATAAGAGGGAAATCACTTCTCAAGCATATAGTGGAGGAGCAAAGGAATGAAGGAAGACTGACCTTTGGACACTTACATTTTTAGGTGTTACGGCAGATGAGAATTAATAATGTCATTTTGAAATGTATTCTCTTTACCAAAAGCCCAAGAGAGAGAAATTTGAGCCAACTTTGGCCTCTTACTGATAAACTACACATCAATGGGAATTAAAGAATCTTCAAAACCAAATGTCAGATTCCCTCCCTCCAGTAGCGTCAGTGGCCAGGTACAGAGTCTTGTTTCCACGTCTGTGTGAGTCCCCTCTGCACACGGGCCAGTGACCAGGGCTTGGGGGTGGTGGCCCCAAAGGCACAGGAAGAGCTGGCTCATTCAGGTGGACTCTCCTAATGCCAGAGTGTACGAAGGACACTTCCTCCACCTGGGAAAGTGCCTGTGAAATGTGGCTGGATGGACCAGGGGAGTTCTGCGAGGCCAGTGGCTGATGGAGGCCTCCGAGGTCAGGCAGGTGGTTTCTGCCCGGCACCTTGCACCAGGGTCTGCCTCCCCAGAGCAGCTTACCTGCTTATTAGTTGGCACGGCCTGGTGAGAGCTGTCGGCAGCACTGGGAAGATTGCTCGCCATTTTTGGGTTTGCTGCTTTACCCTCTGAGGCCTTGTTGTGATTGGATGATTTTCGGGTAAAGTTGCTCTGTTTTCCAGAGGTTGCTGCATGGGCGTTCAGCAGCGGCAGCAGGGAGCTGCAGGGAGTTCTTGAGGAATAGTTGTTCTTTGGGTGTGTAACTGCAACAAGAAAGCGCGTGGTGTTATGGGCTATGCCATGAACACTCCTGCCTTAGTAACTGGTTAAAAGATGGGAGAAAGTGGCAGAAGCTTCGTAAAAACATTCCTTTTTTTTTTTTTTTTTTTTTTTAAAGCTGTTATTTGAAAGGGCACTTTTGTGTTTGTGAGGCCAGTGAAGCTCTTCAGTGAGAATCATTGAACTGTCATTACAGCATAATCATCCAAGTTGGGAAACATTTGTAGGAAATAAGACATATCTGAGCAACGTTAATATTATTCCTTAGGTTAAGCACCACAAAAGGAAGAGAGACAATGAAATCTTGGAAGTATCCTCTCATGCCTGTCCACAAGTGTATTTTGCCTCTTGACTGCCCCATTACCAAACCCATTCTTTGCCCTCCTTGTCAGACCCCTAGACCAGTGGGTGCTGCAGAGACGCAGAAAAACCAGGAGGCACGTGGACACCTGGCTCATCAGAGCCATGATGTCCTGTGGGTGTCAGAAATTTTGTCAGCCTGGGTCATGCATATTTTGCGACAACAGGGCCAGACCTACCAGCCCCAAACATGCCCTAAAGCATCTTGCATATTCCATGAGAGCCACATTATCTGGCCTTTTCTCAACCCCATTTGCTACAGCTCCACTGCAAATCTGCACCAGTTCCAATGCTAAAGTCAATGCAGACTAATCAGACAGATTCCCAGCAGGCTCAGGCAGGTCTGCTCAATGTTTATTATCACCATTCCCGCTGGTTTTGAAAGAGGTGGTTTTTGATGGGATGATTTCTATGTGATTATGCTGAATCAGGGCTGGAGGGAATCACTCAAGGATAAAGTTATGACCTCCCTCTCACAGTTCACCAGAATTTGACTGCCATGCTGGACAGTAAGACCTTTGAATCTTAAAATTGTCACCAATTTTTAAAAGTAATTTTCTCTGCTACCCTTGTTGGATCAGATTTAATCCTAGGGTTCTTCCAGAGGATTAGCAGTGACTAGTAGGGATCACAGAACATTAGAAATGGAAAGGACAGGGATGCATCATTTATCCCCCAAATAAGGGATAAATAGTCCCCTTATTTATAGGTAAGGTGTGACAGCACGTTGGGGGCTGTCCGAACATGACCAGGGGGTTTCAGTGGCTCTTGTGCTCACTAGATCAGTTTCACGGGGGTCATTCTTTCCTACAGCTCAGGGACAACTATATCTGGTTCATTAGCTGTGGGTTTCCAATATGCTGTCAACAAAGCTGATCTGGAAAGAGCCTTTTGAAGACTATTGTCTGCAATAGGGGAGGCTGACTTTCATGTGGACCCTTGGAATTTGGTAAGGGATGGCTCCTCCCACTAGATGGCACTGGACGTGCTCTGGAGGAAAGCAGGCAAGCTGAGCTGCCCACCCCTCTTCAGTCACTTGGCATCAGGGTCTTGCTCATCACCAGGCTGAAATGGAAAGTAGCTTGGGCAGTTAAATTGCCAACTGCGGAGCAGACTGTCTGCGTTTTTAGAGATGGGGCAAAAGCTGGGGGTAGAGAATGATAAATGGGTAGATTTTTATATATGGGAGAGAACATGTATTAAAAAAAGGAAAATAATTTAAAGGAAATGCAATAAGGGGGCACTTGGCTGGCTCAGTTGGTACAGCATATGACTCTTGATCTTGGGGTTGTGAGTTTGAGCCCCATGTTGGGTGTAGAGATTACTTAAAAATAAAATCTTAAAAAAAAAAAAGAAATGCAGTCAGAAAATCAGATAACTGCCAAAGATATGTGAACAAGGATGCTTACAGCAGTGTTACTTTAATGGTGAAAATTTGGGAGCAACCTAAATGTCCACAATCAGGGGACTGTTCACATCAATTATATTTATATAAATTATGAGTTAAATATATTGACATGGAAAAGTCTCAGCCATATGTTATAAAATGGTAAAAGCATCTCATATTACTATATATTATGTAGTATAGTATAAATTGTAACATGTAGTATAATTATAGATGTAATATATAACTTACACAAATTAAACATGCGCATAAAAAGTGCAAAAGCTACATAGAAGTAATGTCAAGTTCTCTTTAACACAGTTCTCTAATTTTAGATCAAGCTTTAGATCAAGAAAAAAAGCACTTTCGACTCTGAAAAAAAAAAATGCAGCCAAATCTCAAATTTTCAGCTGACTCTGAGGTTGTGGGTATTCCATGTCCCTCACTAGTCCTTCTTTCCCCCTTGTGCCTGTCCTTAAAGCCATTTCACTGTTCATTCCCACCTCCCCTGGTGGGTGGGCTGGAGTAGGAGAAAAAAAAAGATCAGCCAATTTTGTTGCACATTAACTGCTCTAATTAAGGCTTAATAGCGAACAAGACTAAAGCTAATGGCTGAAGCGAAGTCTTTCATTATCTTCAGACTTAGCACAGAGAGCCGACCAGGGGAGAAGCTCCCAGCACTGCTGAGCAGAGCACATACGACAGCTGGGCCCTTTACGACAAGAGCCGATTGTTCCCAGACTTGTTAGGGAGACTGGCTCTCAGTGTAACAGGTCTCTGTGGAACCAGACTATTTGAAATCAGAGAGGCAGTTTATCTGGCAGTGCTTAAGAAAAGTTTGCAAAAGATATAGACTAGTTGACCTGTTCTGTTCTGCTTAATAAATCCTGGGGATTTACTGATGGGCAGTGGCATTTGAAGACTCTACGTTCAAATCTTGACATTTCTAGTGACTTGTGTCATGACCTTAGATCATTAAATCTCTTTAGACCTTGCTTTAACCCCGCTGGGGGACCGCACACCTGACATTTCCAATATCAACTCCAAATAGCACCAAGCTTACTCACACAGAATTATTTAGCAAGTATGCAAAACTCACTTTCTCCGCAGAGCATGATTTGGGCCTTTAGCTGTTCAATGTCACAGGAGAATCGGGCAGCTTTCCCGAGCTCTTCATCATATTTACGCTCGCTGACAAAGTGCTGGAGGAAAGAGAAGTAAAACAGGAGCCCCACAGTTACAGAAATGACTGAGGCACACTGCAGATTCATTCACTCTGCTCTTCGGCAACCACTGATGGTGTTAACCAGGAAGGCAGTCATGCCGGTTCTGTCACCGTGTGGCTCCATTAAATCAGGCTTGGTTTGACCGGTCTGGAGCATGATAACCTTCTTGTTCTGGGAATAGGTGAGGATCCCGTCTTTCCCCTGCCTAGGCTTGGAGAAAACCATGATCAGGCAAAATGTGTGTCTGGACTCATGTATTTAACCTTCAGCACCCCTTGCGCTCCTTCTGGCATGTTTTGTCCTGTTACAAATTTTGGGGCTGCATTCTGTCAGGCTTCCTAAGTTGGCCAATGGCTTGCTCAGGTATTATCCCTGGAGAGAAGACACGTCATCCTTCCCTGTTGTGATAGGGAGCCAGGAACCAGGAAGTGCAAAAAGCCTTTAGTAACTAGAAAACATTATCTTGAATGGTAGAATTTCAAGATTTCAATGTCTTCAATGGTAGAATTTCCCACTTCCTGTTAAAGGAAGTGGGAAAGAGATTATTTTTCAATTCATTTAAAATTTAGATCTGTGTGTAGATGTCAGAGTGAGAAATACAGAAATAACTATGACTCAGTCCCTCCTGGATTTGCCAGGGAGTTTACCACATGGCAAGGGAAACAGATACCACTAAACATAATATAAGGTAGAATGTGGAAGGTGCTTTAAGAATATAAAAGAGGAAGAATTATTTCCTACAGAGGGGAACAGAGAAAGAGTTATGTAAGGGGGGGCATTTGTGCTGGAACATTAAAAAAAATTACCGATCACTTACCAGACATGGGCCAAATTCTTAACAGATAATCTCATTTTCATCTGATCACATTATTACAAAGTCAGTACTATTATTATCTCTATTTTATATAAGGGGAATCAAGGTTCTAGGAATCTAAGAGAAAAGTAGTTTACCCAAGGTCACAGGGGCTGGACTGTTTGACTCCAAAGCCTGTGCCATTAACCATTTTATGATGAGTGGGATTTTGGTAGGCAGAAATGAAACTTGGAAAATAAGTAAATTTCAATAGACTAGGAAACTGGCAACTTCATATTCTTCACCTGATGTTCTAACAAGGGATGAGAGCTCGAAGTTGGAATATATATACTGGAGTCCAGTTGTGGATTTTATTCTGATGGGAAGGGTGGACCAAACTGGGGGAGACCAGATCTGCTCTGGGGCGTAACTCTGGTCTTAGGGTGGATGACCAGGCTGGAGGGAGACAGCAGAGGGAGAGAGACTAGTTAGGAGGAAGTTGCAATTGACTGGTTGCAAGCAACAATGACCAGAAGAGCAGATGAGGAAGGAAAAGCCACTAGGACTTCACAGGACCCTCGGAGGAAGTCCTTATCCTCACAGGGCTCCCCTTCATGCTTCACCAGGGCAGAAGGGACTCAAAAGTCACTTGCCACTTTCCACCATGCCCGACCAGGTTTTGCCTGGGTAAGCAGACAATCCTATGTAAAACCTAGTAGCGGCTGAGTCCTCAAGGTACTCGAGACTCTAGAAGGTGGTTAGAAGCCAAGTGCATGTATACATGTGTGTATGTTTAGTATACTGGGGAAAGAGAAGAGGAGAAGGGAAAATGTATAAATTGTAATTTCCTGGTTTGTTATAGATACTTGTTTTCGCCTTTCTGGTAACCATTTTTTTCTGGTTACTGTACCCCAGTGCAGTTTCAGAGATCCGCAGTGTTGGCAGGTCTGTCAATCAAGGCATCCCTTGGCCAAATGGTGTATGTGATCCAAGTGGAGGCCAATCAGAATCTCTTTCTTTGGGATGCGAATCGGGTGGGGTGGCACAAAGGGTGATGACATCTGAAGGTCACGCACTCTAATGGTGCCCTGAAGAGTGTCTGGTAATTACTGCTGCCTGTATTACCCAGGTGGCTGCCTGGGTTTCTGCCTAAGTGTAGCCTGGAGTCTTCAGATCACACTTTGGTGAGCTGCACTCATATTCTTTCAAATTCCACTTGTTCTTGAGGTTAGCCAGGGTCAGCTTCTATTGCTTGCAACTGTAGAAATCCAATAAATACATATTTGTGGTGGTATTCTCAATAAAAGGGCAAGTGAGCTAGAAAAGGATACAGAAAAGAAGTCTCTGTATATTGTGTGTGATTTAGAATCCTTACTGTTACACTCAGTTCATACTCACTGTGTACTCACACGTGTGTTTATATACATACACCTAAATTACATATGGTGAAAATAATACCCCCCATTCCAGCTATAATTCATGGTTGAATAGATTTTATTTGGGTCAGTCTCCACTGCCTAAGAAAATAGCTCGTACTTCTCTGTAATAATATATCCCTTCAAACCATAGCATACTTAAATACAGTGATTAAGTTGGTTCTTCGCCCTTCTGAATGCTCTAGTTCAACACTGTGAAAGAGAGCTGGGTATATGATGTTAGGTCCTCAGAGAGCAGCACTCTATGGATGCAAAACAAACATAATGGGGATCAGATCTCTGGCTCAGAGTTCAGGCTGGGATATTTTAGAACTGACCTTAATTTCTGCCCTGAGTTCAGCCAGCTGCATCTCTGCCATCTGACTGGCTAGATCTGTCAGTCTCTTTAGTTCCTCTGCTTTCTTCTGACGAGCAGTCAGGATTTCCACTGCCAAATAAGAAAGAATACTACGTTAGGGCCAGAGACCTAAACATATTAAGTGACCTAATTTCTTGGTATCAGTTCTCTCTCAACACACTGATCACTCTGTTGGACCATGACTATGTTTTCTGAGTTGGTCATCGAGGTGGGTTTGCTCCTGGTGCTCATGACCAATCACCCATTTCTGTACGTCCTTATCTGCCAATCCCCAAATCAAACACAGTCCCTTCTGATTCACTGTACACCCACAGTCTTCTTTGTTTTCTTCACTGGCGTCTGATCTCACTTACTTAATTTGGACTTTCAAATTTGTGCATTACTCAGAACAACTATCACCAAGAAAAAGACACTTAGTAAAATCCTATCTGAATGGTATTGCAAAGAAAAGGAGTCCACTAAACAAAAACCATTCTTTGTGTTCACTATTAAATTCTAACATTATCAGACCTTTAACACTCCTTTAGAGCAACTAGGTTTATTATTGGAATACGACATAGAAGTTTTACTTTACTGGCTTTATGTGAGCTAAAAAATGCGTCTGCTTTTGATACTCTGCAGATCTGTTTTCATTTTTGCAGTCAGAGAGAAGTTCCAGACCAGAGAGTGTCTTGTCTTTGTTTTAAGTGTCCCCCATGGAAAAATTTCAAGGTTAAGTAAAAGCCTGCTTGAACTGGATTTGTGTATACTCTTTAGCATCTGCACATGCAGAGAAGACACCAGGGAGTTTTCTGGTGCCATATTTCACACATCTGTCAGATGACCTAAAGGTTCAAGTAAACGTAGTAGTCCACAGGTGAACGTGTGTGTGTGTGTGTGTGTGTGTGTGTGTGTGTGTGTGTGTGCGCGCGTGTATGTGTTTCTCAAAAGATCACAGAGCTCAAAAGCAATGCATACAAACACATAGGGTGAGATTTAAATATGAAATTTCATCTTCCAATAGATAACTTGTAGTTCTTGAATTTAAGTCACATATGAATTGCCTTCATTTCTTTTGGACAAGCATTTTGAGTTACAAGAAAAAAGAAGTCCATTCAACTAAGATGATATCCATGTTGGATTCACATTACTTCTTGGTTGAACAAAGGCCAACTATTTTATTAGACCAGATTTATAGCACACCTGTGGAGCCAAACAATACGATTTCTGATTGTAAGAGTTCTTAATTTATAAATGTCAAAAAGTCACTTTAAAAACTCCCAAAAAAGTTCAGAAGCAATCAAGAGTTAAGATCTCCTGCAAACTATAAACTATTCCACAAACAGAGAAACATTGTCTTTCTATGCTGATACCAATGTTGAGAAGTCAATAAAATAAGTAATCTGTAACTCATAAAGCCTAATTGTTTGCCAAACTACTCTAATCATGCTTTGATTTTTTACCAGGACTCCCCCTGCTTCCCATTTACAATACCATGTAGCTGAGCAGAGGCTGATCTGTGCCTGTAGTCTTTCAAAATACAGAGGAGCTAGTGTAAAATGTGTCCCTACGATGGCTGTGAAAAGAACTTCCATCTGAACACAGATGATGTATTACTGAATGATGTCCCAGTTACCCAGTCAGACCAGAGGTCACAAAAAGGTGGCCTACTAACACTTCGGGCCATAGTGTACCTGTGTTTTATTTGGTCCACACATTACTTTTACAAATTAATTGTCCACATTTGAAAATTAGGAGATTCCATTTGGAACCTGTATTTCTGGCTTCCCTTAAAATATTGGCATTTCTGGCCAAAGTTGGCCAGCATTGCCATGTGGCAACCGTTGGCTACCCCTGAGTTGTTGTTGCCCATTATAGATGGAGCATGGCGCCCAGCATGCCATGGTCACCCTCTGCCCTGCTCATTAAGGTTACCAGCCTGGCCCCTGTAGGCGTCTCCAATCATGGCAGAGGCTGCACTTTACGGTTGTGTCCATGCCGACTCGGACCTGGTACAAAGTGGGTGCCCACTATGTATCTTTGCTGAATGGAGGACTGAATGAATGAATCAATCCATTATTCAAAAGGAATATGCAAAGAAGGAGAGAAGTTCCTTTTCTAGAAGGGCCACTTATATTCAGCACTTATACCTTTGGCTGATTATTTATTTGTCTGCCATTATAATTCACCACAGGAATGGGACTAAAGTCTGGAGTATGAAAAGACGATTCTCGAGCGGGAAGATGAAACAAAGTATTTTGCTCTTGCAAAGATAAAAAATTCTGAAGGCCTAGACTTGATGAGCAGATAGTGAAGGGGTCAGCAGACCATGACTACACAATTAAACAGATCTGACTTTTCTTAATGGATCATTTGTGGGACCGGTGACAATTAGGGATAATTGTACTTTTTGAGAAAAACTTGGGCCTTCACACAAAAGATTTTGTAGAAATAGATATAAATGGGCCCTAAAATAGGAATGCAGGTGCAAGATCACCAATAAACTCTGAGTTTACCCTCATGCAAATGTGCATGGAAATGAATATTTTGCATCAGCAAGTGTTGGGATGAGTTTTACATATAGTCTCATTAACATTTCAAAGCATTTCATTATGAAAAAGGCTTAAAACTTGAGATCTAAAGCCAGAATTCTGTGGGGACACCAACATTTTCACCTCAAAAACATCAACCACAGAAACAAAAAGCAAAAACAAAGCCAGATCAGATCCTAAGATTCATTGATCCCCAAATTTAAAATAGAATAATAAGTTATATTTTACAAGCACCATCCTTTTGGAAATCTGTAGAGGGAGACAGTTTCATAAAGCTTTAATTTTCACTGCATTCATGACTTCATTAATGTTATTTAGGTGCTTTTATAAACAGTATCTGGTATGCTGAAATCCATTTTCTCAATAGGATTTATAAATTCCTTCAAGTTTTTGCAACACATTGGAAACTTGCTCTTGTTGCTTGAACCATGGAAAATTTTAGGGCTTCTCAAATAATATTCCTTAGCAGAGGGTGGACTTGAAATAGGCACAAAGCTTTCAAGCACAAAGATTCTTTGGAACCCTTTTTATTATTGGGAATCTTGCATTTTTACCTCATAATATATCTGTGTTTCTGTTAATATAATGTTTTCTTCCCAGATCGGCAATCAATTTGATATCCCGAGAACCCACCTATTTTGGCCTTCAACAAAATTACCCTCAAACAAATTTCAAAAAAATTTCACTCAAAGTCTGAGACCACAGCACTGCAACATGCTTTGTTTCTTCATCTGTAAATGTCATGATCATATATACCTTGTAAGGCTGTTGTGGAGCTAAATGACATCACTGACGTGACATGTTCAGTATCATACACTAAAAGATGCTAACCTCAAATGTGATTAATAAAGTGAGATACAGTCATCTAGAATATACGTCCTCTTTTTGCAATTGCTAATATTGGATCCGACAGCCTACACTAACTAATTACAGTAATTCATTTAACAAATATTATGAAGTACCTACAGTCTTTTCAGCACTGTGTTAGATGCCATGACAGATAGAGGGGCTTATGTCATAATTGAGGAAATAAGATTTATAACATGTGCAGCAAATAGAAAATATGGAAAGTACTTGAGATCATAGATGAGCAAGCTCAAGATGATGGTTGTAAAGACAGTTCAGTTCTTAGTGGAGGGAAATTCAGTGGTTCCTTGTGCCTATGGAGAAGACATATGGTTGACACAGGCATGTCACCTGAGAGATGCTGCATAACCCCTTTGGCTTCCATTTTCTGGCTGTCACATGAGAAGGCTGGACAAACTTCTTTACCAGTAAGTGCTTTTCCCTTTTTGTACTGTGTCAGGCACTGTGCTAAGTGCCTGGCATATATTTCTCATTTTATCTTTACAATAACTATTTGAGATACATACTATTCTTATTCCCCCTTTTCTGATAAGTAACCTTGGACTCTGAGAAGTTAACAAAATGGTACAAGGTCACACAGCCAATAAACAGGTGGAACCTGGATTTGAACTCAGTTCTGCTTGCCTCCAATGCATGCAAAATGGCTTCCCCACGTTCTGGGCAGTTCTAAAACCAGAGCTATGGCATCAATTACTGAAGTTAGGCAAACCCTGCCAACCGTCTTGCCATTTCAGCTAGGCTGAAACTCTTTATGTGCAGGTCCCAAAGTTTACTGTTTGCTGCTTAACACAGTTTCTGACAGTACATAACACATACAAAGCACATAGTACATGTTTATTGATTGAATGAACTTGAAAAATAAGGATGCTCTCCTGAGATACTCCAAATCCCACAGGTCTTGGCACCTAATATTATTGTCTCAAGGAGATAGAATGAACATGTGAAATCTGTGATCTTTCGTTAACCTGTTAGAAAGTGACGTGGTAGTAACTGCATTTTGGTACTAGAGAAACATTTGTGTCTGTGCTGGCTGTGAATATTTTTATCAATAGCACATGAAACTTAAAAGAAAAAATAAGCTATACCTGAGAAACAGGGAAAATCCCAAATCATGTGGTAATCAACTTTTACTGAAGAAATCAACAGATTTCATAAGAGTAAAATAATTTCACAATCAAAGGGATTGCATAACTACCTAAATATTCCACAGCTGAACCCTGGATCACATTTAGTTTTATTTAATAAAACTTGCTGCATTTTAGATTCTAACATATTACTTAAGATTATTTTTAAAAGACTGTGTAACAAACACACTGATAGCTATTTTCCATAAAAAGTGACTACTGAATTATGACCAAGGGCCAGGCAAGAAAAATATAAAAAGAATGAAGAATCTGTTCTGATCCTTCATTGTGATAAAAAGAAAGGCATTGCAGTCAAAGGGGAAGGAATTTAGCTGAAACCAGGTTGGGGTACAGACTGCCATTCATTCAATTAACAAGATAAAATTTGGGTAAGGATGAAAAACTTTAAATGCCCAGGAGATAAGAACTATAAAACTAAATCCCAGCTGAAAAATACGGTTTTAGCACTCCCATTAACAACTTCAGGCTGAATTCTATAATTAAAAAGGGCTCGGCAACTCCACTTGAGGCTTGGTGTTGAATCTGACTGAGCCATCTTGTCTCAGTTAAAATTTCCAGCCCATGAACCTCAGCCTATTTGAGATAGTCCTGTCCTACTAGCTGTTGAGTTACCTTACAACAGTGGAAAATTCAGAATTAGAAACAAGTATAAAGATAAAACAAATCAAACTGAAGGTATACTGATATTTTGTGTTAAATTTAGGAGTTTTGCAATGATCATGATCATCTGTTTATTGTTTAAACAGTTACATTATTACATTAAACCATCCCCATTTGTGATTTTGATTTAAAACACATAATTGATTTTCTTTTGAGGTGTTAATCTGGCAGGTGTCAGCCGATTTGACTAAGTTTGTAAACAGAAGCGGGAGGGTTTTAAGAAAACTTCATTTAGTATAATTCTAAATTTGAATTATTAATCTTATAAGAGCTGCTTAAAAGCTTGGAATATGTTGCTCTTAGGTTTGTGAGTTTGCCTTGTCAGGCATCTGGAGTGCTTGAAAAAAATCAGATGGATTAAATTTATAAATGTACTTCAAAATGTTTGAGGGAATTTAAGTAAACTTCAAATGGACTAAATTTTTTTAGGGGAATTTAGTTTGTTAAACTTGTGTTAGTTGAACCTAAGAAAGGACAAGTGAAAAGGACTGTATAAGTAACATAGCAACATGTGTGAATTGCTGGGGTGTCTGGGTGGCCCAGTTGGTTGAGCGTCTGACTGGCTCAGGTCATGATCTCATGGTTGGTGGGTTCCAGCCCTGAGTCAGAACCCTGTGACAGCTCAGAGCCTGGACCCCGCTTTGGATTCTGTGTCTCCGTCTCTCTCTCTGCCCCTCCCCCACTTGCCCTCTGTCTGTCTCTCTCTCAAAAATAAACACTAAAAAAAAAAAAGATGTGTGAGTTGTGAAAGCTTAAAAACTTATGTTTTAAAACTTAATTTTAAATTCAATGTCATGTTAAACCTGATTAAAACTATCAGTAGTCCTTTATACTCACAAAATTTTAAATAGCTAACAGCTATTATTTGCCAAGTGCCTTATTCTGCTGTGCGCTCAGTGGTGCTACTCCTCTTTGTTCCACATGAGGTTCCTGAGGTTTCCAGGGGCTAAGTGACTAGCCTAAGGTTACAGAGCTCATTAATCAGTGTGAGTTTTAGGACCCCACTCAGAATCCATATCAGTGTCAGTCGACCTATGGATTGCTTCTGACTGGGAGGCTCCTGACCAAACAACCATGTGTCTACTTACTGGCTTCTTCTTTAACTTTATCCATTTCTGCCATTAATGAAACTTCTTTGTCAATGATGCTGGGGGGAAGGGGGAGGGAAACAAAAACAAAAGCAAAGAATGCTTAATCAAAGATAAACTTTTAATAAGCGCTGGAAGCAAAAGAAAAATTATTTTCATTAAACAAAAGACAAAATTATCATAAATATTTCTATGTTACAATGCCAGCAGCACATTCTGCCTTTTCCAAAAATGAGGCAACATGGAAGGGATGCTCTCAAGTATTTCATAGTGACATCTGCTGATTAAATCATTGTCAGCAAATCTAAAAAAAAAAAAAAGCCTTTTCAGACTTTCAGAATTGTGCTGCTTTGAATTTAAATTTGGGAGTATTTTTGCCCTATGAATTCCAAAGTTCCACAACAATGTAATGAGTATTTGAAAAGCTGCCATTCAGGTTATCAAGGGCGGTAGTTCTCAAATGTCTCTGTGCATGGCTCCTCCAGATTCTGGCTGGGAGGCAGGGAGGTGAGCCCATCTCTGATTCGGATGGTCTTGGGACCTACTTTGGGAAATATCATCTGGGTCTACCCATCCACATGTTCAAAGAGTCTATGCCTTATCATTCCCCCAAAGAAGCATTTCAACTTCAAATTACTTCCCCCTCCCCACCCCCCTGTATTATTTTTTGGTTAGTTCTTTGCAAAAAGTATTACCTGCATAAAGTAAATAATTATCTGTCTAGAAGTTTGTTTCTCTTCCATCCTGACTCCCAGTTCCCCTCACAACAGCAACACATGTGAGACTTCCTTTATACAGTTGATTCTTGAACAACATGGGTTTGAACTATGTAGGTGCACTTATATGTGGATTTTTTTGAGGGGGGGGGGAATACAGTACATTACCATAAATGTATTTTCCTTATGATTTTCTTAATAACATTTTCTCTTCTCTAGCTTACTTTATTGTAAGAACACAGTATACAATACATACAACAGACAAAATATGTGTTAATTGACCCTTTATGTTATTGGTAAGGCCTCTGGTCAATGGTTGGCTGAAAGTTAAATTTTCAGGGAGTCAAAAGTTACATGCAGTCTTTTGATTATGCATGGGGGGAGCACCCCCCCCCCCCGCATTGTTCAAGAGTCAACAGCATATCCTTCCATAAGGATATATCCTTATGTATATATAATCATAGATGTGAGATGTTCTTAAATTTTCATTTCCATCATAAATATTTCAATACATATCTCAAAAAGATAAGGACTTTTTGGGACTATAACCATAGTATTACCATAATATCTAAAAACATTAACAATAATTTAATGTTATCAGATATCTACTCAGTGTTCAAATCTCCCTAATTGTCCTATACAGATTTTTTATCAGTTTGACCAGGATCTAAATAAGTTCCGAGCACTGCAATTGGCTGATTGTCTATTAAATCTGTTTTAATCTATAGATTCCCTCCCATATCTTTTTTTTCTTCTTTGCAACTCATTTGTTGAATACACCAGGTTGTTTGTCCTGCTACACTATCCACAGTCTGAATTTTGCTGACTACATCTCCATGGGTATTTAACCCATTCTTTTAATTTTCCTATGAATTTGTGATGAGATACAGAAATCTGATTAGATTCAGATTTGTTTTTTCTTCTGAGAAGAATACCTTGTTATCTGCTTCTACCGGCAGACACATAATGACACAACACAGTTATAAATATTCCTCTTGAAAAAAAAAAACCAAACCTGAATGTATTTGGATTCCTCCATCTCACAACAAATTGATAGGAAATACAAAGGACATCTCCATTTTTATATTAGCCATTGATGATCGTTGCCTAGATCAACAGGGTTTTAAAAAGGGCATATTCAAATTCTATCACTCCTTCATTTATTTACTGGAAGACTTTCACAAAGAGAAACTTTCTCTTATCAGCTATTTGGGTTATCATGCTGTTTAAGTAGGTAAGGCAGGGTAAATGCTGGTGTATCAGTTTTCAAAACGATAGTTGGTTCCTTAGCATCCCCCAAAGTAACCAATGAGGTTTTTTTTTTTTTTGCTTGTTTGTATAGTTTGATTATGAACTCATAATTAACATGCTTTAATACACTGCAGTTATCTCCATAATTATTATCTGTTTCAACAGATGTACTTTTTTTCCCCATCGGGTGTACTTTTAAAATTTAAAGTGATTTGAAAATTTATTTCCTCTTAAGAGTAATATTTTGTAATCTCTGTCAAGGTAAGAAGGGATATATCTATAGGAGTTCTGGGGCTCTTCATCCAGATGATGTAACCTGAACACCTGGAGAGCAAGGACAGTATGCCGAGAAGCTGAGCTCTTTCCAACCAGGAAATCCTCATGGAAAGAACTGACGCGTAGAGTGAATGGCACATTCTCCAGAGCTGGGCTCTAAGCCTAATCCATCAAGTATGGATATCAACTATCCCCATGAAGCATATGGCTTAAGGTCACTGGATATGATCACTTTGGTGTAGCCAGCACATCAGGATACTTGTACCTTATTTATTGACATTAAATAGGTATGATGTCAATGTGCTTTAAATACAGGGAATACAAAAGAAGGAAGTCTTTATCCTGTCTCTGTCCCAGCTTATTCAGTTCCCTTCCTTGGAGGTCTCCACCATTACCATCACTAGCTTCTTGAATTTCTTTCCAAAGGCCATCTAGTCATAAACCAGCGTTTATTAATCATATGAAATGCTGAGTTAGGCCAACAGGCTTATGCTCCTGTGATTATAAGGTATATTTAGCTTCTCTGTCAAGTTCACATGTAGCCAATACAGGCCAAGCAATTTGTTGTTTTTGTTTTTAACAACCCTCTCAGAGAGGGCTGTTCTGTATTAGTTCAGGGAAAAGAAGGCTAATGGATGAGCTATTAGGGAGATAAGAGGAGAACCTAGAAATCTGGACTCAGGAGCCCCAATTACAATGCGATTAAGCTACTCTGCCTAAGAAAATGTTTTGAATTTCTAGCCCCTACAGAAAGAGAGGCAGAAGAGAGAGGGAGAAGAGTCATCAAGAAGGCTGGGAATTGTACAGAGTGAAGGCCCTGGGAGAAATCACCAGTAGTGGGATGGGCAAAAGAACTTCCGGGAGCCAGAAGTCTAAGGTGTACACTGTGAGGACTGTGATATGAGCCTCCCTGGGGACTGCCCGATCTTCACTGTGCTTGGTGCAGCCGGTCTGAATGTGCGCAAGTGAACACACACATGGTCAGCTGAGGAGGTGGCTGGGTTCCACGTTTGGGTCAATTTGATGCTTAACAGACGGGAAGGCAGACTGAGGGTGAGAATGTGGAGCCCACCCTCAACCCCGGAACTGGCACAAATCTTAGAGAGGGCTTTTGACTTCCACTGGACATGAATAGGAGTCCAGGACCACTTCTTAGGAACTTAGGAGCAGGGACACTCCAGCTGAAGGATGGGCTACAGGTCATGTGAGCCCTGCAGGTAGCTTGTGCTCCATTCTCTTAAGCAATGGAGCGTAGCAGGATTGCACAGGTTTGGGACGGCAGTGCAGGAATGTGCCACAAAGAGCACTAGAAACCACACACACTGCACAAGTATTTGCTGAGTGCCTGCCATGTGCCAGCGAGGGTGTTGAGGCAGGGAATGCTGCTGTGGATGAAGCCCCCTGCCATCCCTGTGGAGCCTACAGTCTTTTGGGGAAAGCTGAGAGGAAGGGGAGAGGACCTGCGAAATTTACTGGGGAAAAGCAAAAAGCAGACAGTCAGGGAAGAAAATGACGGCAAGAAGAAATTCCTCCACCCGAAACCAATGTCCTAATTAGAGTCTGTGGGATCTGAGGGCACACAAGGTACACATAACTAAAGGACATACATGCACCCAATACAAGAGTGGGTGTCCTTAGCCTTCCCATGGGTGGGGGAGGAGCACAGCACGGGGAGTGCCCGGGCAGGGTCCCACAGTCCTCCCATGCATTCAGTCCCGGAACAAGGCCGAGACCCGGGAACCCTGCAGCCTGTGTGTGTGTGTTGGGAGGAGAGAATGGTGGAGGAACGGGCCTTTGCTAATTTCTTTACTAGCTACAAGATCATGGTAAATTCTTGTTGATTAAATTTGTTAACATAATTATGTGCCCAGAGGGTTTACGAGATGGACATTTTGTGTATAACACACATCCCCAGGTCTAACGCATAACAAAGCTGGATATTCATACAGTGGTTAGTTTGGGCCTTCTGGGGCCCAACAGGAGGAATGAAGGTTTTCACAATAAATTGTTAATCTGCTTAATGCCCACTTGAGGGTGTGATAAAGCTGTGAGGTTGGCATCAAACCATGCTTCCATTCCTCTGGGTATTTCAACAAAAGACTGTCCTCAAGCGTCTTAGTAATTCAAGCATTGCTACGTATGACTGCTTTCAAACCTCATGTGCAGAAAGGCAAGCCAGGAATCTCTGCTGAGTCAGGACCCTGCTCAGAACCCATGAACTGAATGCAAACCAGGATTAGGTGCCAGACTGAAGCAGCTCCCTCCAAACCTCCCTCAAGAATCTCAGTAAGATACACCTGAGGGTTTCTTTGGCTTTCACTTCCAAGGCAGCAGGATTGCGGAAGGGAAGTAGATACAGAGGGTGAAGAGGATTTCATAGTAAAGGCCAGTCTGTTCCCTAGCAGGCTGTCAGAGAGTGAGGAGCCAGCATTACATCAAGCTGAGAACCAGATCGAAGGAAGGGTATGAAAGACTGTGTCTAAAAAATTCCAAATGCCCTCAGGACCTGAGGTCACATCCAGCTTCATGAGCACTTTCATCAGTGCCCTGCATGAGTCCTACTGGGTCTTCTTAGAGGTCCTAGGACAGATACATACACTGGGTGCACCTGATGAGAAACACTGCAGGCCGGTAAGGACAGAGGGTAGTATCAGATATGCAGGTAATCTGGAGTACCAGATATGCAGGGCAGGAGGGAGGGTCTTGAGAGAAATGACATCAGAGAGTTGAAGAGTCACAGAGAAATCAAAGGCAGTGCCACAGACCACATTCCTACTTAGGAACAGAAAGGGCACATGTTTGCTTTTTAGGTATACCTGTGCAGACAAGACGTCAGCCCTGAGTTCCCTTAAAAAGAGAGCTGATCATAACTGACACATCCTTAGTGCTTACTGTGTGGCAGGCACAACAAGTAGAGCACTAACACTTTACTGGAATGACCCTGTTTAAGCTTCATGAAATCCCAGAACGTATGAGCTCTGTTCTCTTCTCACCACAGGGCCTTGGCACATGCCCTTCCCTCTTTTGGAAGACAACCCTCCTCCCCAACCCTGCCTTTCTTCACCTCATTAACTGTGAGTCTTCCTGCAGGTCTCCACTAAAATTATCACTTTTTCAGGGAAGCTCTGAGTTTAAAAAACTTCTACTTTATGGTCTTAGACAACTGTGGGTTGCTTGACAAGAAACTGCTCAATAGTAATAATAGCCAAATTATGGAAATAGCCCAGATGTCCATCGACTGATGGATTAAGAGGATGTGGTGTGTGCGTGCACACACACACACACACACACACACACACACACACACACACACTGGCATATTACTCAGCCATTAAAAGAATCTTACCATTTGCAGTGATGTGGAGGGAGACAGAGGATTATGCTAAGCAAAATAAGAGAAAGCTAAATACCATATGCTTCCACTCATATGTGGAATTTAAGAAACAAAACAGATGAACACGGGGGGAAAGAAAAAAAAAGAGGGAAGCAAACCATAAGAGACTTGTAACTATAGAGAACAAACCGAGAGTTACTGGAGGAAAGGTGGGTGGGGGGATGGGCATTAAGAAGGGCATTTGTTGTGCTGAGCACTGGGTATTGTATGTAAGCGATGAATCACTAAATTCTACTCCTGAAAGTCGTATTACAGTACATGTTAACTAAATAGAATTTAAATAAAAACTTGAAACATTAAAAAAAGAGAAACTGCTCAATAGTGATAAATGGGAAGGAAGACAACATATTCATTTTTTTCCCGTGGGATAGCAATAATGAAACTTTTTAATTGGTATACTGTAGTGCTTACATATAAATCATGTTTAAGCAAAAATTTATATAATTTTGTCACTGATGGAATCTAATCATTTGAGACATAAGCTTATGAATAAAAGTGCAATGATAATCACCAAACCACACAGGGTTTGGCTCAGAATCAAAACAGGTAGTTGATGATTCTGTATGCAAATTAGGGTGGTAATAAATGATTGAAATTTGTGCTTTCCCCCACTAATCATCTGGTTTTGAACATTTTTGCTTTGGAACTGTAATCCTCTGTACTTGACAGAAATACAGAACTCTTCAGCCTTTCACTGACCACTAAAAGTTCTTCAAACGGTTGGATAAAGTCCTCTGGTGGGCACCAGACTTAAGACACATTGAACATGTTTTACATAAACTGAGCTCACATAAAACCTATGCTGACCTCACATGTTTCAGATGTGCCCTTTATCCTTCCAAAAACACATCTTCTCATTTTATCTAAACTGTCTGGATAGTAAAATTTTATTCTGTTGCCATAAAAAAGCTTTTATTATTAAAGCAATAAGGTGTAAGGAGGAGATTACCATGGCAAAGCCTTTATGGTTTATTATATAGTTAATCACAGAGATAAAGTGTCATTTTATAAAAATGTTTCCACTGTCTTGATTCTTTTCTGTAGAGGACTTATAATAACAATAATAAAAAGAATCAGAGAGGCA
Source organism: Leopardus geoffroyi (assembly GCF_018350155.1). Taxonomy (NCBI): domain Eukaryota; kingdom Metazoa; phylum Chordata; class Mammalia; order Carnivora; family Felidae; genus Leopardus; species Leopardus geoffroyi. Next base: position 186,624,301 of record NC_059328.1, on the reverse strand, counting down.
CTTCAGCAAGAAGAGATTTATTATTTTCTGCTCTGTGAAAGGCTCTTCTCTAAATCCAGAGGCTAAGACACCGAGTGACGAAACGGCTTCCTTTGGAAGCTGGGTGCACCACGTTGAGTCCAGTGCTCTTCGTCAATAAAGATGCTGTGATGGGGAGGCAGCCACAGGACTGTCAGTGGCTGATAAGCTGGAGAGCAGAACCTGCTGGTGGGTACGGGGGAACGAAAGCAGGATCTCAAAGGGAATTTCAAGACATCAACCTGCAACAGCAGCCAGACTCCATGTTAAGGAGTTAAAACTAGACCACAGCTCATCGCCATGAGTTTGCCTCAGGGAGGCTGTGGTGAGAGAAACTGCCCAGACCATCTGATCCCTGACCATCTGGCTTCAGGACCTTCTTGTGGATGAAGTGCTTACCTCCTAAGCTGCCAAGCAGAATAAAGCGGGCGGAGAGGAGGGGCAGGATGAGAATCCTGCAGAAGAGCCTCCTGTCCCCCCCTCCCCCCCCCCCCCCCCCAGTACAGAGAACGGGAATGTGGGAACTGCTGGGGGGAAAGAAGGTGATGTTTCAGCCTTTCTGGCCTGTACCAAAGAGCACAAAGTGGGCAAATGAGTGATAAAGTCAGAAAGCCAGACTTTGTATATTTTTCTCTTTCACTGAAGAGAGAGAAAGAATTTCTCTTCACTGAAGAGAAAGAGTAATGTAAAATCATCCCCTCCGCCACTGTGGGCTGTGCCCCCTCCTACTGCATCTGGAGTAGGAACTGTGAATGCCCAGAGGAATGCCAGCTGAGCTCCCGGCAGCCTCGTAGTGCCTGGTGGCTGCCACGTGGGCCTTCAGCTGCGGAGCTAGCGCTGATGGAAGAGGCTGCCCGTCCTGCCCGTGACTTCCCCTCTCCTGGGTCAGAGGACTGTGCCCACCAGGTGCCACCTTTATTAAACATTTAAGGTGCGCTACACTGTTACCATGGGTACCATTTCCAGTCCAACTCCCCAAGTACTAGCAGGAATTCTTGGACCCAGGGTTTCAGCTCACCCATTTCTCAACTATTGCTGTTGTCAACAGAGCTTCTGTCCTGGCTTGGTAGCCACAAATGCCGTGAGACTATGTGTGGCTTCCTAGGGTCAGAAGACTGGCACCTCTACCACTTACAACAGGTGCCTGCAAACAGCACCCGTGACCTTGTATGCTGCCAATTCCCTGTTCCTCCTCTGTTCTGCTTCCTGAAGGGTAGCAGAGTATGCCCCCCACCCCCAAATATGGCACTCTGATGTACTGATGATTGTGAGCTGCAGGCACTTGAAAAACAGCCGGTGCAGGGAGATGTTGTCTCTGAACTCCCCTCATCTGCCTGAAGGCGGAGCCTCCAAAGGAACTCAGTTGTCATAAATCCCCTCCTGGGGAGTTTTGCCAACCAGGTAAGATTGCTGACTCCTGTCTCGGGAGAGGAGCCTAGAAGTCAACACCACACTCAGACACACTTTGTCACAAATGACCATACCTTCCATCTGTTCTTCTAAGGGCCCACTCATCTTTTCTAAGAATCACTTACTCTCCCCTGAAAGGCCTGTATCCCCCTCTCCCCTTTCCCTGTTAACATGGTATTTAGTTCTGAATTCTAAGCCACCGTGGGAGCTCCTTGCTTCCTCCTGGGTATCTCCTCTGTATACATGAGGTGCACATGTTAACAAACTTGTTTGTTTTTCTCTTATTAATCTTTTATTACAGGGGTCTTGGCCGAGAACAAAAAGGGTAGAGGGAAAATTATGTTTCCTGCCCTATATCCCCATCTTGTCCCCTCTCCTGTGCCCTGGAAGCTGGTCACTGGTATCGTCACTCACCCAGTTTCTGTGACTCCTTTTCCTTCTCTTCCCACGTGATCACGTCCTCTAAAGTCTACCCCAGAAATGTCTCCCCAACCCTACTCCTCGCCCACTGTGGCCGCTTACACTCCAGGCTCAGTACTAAGTAGCTGGTTATGTTGCATTCTTTAGTTGTACAGGGATCCTGGGGTCTGTCACATTCTACTCGGTACCTTTTTACGTTTAGATTTTACAACAAGTGGCATTCTTTTTGAAAACTGGGATTCTTCTTTTCTGAATGCAGCCATGGTGACAAACTGATCTTTCTAAAGACTTCCTGAATCCCACACTTTTATTTGGCAAACATAACAAAACCCAACATACATGTCTACAGCATGTAGAGTAAGCTGAGACAGCCCTCTGGAAAGCTGCTTAGTCACTGGAACTATCAGGGAAATAAAGCAGCGCATGGTGCCTCTGAGCATGAATCACACTTAAAATATAAAGCAGTTAAAATCCCTCTGGCTGTCAATGAATGCAGTAACTGCACTCAGTTTGCCAATCAGGCTGAACTCGTTTCAGTTCTGTTTCTTTTATCAGAGGTAATATTATCTGTTAATGTTAATATCTCTTAGTTTTGTATTTTATATTGGGATCCTACAATGATTTAAATCACAGTCAATGAATATTTCATCACACTGTGTGAGGTGCATTTGTGGAATGAGACACGTGCAGATTTTAGCATAAGGAATGACTTCTAATACGTATAAAATCCAGGGTTCCTCAAAAAGCAAATAGCTAATTGAAAAAAAAAACACAGGGATTCTTTTTCTTCTCGGAATTTTAAAAATGATATCAGAGTTGCAAAATCCTGTAAATTGTACAAATTCTGCAATACCCCACGTTCAGCTGAAAAATCTACACTCCTTATATACCTCCATTTAGAATTTTACATATGATTTCATTTAATAATATAATTTATCTTTACTAATTATTTCTTAAAAATTTTTAATGTTTATTTATGAGAGAGAGAGAGAGAGACAGACAGACAGAGGTGAGTGGTGGAGGGGAAGAGAGAGGGAGACAGAGCTGTCAGCACAGAGCCTGACGTGGGGCTTGAACTTACAAACCGCGACATCATGATCTAAGCTGCAGCTGGACGCTTAACCGACTGAGCCACCCAGTCGCCCCCTTTTTATTTTTACATTTGTTTATTTTTGAGACACAGAGAGAGACAGAGCACAAGTGGGAGAGGGGCAGAGAAACAAGGAGACACAGAATCCAAAGCAGGCTCCAGGCTCTGAGCTGTCAGCACAGAACCTGATGCGGGGCTCAAACTCACAAACTGTGAGATCACAACCTGAGCCGAAGTCGGATGCTTAACCAACTGAGCCACCCAGGCACCCCTTTAATATAATTTTTTAATGTTTATTTATTTTTGAGAGAGACATAGAGTGCAGGTGGGGGAGGGGCACAGAGAGAGGGAGACACAGAATCCAAAGCAGGCTCCAGGCTCTGAGCTGTCAGCACAGAACCTGATGCGGGGCTCAAACTCACAAACCGTGAGATCACAACCTGAGCCGAAGTCGGACGCTTAACCGACTGAGCCACCCAGGCACGCTACCAGGCGCACCTTTGCTAATTATTTCTTAGTTTTGTTTCTTTCCCTGGGGATCACTATTCAGGGAAAGTAACTTAACTGTATTTCAGTTTCTATAGCTGTAAAAATTATCATTTAATCCCACCCCCTTATTAAAAAAAATGATACTAACTCTGGAACAAAAAGCAAACTTTTATCTGTGGATGTTAACTGTCTTATAGCACAAGGGTGCCATTTAAGGAACAAAGTTAACATTCTTCACATTTTAATTTCATTTTACATGCTCATTTAAAAAGCTGGAAAATATAGAAAGCAGGATAAAATAAAACACATTTCAAAATAAAACAAAATGAGGCAAAATATCTCTTCGTTTCATACCCGAAATAGAGTCAACCACTCAGAACACTGTTGCATTTCTTTCCAATCTGGGGGGTTGGGAGGGGAGGCATCTATGCAGAAGCCATCAGTGTTGTTGAACACAACTAAGAGGAACAGAAACTGGAAGAGACTGATGTGGCACAAGGAGTCACAGCAATGCTGGCCCACATCCAGCCCAAGGCCCCAGCCTGGCGGAGATGGCTCCTGGCCTCCCGATGGGCTCTTGCATGAGAAGGGGACCTGGGCACCTGATGCTCTTCACCGCCCAGCACCTCCAGCCTCATATGCCAGCACCTGCCCTGGTTTTCTGGCTTCCCAAGTGGGGGTAACAAATGAAATGTTAAACTTCATATACTTTGCTCTTCATTTTAGAAAGTAGACTTTCCTCATTTCTAGTATACAGATTAAACAGTGGCATACATATGTGACTTACAAATAAGTTTTCTGGTTCGAGAGGGATATGCTCATCGTTCATTTATTAATGGAATGAGACCCAGGGAATGTGCTCCTCCCAGAGAGTGCACCGGGGTCTCTCATGCTTGTGGTTCCTTGTGTTGTTTCTTCTGCATGGAATCCTCTCTCCCTTCTCAGTCTGGCAAATTCCTAGCCTTACTTCGAGTGCCAGCTCCAGCATTACCTCTGTGGTGGACCCTTTCCCTGCCAGCCAGAAACCCTACCCCATGCGTGCTTCCCAACCGTTTTCACCACACTGCATCACACGGCTTGCTTCTGTACACTCTCATTAGACTTTGGACCTTTTTTGTAAAGACGTCATCTTCTATCCCTCAGTATTACTAGCAGTGTTTCTTCAAGTGTGGTCCTGAGACCAGGTACACTGGCACCCACTGCACTCATTAGATGCAGATGCCTGGGCTCCACCTGCACCCACAGAAGCAGAGTCGCTAGGAATGGGGCCCAGGTGCCCCCTGTGCATTCCAAAGTTTGAGAAACACCAGCTCGCGACACATTTATCTCCCTACTGGATGGGTGAATGAAGAAAGGGGAAGAGAAAGCAGAGAGAAGGCAGGGCAAGGTGTGAAAGGGGGAACGAGGGTTGATCTGGTGGCCATTCAGAATCAGGGGTCAAAAGGCTTTTGCCTTACTTCTCTCTTCATCAAGCAATGAACAGTAAAAACTTGTGTTGAGATATCCATATCTCATAGCTGGGATCCACTGCATGCTAAACAGAAAAGTGGAGAAGGACAACTTCTTCCCATCGTCTTGGTACAGAGAGAAATAAATTTACTAAATGCTTATCTGGAAGGGAAGAGAACCAACCTATATGGGTCAGGCTACAGATTTACCAGAATAATCTGAGAAATGCATACCTTGTACATGAATCTTGTACACGAATCTTCATAAAACCTCTAGATAGTGACAGTAGTACCCCATTTTGCACCTGAGTAGAAGTTAAGAAACTCAACCATCTTCAGGGTTAGAATATGTGGAGCTGAGATTAGAACGCTATTTTAACTCTATACTCCATGCCTCCTAATTACGTGGTTAATAAGCCTTGGAAAATGTGACTTTTGTTATAATATGGCTTACTAAGAACCAAAAGTTTACAGTCACTGAAAGAACAACGTAACTGACATATAAGCAATTCTGTTACATGACTTCAGGCACAGCCTGTTCTGTGATTTCTAGCTGTCCTAGGTGACAAATTGCCCAGAATGATTCCTTAGTCTCACCCTCAGAGATTACAGTCTTATTCTATATCCGTGTAATAAACAGAAATAAGTTCTAAGATCCATTCTGAAGTTGTGATCTAGGATATCCCACTTTGAAAACTATACTGTATTTTATATTTATACTAATATACATGAACAAATTTGTCTTATTTTCCTAGTGAAAACAGATGATACTATAGAGTGAAACACACACACACACACACACACACACACACACACATACACACACACACAACACATACTTCCCACATGGGATTGTACAGAGAGAACAATTTGCTTAATTCCTTTTTCAATTTCTATTCTGTGGTGAAAACTAACCCTGTATTCGGGAGCACGTTTCCAGGTGGGTATGATTCGTAGCCTTCCTTTGCTGAAAAGATTCAGAAATCTTTTCAGATTTCAAGC